>NW_025813493.1:5611000-5617011 GCF_021976095.1 Xenia sp. Carnegie-2017 | reverse complement strand
CCTATTAATGTCGTTTCACCTCTTACTTCTTTATAGATTTACCGCTTTACTTTCTCTTTTTTCATGTGTCAATCCTCTCTCTTAGCTTGAGTATAGTATAGAAACCTCTTAGCTCTTTATAGATTTGCCACTTTAAATCCCCTTTTTTCATGAATCAATCCTCTCTGTTAGGTTGAATATAGTATAGAAACCTCTTAGCTCTTTATAGATTTGCCACTTGAAATCCCCTTTTTTCATGTGTCAATCCTCTCTGTTAGATTGAATTTAGTATAGAAAACCAAGTCCAGTGTCTTTATTTATCTTCTCTCCATTTGAGAGTAAAGCACCTGAGTTTTTTGCATTTGCAGAATTAAAATGAGCATAAAGGAAGCAATAGACTGAAAAAGGTGTAGTGGGATTTTATTCAAGCAGAGAATTTTAAATCATTTACTCTTTAAGAATAGTGTGAATTATGGAAAGAATTAGAAGCATTATAGCATATATTATCAAGTTTTTTTTAATAAGTGAAGAATAAGAACAATTTTTGATTGCAATACAGCTTAAACTAAGGATTTTAATTTGAGTTATAAAATTAGAAGAGGAGTTCATTATGTAATTTTTATGATTCTGTAACACTTTGTACTAATGAAATGGAAAGTTTCAATACTTACACCATATTTCCTTTAGACCGCCGGTCACTTTAACTACCCACCCCATACCTCCATATAATAATCCCTCTTTAAAGACAGAAAAAAAGTCTATCCTCTATGTACTCCCATGAAATAGCTAGTAAATCAAAAATTCATCCAGAAGACAATCTCACCATGAAATCATAAGAAAATGCAAGTGCATAATTATTTATATTAATATTCTTTTAAGCTTTACTGCTTTAAATCAAAATAATCACTTACTTCAAGAGAGATGCGACTTTTGATACATACTTTACAGAGACTATTCTTTTATAACGTTTTACATCATGTGTTCTCGCAGATTTGAAAGTGCTTGACGAAGAAGCGATTTTCATTTTATGTAAGATTGACGTTCGTATACTATAGTTCGTGTACATTTTATTAGACAATATTCAGGATGGTTTTCCGGTAATTTCTAATGATAATGACATTTGCAAGTATTTTAGCTGCTGAAAAAGCACATATTATTATTGATAAAGACCTTTCTTTCCAGAACCTTAAAATGGCATGATGCTAGTTGACGGAGAGGATTTGCTGTAAGACATTCACACAGAAAAGACATTCTTTTCCAAACATTAACATTTTCAACGCAAGAAACTGCGAAGCCATAAAAGTACATTGTTTGTGACTTTAAACTGGCATTGAAATATTAAAATCTGTAACATGGTTATTCGCTTTGAGAAATATGCTGACATTTTGAGACATTTTATGCGATACGTTTACGATTGTTACTCTGTCTTTTTAGGTGTATAATAAATGGTTTCAATCCTAACTTGGCTACAATGTTGAAATGTTAAAATGAATATTTTTAACAACGAAAATAAGTTCCAGAGCATTTAGTTGATTCATATTTTTCACTTAATGACTAAGTTCACTTCGCGAAACTACGGTGCAGTTTGGATGAACAGAAGTAGCTAAACACAAAACATTATTTTTCGAGATTTCAATCAATAAATAATTTGTTATATACTAATTTTCAAAGAAAGAACTGTTAACAAAGTAAATCAACAAAATACTTCCACAAAAGAATATGTGAAATTAACTGTAGCTACAAAAAAATTTAAAAAAATTCCCGCAATTTTTTTGACAGAGATCTGATGCTGACCAAATTTTACCAGTAGATGACGTGTTCTTTTATTTTCGAATTACTTGCCAGGAAACAGTTCAATTTCTTCACTCTTACGTGACTCACGCAACTCACGTGACTCTCAACAAATCAACAGTAGGAAAATTGAGCTTAGAAATTGAAATATATAAAACACATGTAACTTCCAAAGCCTTTTTCCTACTTTAAGCTAAAAAGTTATTATGTGATTAGCTTCAATGTATCGTCGTTTATTATGTCGTTGTTTTCACTGTAGCTTTTGTGGTTTTAACAAAATGAATTAGTTATAAAACTAATAAAAAGAATAAGATCAATTAAACAAACCTAGCTTTGCAGGAACGTGAAGAACATCCAAATGAGTCCAATAGTGCTAAATATTTCTTTAAAACAACAATAAATTTTCCTGCATAATATTTAGTGGAAGAACAGCTCCTATAGGTAGGTATATTACAGTTTTTACAATGATTACGATTTCCATGAACGCCAGACAATTTCCATGCAAAGAAACCAAAAACAAGCTTCACAATCATGACGTTTTGACTGGAGAAGCACTGGAATACATGCACTTGATGCTGAGGTCGTTCAAAATTAAACTCTAAATAATCCATAATTACACGTTCAAATTTACATGATATTACATTAAAATTGCTACACAAAATATTTTACACAGTATGCGACTTCCATAAGCAAAAAGCTACTGTTAATTTGCTCTGATAAAGCTGAAAATTCTGAAAATTCTATTTGTCTTCATGCGATTTATTCTTTCTTGTTTAGTTTCTTTACGAAGAAAAATAAAACACCTCCACTTCATCTGGTGTGAAGTTAGGGGTGCCTACAACAAGTTTGTGTCGCATTGCTTTCGTAAGTATAACCATTTGGAGCTTGTAGAATGTCCAAAGTATTGTGTGTATGACAAAGAATTAGAGTTGGCATTGTTGGCGATGTAGATCATGACCACCTCCAAATACTGGTCCATAGTAAATTTTCGCGGTTATTGCAGAATCTGGCCTGACAACTGGATTTAAATGGTGGAGACCATCATTGTTTTTAAAGAAAAAAATAAACGATTTTTCTGCTCTTATGTAACATTTGCGCCCTAAAATAAAATAACACGTTTCATGAAATTTCCTTATACAGAAACATCTCTATTGTATTCCATTTATAAATGTTTAAATTCACATTTAAATGGCCGGTGGAAACTAACTAAGTTTTATAAGAAAAAGAGATTTGCCATAAAACTATATTGGTTAGATTCAGATTATTTATATTTAAATTTGATTGCCACAACGTGTATTTACTAAGAATCTATGGGCATACAGGCCAGCACTTCTCTTGTTTGGGAGGGCACCACACCTTTTTGCTCGATATCTGTGTGCTATTAGAAAATGAAATAAATAAAAAAGATAGACTTGTTTGATATTTAGTTATAAAAAGAAGTAATGATACACAACAGACTGGAAGATTTAGTGTACGCACCCGAGATTTCAGGTGCGCAATTTTTTCTAAAGCGCGCAACTTTTGAGAAAATACGATATTGTAACGAAAATATCGTGATTTTTGTTAAAACTGCGCGTATGCGCGAAGATTTTGAAAAATTACGTTTTTTTAACGGAAATATAGTGCGAAAGTCGCTATTGATCTCGGATGCGCAGTTTACAAACTTTTCAGTAGAAGATAATAAGAATAGTATTTCTGTACAGGAGAATATGCAATTTTTTTTTTAGAATACCGGCCGTTTTAGCACAGTTTACGTCTAGTAGCTTAACTTAAAATCAAACAAGGCATGTATCGAGTATTCCCAAAACCCAAAACCTTGTAACATTTCGTCTTTATGCTTCCGAATCATCAAAAAGCAAGATAAATATCAACTTTGGTAGTTTAACAACGCATTAAAATTATATTTTTATATGAGCCGGCACGCGTTTCAAATAAGTTACATTTGAACTTCATATAACGCAAGTAATTTTAAATGTCAATTAATTTCTTTCCTGGTGCCCATATAATTTGATTCAATTTTTAGCCTTTTATAAATCGCCCTAGCGACACATGGTGTTAAACTAAATGCCCGAATGGCTAAACTTTGGGTGGCCTATGCCCCTGTGCCCCCAGCCCGTACGCCCTTGATAATACTTACGTTTTGTTGCTGTAACCCCATAGGGTAAAATGGGAGAAATTAAGTTCATTTTAAAGTTAAAAAAAAATTTTGAAAATCATTGACATGGTCAGGGAAACTGGCAAAACCACAACTTAATGAGTTCTGAGCATTTGCTCATTAGATAGTAGATAGTGCAAGAAAGCCATTTTTCCTCATTTCTATACATTACACAGACATACGGCTGTCCAAAATTTAACACAATTGGAGTTAATTGTAGGACGAATAACCAATAATAGTACCCAGTGATTTCACAAAACAATTGTAAGAAGTTAAACCTGTAAGAAGTAAAAGTTTGAATTATTTGAATGTCAATTAAAGGCATACAACATAGAGGCAAGGGGGAGGGCGACTGACTTACAAAAGTTTGAATATTAAAAAGTGGTAAAATTTTCAACATAGCTTTAGTCAGACAAAATATAGGAGGATAAATTATGATATAAGTTAAAGCAAGAAGGTTGGTATTGCATTGTGAACTAAAGACAGTAAATAGGCTCTATTCCCATGGAAATATCTGGTTGCGGTTTTCAATCGACATGGGCACGATTTATCGATTTTAACGAAAACTTGTATCAGCGTTTTACAGATTTTTTGATGATGACTTTGAATTTCAATTTGTACGGCAAAAAAAATTTCACATAATGGCGAAGGTATTGCTGCAAATGGATACATCCAACAAAAATATTATCAATGTTGTATGGTAAAGTTTATTTTTCACCGACTTTCTGTTCCGTTCTTTTTGAGAAGTAAGACAACGATATGGTACCACGTACGTTGCGTTTTAAAATACTGGATAACCCTAAACCTAAAACATCTCAATTTTTCGACCTCAAACAAATCCTCATTTTTTTGCCGATTCCCATCCTCTAAATTTACTGCCTTCCGTCGCTCTCTCTGCAACAAGAAACAAAGAACGCACAGTGAGCCGTACTAACACACCAACGGCACACTCATATCAAAACGTGCCCACTGTGTAAAATGCATGGACGCGGACTGTTCTAGCATCATCGAAACGAATGTCTCTATATCTTCCAGATGACAACCATTTATATAAATCCAGAACCTGACAGGTCATTGGTGATTAAACCACCATTGAAGATAAACCAAGTTCTGATTAAGAAACTGAAGCAGAACAGGCAAACCACCTCTGCTTTCACAGTTATCTAGTAGATTATTGTAGTATATATAGTAATTAATCTTTACAGAATTAGTACGTATATGCTGTTAAATAGTAAGAGCTGAGCATAATAATAAGTTTAATAAGTATTATTGCGGAATACTTGTATTAGATTAAAATGTTTGATGTTGGAAAATTGTAAAATTAGATAAAGATACGAGCTAAAAAAAGCAAAGAACTTAGAAAGGACGATTATTGTACCTAGTACTTTGACGATGGAAATAGATAATACAATTTGGAACATTCAGGTCAACACATAAAGCGACGGCAACAAAAAGCATTTGCAATCTTGTTCTACGTTACACTTGATTGCTGGGCTAAGACTAAAAGTTTTTCAATCATCTATTATTAAAATATGGAGGCTATTGATTATAAAAACAAAACAAACAGCGCTTTATACAGACGGTGTCACTTCATTATCCGTTTTTGGTGAAGATCTTTCATTTAACCTGAACCAGCTGACGCTTGATTCTTTGGTTGTTGATAACCGTGACTACGACTAACAATTTTTCAATAACATCTTCCAGACAATGGGGGGTAATTTTATATGACACCTTCTATCAACCCTGAGTACGGAAAAATATGTTTGTCATACAACGCTTATCCCTCTTAGTCTGTTTTTTGCATTGAGACTCGTTCAGATTATCTCAAGAAATCAGAATTTACCCACACCATATATTTAGAGATCTTTTGCAGAACATGTACTTACACTAAACGACGCTTCTGACCGTTGATTATTTCCTTTGAAGGGCATCTTTTTCATGTGACTAACATAAGTTTCAAATGCAGATAAAACCATCAGTTTGCGTTTTAATGCATTGTTTGCCATACAGTTTCCAACCATCAGAATTTACATGCCTGCTGATTATAGCGATAACTTCTTACCGACCACCAGTAGCTAAGGATTTT
>NW_025813493.1:5569161-5610500 GCF_021976095.1 Xenia sp. Carnegie-2017 | reverse complement strand
TTGTTTTTGTCTTTTTCTCGAGGCCCAATTTGAGGTCGATAGAAAAGCAGTTATTATAAGCTATTTTTATATCAAGATGTAAATTAGATGTGTTTGATGGTGTTAAGGTGCAACCATGCTAAGACTACATATTTAGTTTCATTGTAAACCAAGCAACTGTAGTTCGTGAACTTTCTAAAGTTTTACTGATCAATGACTAATTGTTTGTACAGTAAGATTTCCATTCAATACAGTCCTTCATTTGTGAATGCATAACATCTTTTCAATTTAAGACTACTGCATGCGAATGTTAACGTTACTGAGCGTTTTAGGCTACAACTGTCACTACTAAAATTGCTAATTTTGTTGAAAACGTGTTTTTTTGCTGATGTTCTTGCTCTTTTATTGAAAAAAAAAAATAAAAAAAGAATGTTTTTATGATGGTGAGCTTTGGCTTTCGATTTCGCTACACTTTCTACAATGTAGTCATGTGGGCTAATGATCTTATTCTCTCATTTTTTATTGTGAATTACAAGTAAGAAACTATGCATTAAACTAGAGTTTTTGTATAAATATTGGACCTCTGTTTTTTCATACAAACCCTCATTGAAAGAATAACTGAAGAAAGACATCAGCAATGTATATTTTTGTTCTTTTGTTTTTTTTTCTATTAGGTATATTTCAACTCTTTATGCCAACAATGAATCGCCAGATGAACTTTCCTGCGATCAAATGGCAACACACCTGAAAACAAGATTTGATACCAAACTGCACAGCCATTTTCGTATGGAATTTAGAAAACGCATGAAAGAAAAATCCAAAACTGGTCAGTTAGTTAGATTTACTGATTTCTTTGGTATGGCAATTGGACATGCTTTGCTGGAGGTACAGTAATTAAAATTTGCATGGCCCAACTTTACAAAAATGAAGAAGAGCTCGACAAAGTTTCTTGAAAAAACTTTTTGATTTTTTGAATAAAAATTCTGCGCAGCAGAGTTGTAAAGAAAAATACATGAACCCAGTTTTTTGTATATCTACAAGCACTGACGTTAAAATAATTTACAAGAGCTCTCTTTATCGATTTATGTACATTTCTTAATACTTAAAAGCAATTTGACTGTCGCAAGATTAAGAAAGGAAGAGCTTCATAATCAGAAGCCCAAAAATCGACGATGCGAAATTTCTTCTTCAGTTATTAGGCTATATTATTTGTATTTGTGTTAATCTATTAAAGAAAGAAGATGCTAAACTGAGTGAGCAAGTTGAAAAAGTAAAAGATGGAAATTTTCCACTGCCAATTGCAACAGCTCTTCGTGTCAAAAAAGATGTCAAAGCTTTGGATTTCAACGGTAATAGAACTATCATTGAACAATCTAATGTAATTATCTGGAATGGATAGAAATTTAAAATGGCTATTGAATAAATAAACTGAAAAGTGGAAACATTAAAAATGGCGTAAAGATGAACATTTCTGCTACATCCGTTAAAAATGAGGCAATCTATTCCAACTAGCTATAAATTGTTGAGAACATTACAAATCTATGTTTTGTCCCATAAAGAAAAGATTCAACGAAATTCTGGAATGGTCTTTTGGTGTTTTTGGCATTGACATTTTTTTGTGAATGTTTAAAACTTCTGATGAAGTAATGAGTTGTTTAATTACAGTTTTGTAGTGGCTATAGCAACAATGTTTTTAATTGAGGTATATTTGGTATGCCTCATTTTTTTTTACTTCAAATTTGATGTTTTCACGAAGTAGTTATTCATAATTAATCTATAGTGTTTTTAACATAGATGAACTAAAAGTTTCAATTTTATTAGCACTTCTTATATGCAAATGTCAACATTGTCGTTTTTGACACGTTTAGCGTCATTCTGAACACATTCTGAACATTGTATATTCAATTGACAAAAATAAAGAACTTTACGGTGTAGAAAAAACTAAAACCTCCTATCGCTTTTGCTATATTCCTGTAGCCCCAAAAAAATACAGTCTTATACTTTTTGACTTCCGTACTAGTCATGACGCCAGAATGAACAAACATGGCGTCAAGAAAGTTTGCAGACGAGCACCACCTAACCTTCGTAGTTAAAACTGGGCAACTTTCACACAACGTAAAATGATGACTACACATATGATATTAGCTACTAAAAAATTTTCGATACTTTTTTCTTTGTGTTTCTAGAATGGGTGGAATTTACGCCTTTCGAATATGGCTCTCCAAGATTTGGTGTTTTTGGAAAAACGTCACACTTTGGTGGAAAGTATTACAAAGGCCGTTTAGTTACAGAGTATGGCGAACCTCCATTGCATTTTCTGCAAGGTAATTGATTCATACATATTGCACTGAAAAGAGAATACCCGAGTTAGATATTTTACATGAGTCACTCATGTTTTAAAAGTTCGATTACATTAAGTGAGCCAAAGATTTTTCAAGGATTTTACGAATTATTGATGAATGTCAAGCAAAATATATAGTGTTAACAAAATCCACTTATTTCTCTTTATGAGACAGGTGTGTGGGGAAGTGCTTTCAGCATCATATTGAATTCATTGAAAGAAGATGACGAAAAACGTGGCAAAAATCACAAAGATGAATTAGGTAAAGGAGTCGTAACGATGAAATTCATATATAATCAGATCGTAAAAATGTTTTCAGCTCTATATTTAGTTTTCAAAGCTCTCTAACTTGACTGTTGCACTCAAACTTAACGAGTTGACGTTTAGGCTTAATGAACAGAGCTTTTTCACTTAACAGCTAGGTTCCATACCAAAAAAAAACAATGACGAAAATTGCTCAAAAAAACATCCTACAGCAAAGCAGGCTTTATTCTGGAGGGCAGTGGTTTATTGATTTCCCAATACTTTTTCTTATTTGGGGATAAACTATAACTTGTACTCAAATGAAACTTTGAAAAAACGATTTTCGTTGAACTGCTTTCTTTCCATATTTCATGAAGTTGCGTATTACAATCCATAAATGTCATTTTCACGAAGTGGCGTATTACAATCCATAAATGCGATTTTCTTTAGACAACAATAAAGCATTGCGAAGCTTATCGTCAAAATCGATTTTTTTTGTTTTGCAAAATGTAAACTTGGTTTCACAGTTAAAGTCATCTTATTATTTTTACTTTAATAGTGTCTGCAATCAAGATAGATGTAGATAACTGTAAGACAGAAGATAATGACAGCGAAGACGAAGACAAAGACAAAAATAAGCCCGAAGACGAAGTAGACAGTACGTTTATGTTATTTTTTATTCCCTCTTTCTTTGATTGGATTAGTTGGAGAACAGTAATGTATAAATTCGGCAAAAATACTTTTACTGCATGAAGCTTACGTATATATAGTTATATCACAAACTTCGATTCATAGAAAATGAAGGTATATGTTTAAAACATTGTGTAGTCAAAAGCAAATCTCCCTCGATCAGTAGTAACAAAGCCAGCCCGTTTTTACCACTACAATTGAAATATTTCTGTGTTTAATCACTGGAAATACAATTAATGGAATTCTCCTCTGCCCTTAATCCTAAGTATGACATAAAATTCTTGTATCTAGCTACTTTTCATTTTTTTTCAATTTTAATAATTATTTTTTCTTGATAATTTTAAAATTTTGTTAAAATCCTGCAAAATGAAAACTATTATGCAATGCAATTGAGAAATAAAAGATGTTTACTGTATTTTCACAGGCTTATGAAACCTAGAAGATTTTTTTGGGAACTCTAGAATTAATAATTAACAATTCGCCATGACATTTGCGATTTTCAAAACAATGTTTTTATTTCGTATTCAATTTTCCTTCCAGATAAAGGTTGGGTGACGCAGATGTTGAACCCCAAAAATATTTTTGCAACTCGCAAAGGAAAAGCCGCTGAATGCTTTGACTTTTGCCGTGGACTCAAGTTAAAGAACAAAAACGGTAACACTTCATTCTATGAATCATTTTGGACCATGATCTTTTTTTGACAAAAATAATGAAGTTATACATTTTGCGTTTCAGTGTCAAAATCGTTTTGAGAAAATGTAATTTATTGTTTGAGTAATGTAGTTTATGTTTTCATCGTCAAAAATACCATTGGATGAAATCACAAAATTTCCTGGGTTTTTATTCTTGCATATTTGTAAGAAATTACCTGAATTGTGACGATTAATAATGTTTAGCCAAAAACCATGACCAGCCGACAATTTGAAGAAATATCGTATAAACCAAGTTCCGAAGAAGCAAGACATCTTGGGATTGCAAAATATGCATCAAAACAAAACGAGAAGTGAACTGTAAATTTTCGACTTTATTTCAAAGTCATCCTTAGACAGAAAGATTCTTTGAAGATGTCTTGCTTTTTCTGAATTTGCTTTATATTATATTGTTTAGCCACTTGTCCGTCTTAAAAACCTCGTGCTCTCCACTTCTCCACTCTTATGTCCACTGTTCTCTAAGTAATCATAGAACTGGACCGTGTGATCTTAAATTTATTTTGGACCAGTAGTGAAGCTTGCGCGTTTTTTACTCCTACAATGCAAATTTTTTTGGGCTTATGCAATCACTGGAAAAACAATGAATGTAATTAACTTTCTTTAAAAAATGAATAATAATCATGCTGTTAAATTTGCATTGCAGTAGTAAAGGATCGGAATGGCTTTGCTACTATTTTTGGAAAAAATATGTAGAGAACAAAATTTCATGTATGAAAAAATATCCACGTAATTTTGTTTTCTGTATTTGCTATCTGTAGTCATGCAATTATATTGTTTGTGTAAAGCTGGTTTTAAATATTTACAACGCAACCTGACTATAGGAACTGTTGGTGGTAAGGACGCTGTATTCAAGAATAAAACCATGTGTGTTGTTGATAGCGGTATAGCTTTCAATTCACCATTTCCTGTTCTACTGAGACCAGAAAGAAAAGTTGAATTAATTTTGTCGTTCGACTTCAGTCAAAGAGATAATGGAGACAAAGAACCTCCTTTTCATGTGAGTCACTTCACATTTATTTGCACGTTTTATTCTATTGATGGCTATTTCTATCAAATGAGTTGTTTCAATGCAGCAATAATTTTTATTTCTTTTCACGTGCTGTCAACTGATTTTCGTAATTTCGCGCATAAACAACGTTCAATCCTACTTTCCGACGGTAAACACACGTGTCAAAAATACGAGATCAAATTAGAAAAATCGGAGACTCAATTGGTCGGACATAGTATTGTATATGTAAAATAGTGGCAATTAAATAGAAAGAAGATGCTCTTGGGGCATTTGTAAATCTTACTTTAGAAATCCAAAACGGCTAATTATAAAGGCAGAAGGCGTAAGAGTAAATAAAAACCATTTTCCGTCAAATGAAAAGAAAGCTTAGATATGACATGCAATATGCAGATAAAAGTTATAGAGGAAAATAAAAACATTTTTAACGTTGTCACGGATATTAAGCTTGCATTTTTCAAAGCAAGCTTAAGAAGACAAAGAGCGTGCCAAAAATATATGATTGAAAACTTGTTCAGTGCATCTACAAGCGCCAATTTCAGAGTTTGCTCTGTCACAAATTACTTGACAATGAATTTGAGCATACGTAGTCAACTCCATCAACTCTCCAAGTTCATGATCATGGCAACAATCAACTCGATGTACTACTAACGATTATGAAGTATTTAGATAGCTCAATCACAAGTATTCAGATAAATCATCTGCGCATGCGCAGTCTTCTTGAGTATGCGTACACAACTCCATAAACTCTCGAAGTTAATGGATATGGCAACGACCAACAGTATGAACTAATACCGATTATGAAGTAATTAGCTCGCTCAGTCACAAAGTTTTGGATATATCATCTGTGCATGTGCATTATGCTTGAGCATGCTGCCCAAGTTCTTGGTCATGGCAACGACCAACTGCATGTACTAGCACCGACTTTGAAGTAAATAGCATGCTTAGTAACAATTTAGTACTGAAATAATCTGCGCATGCGCTTGAGCATGCGCCGTCTACTCGACTAATTGTTCATAGTCGTAGCAATGACTAATTATATGTACTTAAACTACATTTGTGGCAATTAGCTCCTTTTGTCGCAAATTATCGAAGAAATAATCTGGGCATGCGCAGTAGTGACTTTAACAATACCACAACATTTGTAAGCCTTTAAATTTATGTATATATATGTAAAGCTAAAACTTCATATAATAGATGTCAACTAGCAGTGGAAGCTGGGTGCGATATAGTATGCAGCGGCTTAGGGGCCCACACTTCGATGGCGACCGTACTCTCCCTGCGTACCCCGAGCAAAGACTATCGCAGGTGATCTCGGGGTCTGATGGGCGGAAGCTTGCTATTGCATCTCCGAAGTAGGATAGCGTGGAGGGGCCGAAATCTCTTACCTAAACGATGGCATGCGGCGTTCTAGTGCCTTACGCTTAACAAGGTATCGGGAAGCATGAACCGAAAACGGGGTGTTTTGCTTTTGAATTTTATCTTTTTGTTTATCTCATAAAAGAAACTAGAACATCCAAAGATACTGTAAAGTTTAAAAAAACTGTTGCCTCTTTGACTATACATTTTTTACATGTTACCTTTTGCAATGTAACTTTCTCATAACTTTCTCGTGATGAACGAGAGCCTGCTTATACAATGTAACTCTCATGAACGAAAGCACTCACGTGCTTTATGGAAAAAGGGATCATATACTTTTTTAGTGATAGTTTTTACAAAGATTTTTTACATAGAAAGTTTTTAAAAACATTTAATAAGCCAAGCCATTGTGTAAATTGAACCCTTATGTCATAAAATTTTAATTCATTTTGGAGAGTAAATTTCTTTTTTAACGATTCAATCTAGAAAGTAACTTCAAATATCGAGTAAGTTTGCGATTCAACAGTACACTTTTCCGATTAAAAGGACTTCTTTTAATCGCACAGAGACAGTCGTCCACTTTGTTACGTAGATGCATGTAGTGTGTATTTCGTTGTAAGAACCCACCCGATCAAAGATTATCTAGTTCCAATTTTAGGTGCATCCAGCGAAGAAAATTGCAAGTCATAGAATTTTTTATAGCTATAGTTTAAATTCCATTTTTACGTATATAACTTGTAAATGAATCTGAAAATCTAATTTTAGGGAGATTTCATCCATCAATAATAATAATATTGATAAGTGATTATAAGACAGCGAATCCAACATGTAGTAAAAATAGCAATTTAAAAATTTGTATGAATTGCCTTTTTAGCGCCTTGTGTAGTTGGAATTCGTCCTGGATATTCTAAGTCATGTCGTAAAGGCCCGTAACAATCTTTACAAAAAAGTCATTTGCACGACAACATGCCAATATCCAAGCTTTCTTTCGATCGCTATGCTTTTTCCTAACCCAAAACAATTAATATTTACTGTTATGCCTTCTGCCTTTATAAATAATCGTTCTGAATAACTATTATACGATTCACGAATGCCCTAAAACTCAAAATCATCTCCTGACCATTTTAGCCACATTTTTTTGCCATTATTCTATGCATAAACAATACTACGTTCGACTATTTGATTGTCCAAATTTTTTAATTTGATCTCGTATTTTTGACATCTGTGTCTACCGTCGGAAAGTTGGATTAAACAGGAATGATCTAATCTGTTGGGAGAAAGTTGCACCTAGTTTTAAAACCATGGCTATTACAAAAAGGTGCTATCTTTAACATGTAGAACCTATGCTTTTCCTTCTTTTATCCAGGAACTGTTGAAAGCAGAGAAATGGGCAAGAGAAAATAAATATCCCTTTCCAAATATTAAGGATAATCCGGTGGTCAAAGATTCAGAGGTCAAAGATTCTGAAATTCGTGAATGTTATGTATTTGAAGATGAAAATGATCCGAACTGCCCAATAATTTTACATTTTCCAGTTGTAAACAACTCATTTCGAGAGTATCTTAGCCCAGGTGAATAAATGCTTAACATACGGATGTGCCTTTTAATGCAATTATCTCAAGTAAGGAAGTATCTTCCGTGTATCACATGTGAAGGAAGTATCTTCCATGTATCACACGTAAAAGAAGTATCTTCCATGTCACACGTAAAGGAAGTATCTTCTATGTGTCACACGTAAAAGATGTATCTTCCATATGTCACACGTAAAGGAAGTATCTTCCATATGTCACACGTAAAGGAAGTATCTTCCATGTGTCACACGTAAAGGAAGTATCTTCCATATGTCACACGTAAAGGAAGTATCTTCCATATGTCACACGTAAAGGAAGTATCTTCCATGTGTCACACGTAAAGGAAGTATCTTCCATATGTCACACGTAAAGGAAGTATCTTCCATGTGTCACACGTAATGAAGTATCTTCCATATGTCACACGTAAAGGAAGTATCTTCCATGTGTCACACGTAAAGGAAGTATCTTCCATATGTCACACGTAAAGGAAGTATCTTCCATATGTCACACGTAAAGGAAGTATCTTCCATATGTCACACGTAAAGGAAGTATCTTCCATGTGTCACACGTAAAGGAAGTATCTTCCATATGTCACACGTAAAGGAAGTATCTTCCATATGTCACACGTAAAGGAAGTATCTTCCATGTGTCAAACGTAAAGAAAGTATCTTCCCAATGGCAAATTGACGTTTATTCAACCCAAAATTTACTATTAAAGTTGATTTCACCTTTCTTTCGAAATTTTACAATATTCATTTGAACATTTAAATATTTTTACAAATATAAATGCTTGTTTTGTAGTTCCTTCAAACTTGTGGAAAATGATCTGATTGTTTAGTATAAAACTAAATAAAAAATTGACCAATCAGATTATCTGCCGTAAGTTTTAAAAATGCACACTACAAAAACGGACATTTGAATGTTTGTACATGTATTTGAATGTTCCAGTCATGTTGTCAAAAGCATGGTGAAATCGACGCTCTTATTAACTTAAACTAATTTTGAACCTTTTATGATTTATACTACACAATATTGATCCATCAAAACAATGGGGTTTTTTTTTTGAAGGTGTGAAGAGAGAGAAAGATGACGACATAGAGTTTGCAAACTTTGACATTTTTGACGACCCCGATGAGCCTTATTCCTCCTTCAAATTTGAATACAAGCCCAAAACGTTCGAAAGATTGCATGAACTAATGAAATACAATACGCTCGTGAGCATTGATCTGATCAAGGGAAAAATAATCGATATTGTAAAGTACAGGCGAAAGCACAGAAAGTATGCTAAGAAACACTCATTAAAGGAAAAAAATGTTAACAATAGTTTTAGTCCCTTCACTTGTATACCAAAATACCAAAATAATCCACATCGTATAAACCAACCTAACATTTAAACTATAAGTTGT
The DNA here is from genome assembly GCF_021976095.1 of Xenia sp. Carnegie-2017. Taxonomy (NCBI): domain Eukaryota; kingdom Metazoa; phylum Cnidaria; class Anthozoa; order Malacalcyonacea; family Xeniidae; genus Xenia; species Xenia sp. Carnegie-2017. Next base: position 5,601,195 of record NW_025813493.1, on the reverse strand, counting down.
TAGTGCCCGTTTGTAGTGTTAGTAGATTAATTTGCTTTATTATATGTAATTCCACAGACTTACATTTGTATTACATAATAAGCGTGTATGTAACTGATGTAGTACTTACGTAGGAGTAAAGCTCATAAATAAATATGATCAAAAGTTCATAATAAGTAATATCTTACATTTACTTTTCTACTTCCAATGTCCTAGCTTTATATTCAGGCTGATTTCTAATGTAAGTACTTACGTAGAGATAAAGTTCACAAATAAATATAATCAAAAGTTCATAACAGGTTAATGTTTTACTTTTATTTTTCTACTTCCAATGTCCTATAGCTTTATATACGAGCTGACCTCCTATGTCTTCTATACTAACCTACCTTCACTGTCTCGTCTTTAGACGAGGTTAACTTTAATTTAATTCTACTCTCCGTCCTTCATTGTCCTACTTTCACCATGACCTACAGTGCCTTACTTCTATACTAACCTACCTCCACTGTCTTATCTTTTGACGAGGTTAACTTTAATTTAATTCTACTCTCCGTCCTTCACTGTCCTACTATCGCCATGACCTACAGTGCCTTACTTCTATACTAACCTACCTCCACTATCTAACCTTTAGATGAAGTAAACTTTAATTTAATTCTACTCTCCGTCCTTCACTGTCCTACTATCACCATGACCTACAGTGCCTTACTTCTATACTAACCTACCTCCACTGTCTCATCTTTTGACGAGGTTAACTTTAAATTAATTTTACTCTCCTTCCTTCACTGTCCTACTATCACCATGACTTACAGTGCCTTACTTCTATACTAACCTACCTCCACTGTCTCGTCTTTAGACGAGGTTAACTTTAATTTAATTCTACTCTCCGTCCTTCACTGTCCTACTATCGCCATGACCTACAGTGACTTACTTCTATACTAACCTACCTCCACTGTCTCATCTTTAGACGAGGTTAACTTTAATTTAATTTTACTCTCCGTCCTTCACTGTCCTACTATCACCATGACCTACAGTGCATTACTTCTATACTAACCTACCTCCACTGTCTCATCTTTTGACGAGGTTAACTTTAAATTAATTTTACTCTCCTTCCTTCACTGTCCTACTATCACCATGACCTACAGTGACTTACTTCTATACTAACCTACCTCCACTGTCTCATCTTTAGACGAGGTTAACTTTAATTTTACTCTCCTTCCTTCATTGTCCTACTATCACCATGACTTACAGTGCCTTACTTCTATACTAACCTACCTCCACTGTCTCACCTTTAGATGAGGTAAACTTTAATTTAATTTTACTCTCCGTCCTTCACTGTCCTACTATCACCATGACCCTCAGTGACTTACTTCTATAATAACCTACCTCCACTGTCTAACCTTTAGATGAGGTAAACTTTAATTTAATTTTACTCTCCGTCCTTCACTGTCCTACTATGACCATGACCTACAGTGCCTTACTTCTATACTAACCTACCTCCACTGTCTCACCTTTAGATGAAGTAAACTTTAATTTAATTCTACTCTATCACTATGTAAATTCTATATATATCAACATGTAAGCATGATGGCGTTCTTTAAAAAGATAAAGAAAGAAGATTATGGCGTGGATGCTTGGTTCAACGACTGGGACATAGAGTAGACAAAAAGGTAGAAATAAAGGTAGACATAATTTTTTCATGCCATGTAAACTATAAGCATTGTGTCTATACAATGACAATATACATAATAAATTTGTTGTTTGATAAAGTCTATGGACTCACACATTTCACGGTACACATGTTGGACCTTTTAATAGTTATCAAGAATATAATCATTTTTAAAAACACAGTCAAAGCAATCATATTTAAACATTTTTTATGATTTCGTAATAATCAACCAGCATCTCATAAGCGGACACCTCCGACAAAAACACATCAAGTCATGATCACAAGGGTGTCCTTATACGGTAAGTTTGATTACATTCATTGCAATCGAATATAAAAATGCTTTTAAAAACGTCTATGCCTGTATGGAGTAAAGAACGTTCTGAATTTTCTTCCTTGATGTTTTCCATCGTTACAAACATTTGCTGGCACGGATGAAACTATGAAACACAATAGTGGTCATTTTACGGGCGTGATTAACACTATCGTTTCTACGTCATTAAATTAAATATTCAATTTCATTACATGTTATTTTGCTGTGACATGATTTCTTTTACACGAAATTTTTAAAACATCCATGGAAAATTTTTGTTAGGTGTTGTTGTTACAACACACAATACACAGTTGAAAGCTCGTTTTAAAGAGTACCTACCTTGATTAAGCATGTCTCCCGAATATGCGCCGCATCTAAAGTAACAAATATTTGAAGAGCGCCGCACTTTCTTATACCTGTAAATACGGTAACTGAGTTGGTTGATTGAGCTAAGATCTGTTTTTATAGTAAAATACAAACTTAACTGCAAACGAATCATTGTACGTATTGTTGGTATTATTTAACTGTGGGTGAAAAGTGATGACGGTAAATGATTTGTGCTATAAATATTTTTAATAAAAATTATAAATATTTAAAGTAAAATAATATTGATAGTAGGTCAAATGTAAACACCTAACTAAAGATAACCTTAATGACAGTGAAGTTATAAATAGCTCACCTGTTCTTCACTGATACATGTCATGAGAAAGATTAACATTTCATTTTAGCTGTAGTCTGCACTAAGGAAAATTTCAAAAAAAATGAAATGTTTTCATTAATAATTTATAATTTGCATTCATTGTACGATCATAAGCATTGAAATTGAAGAAATGGTACTTTATGCTGTGCTTGATGTTTGATAAATCATAAATGATTAGAAACATAATAATTCATGAATGCAATATCTGACGTCATTTTCTAAAATCGTCATCCATTTTGAGTGAGACAAAATGATTCTTAAATTTTATTTCGATATCATACTCCAGACATTTCTGATTGCTACAATGCATCAATTTATTGGTAAATTAACCAAAGGATTAACAGGTCCCAACGGAAAAACTGAATATCAAGATTTACAATAGGTTGATTTTTTCAAGATTTCTTTTAATTACAAAGTATGTCGAGATTTGCCTCTCCTTTGGAAACACATCACAAAAAGATTTTATTAATTTTATTTTAATGCAATCATGGTCATCTCTGGTTGGTGGTCATCTATTTTAATGCAATAACCAGCATTGTCTCGCGGAATCCACGCAATAACTTTGTGTAACTTAAAAAAATCTTACGGCTTGATTTGTAAATTATCAAAGATAATGTAATTCAGTAAATCATTTGATTTGTCAATAATATTTTATTCTTATCAGCAATAAAACTTCATCATTTTACTTTTTTTATACATTATGATAATATGTTCATTTACTTTATATGATATGGTTGATTACAACTTGTTACACGTAGTTTTGTATTACAGATACATTTCAACAAAGGATAAAAATGTCAAACACACAGCATTTTCTACATAAGCTTTTAAATTTTCCACGACACATTCTACAAAAAGCATCTTCGATTAGAATTAAGTTTTTAGTGTATTTCTTTAACATGATTCCCCATCACTAGGATCTTTCGTCATACCCTATAATATGTTATAAAATTTAACTCTCAGAAAAGCGATTTTCTGCTTTCAGTATATATGAAGGAATATAGGAAAACCCTATCCATGATCTGAACAGGAAAAAAATCCGCAAATTTTGGCCAGTTTTAAATTTTGTCTGTGATTACTACTTGTGTTTGCCAAGTCTTACCATAAATCAAAACAGTTTAATCCATTCTCATAATCATAGATTCATAGTATTGTTCCTTGGTAGCAATAGAAAGATGAAGCACGTCATTTTTTGCAATGAAAATAAAAAGAACAATACAATACACTACAAAAAATTAATGCATCATCTTTCTTCCTGTGTGCAAGAAGTAGTATACATGGAACATGATAATGCAAGCAATGTTCAAAGAGAATACCAATCTGGTAAACAATCATTTGCAATAGGGTAGTATGATTTAATAATGCAGGATGTAACAGATACCAATGAAAACATACACATCATTCATGAATACATAAAACTGTGTGCATTATTCTTAGCTTCTCCCAAAGCTGCTGCAATATGGCTGTGCTATTCACATACTGAAAGGGAAGTAATGTAGGGACGTACATAACGTGCGTATATTATTCATCTAGATTTATGTATTAGCAATAGGGAAAATAGCCAATCTTACACTTACTCAATCGTGCTACTTAAACTTACGCACTTAACTTTATTATTACGTAAAACTACTGAAATTTTAAGTATTTTATCCGCCTTGTAATAACTGCACCTTTTTTAGCCAAATATATAAAAAGCCTGTAAATAAATTGTAAAAATTAGAATACTCACGACTGTTGTAAATAACTTCTTCGCTAATGAATAAAATCATCACAAAATTTAATAGCGTTCTAGTACATTGAACTCACGTTCGGAGCTCATACGAAAGACTTATATAACGCTAAAGTATCAGACAAACACAAAGCAAATGCATTTTGAAAACATGTAAATGCCCTCATCCTTCTGTAAATGCCCCATCCAACACATCAAACTAAAACATAGTCAAGTGAAAATGACGGTCGCGTTTTGTATGCGTTGCAAAAGACTGCAACCAGTTATAAGTGGTATAGTTGTAAATCATAACGGCAACCCCAGACTTGCAGGGCGCTCTGGTGTATGTGGTAGTGCTGTTTCTAGGTTTCTTTCCCAAAGAATCTCGTCGTAATGGAGGAAAAATAATCGTTTCTACGGACGGAAGCGTTGAAGAACGCCTCGCAGAGGCGTACTACAGTCCTGCAGGGTACTGGCGCGGTATTGTTGCTATCCCAAAGCTGGCAAAAGATACTGGCGTCGGCGAGGATGAGGCTCATGAATGGCTAACAGGCCATCTGGCAGATCTACTTTCCCGCACCAGCGTAAAGTGCCCTCCCCCGACCTAAAACTGACATCAGCACCCCGAATAAGGTCCACCAGGCCGATCTCTTGTATCTTCCTCATGATCGAGTCGGAAGACGCACATTCAAATACCCATTGACGGTCGTCTACGTAGAAAAACGGTATAAGGAGGCCAAGGCAATCACAGACAAGACAGCGACTCAGGTTGGGAAGGCGTTAGAGTCTATTTATGCCCGTGGGCCTGTTCGAAGGCCTAAAGTTTTACAAATCGAACCTGGTTCGGAGTTTCGCGGGGCTGTGCAAAAAGCGTGTGATAAAAATGGTGTCACGATTCGACGGGGTTAGGTTGGATTTGATCGAGATCAGGGGATCGTAGAAAGATCTAACCGAACTTTGGCGGAGTGATTGTTCGGTTACCAGTATCATCGCGAGCTGACTGAACCCGGAACTCGGAACAAAGAATGGGGTTTCAAGATTAACTGAGGTGGTTAAAGCGCTCAACAATGAAACTACCCGTTTGACAGGCAAAAAGCCCTCCCTTGTAAGTCGGAAGAAGAGCGTTAAGGCCAAACCCGCTGCGCTGGTGCTTCGTCCAATTGGTTTCAAAGAGCGACGCTTGCCATCGGATGTTATAGTGCGGTATTTGTATGCGCTTGGCGAACTTAAGGGTGTCGAACGGCGTAGGGCGACCGATCCTTTATGGAGTGTGACCTCCCATCAGGTCGAGTGGGCTGTGTTTGAGGGTGGGAAGCCTGTGTTGTATTATTTGAGTGATGGGCCCAAGCGCGCGATGGTACGCGAGGAGCTCCAAGTGGTGCCCTTTTGGACCGAAACGCTGCCGGCTTAGTCGATGGGGTCCTGTAACGCTTTTTATGATAGCTTTCACTACCAGGTACTACCTTACACTTAGCCGTAGAGCAGCTCTTCTACTGTAATTATCACATCAGAACTAATTATCAGCATAATTACGCATTTATTATTTATTCGCCTGCGGCACTGGCTTTGCTATGCCCGTATGCTAGGGTAGAGATCCCATCGGCTGCGATCTAGCGCTTCGTGTCCAGCGGGATCAACGGTGTCTTGTTGACATGCTCGCCGAAGATCTGATGCCCGCGACTGCGCAGCATATCCATAACGTGGCGGAAGCGCTTTGCTTCAAATAGCGCCTTAATGTACTGGGCATGTCTGATATGCTTTTTCATGACGGCCTTTTTAACACCTTTGTCTTTGCGCTCCTCCAGACCACCGGCTTTCAGGGTAGAGTACATCTTGGGCCTGAGCCCCACAAACTCAGCAATAGACGCATCAGCGCACTCGTCCTTCAATTTCCCCAGCACCTTCTTGTTGGCTGTGCTGAGCAGCGGATGGTCTTTGGGGTAGTTGCTGGTGTCGTACTAACCGGCGTTGCGTCTCATGTCGGTGTACACGTTCTCAGTCTGGATCTCCTGGACAAGGCTGTAAGTGTCGGTGTAGAGGAGCTCTGCTGACGACCTGTACTACACCTTTAGATGGTTGTAGTACCAGTCGTACATCAGATGCTTCGAGAGGTCGAGAATGCTCATGCCCACGAAGACAGGCCGGTTGAGCAGCAGACTGCTTTTATTCATGTGAAAGGCTGCGAGGTCTCCCGCATCTCCAAAGATGAGAGGCCGATTGCATGTCGGCTTGACGATAAGTTTGCAGAGTCTCTCGGTCTCGCTTGGCCGGAGAACTTCACAACGACACGCTTTCGGAGGTTCTCCATCGTCTTGCCGAAGACGCTGTTGTTCAGCAGCTTGTAGAGGTTGACTCCAAAGTCACTCTTCGCCTTCTTCCGGAGTTCGGTATTTTTACGGATGTAGGGCTCCATCCATGGGCTTTGATCGAAGCGGAGCGCTCTGTGGATCTTTTTCAGACGCATGCCAAGCTGCAGATAGAGCTGCAGATTCCGATAGTGCAAGACTTATCGGGCCTTGTCGCGCAGATTGGAGACCAGCTTTTCGAACTCGTGCGACGCACCCCCATACATCTGTTTGGGGAGATTTTGCTGGTAATCCGACATCCACGCGTTGTCGACCTTCAGGTGTTCTGGCGCTAACGGATATGAATTGTGCTCGTCGTGCAGTACCCTCTTCTGGGTACTTTAGATCGACTTCGAGAATGTAGGCCTTCTCTGCATCTACAGGCTGGTTCAGGGCCGCTTTCACATCCTCTTGGCCGACTCACTGGAACGCGCCTGTCGGCAGCGGCTGCGACATGAACCAGCCGTGCAGGTTGTTTGCGTCGTAGTACTGGATCCAGATTTGGAGCTTCCCCGGATCGTAGTCTGGCACCTTGGTGTTGTTGGCCTTGGCGAAGCGCCTGCTGGCCATGCTGATGCCACCGCGCAGGCCCTCCTAAATGAAGAGATGCATGTCAATGTCGGTAAGCAGCTCGAGCTGCACACCTGTGTGTTTGAGTAGAGCGTCCAAGCTTAGGCCCGGGCTCGTGTAATAGTGGGCCGGGTCTAGCCGGTATCGCTCGAGGCACGGCTTTCGGAAGTTCTCGAAGACGTCAGCGAGGAGGAGGACACCGGTCCAAAGGTAGAGGTCATGGTAGTCGCCGAAGGTTGTGTATCCGAAGGCGTGCCAGACCCTTTTTCCGTAGGCGTAGTCACCGTCGGTGATGCCTTCGCCGGTGAGCTTGCTGTAGAAAGCCTCCTTCGGCGGGAGGGCGTCCTCGTCGAATCGGGGTCAGCTGTCTTTGTACTCGTAGGGGTAGACCCCCTTCCGGAGCAAGAGGTATGCCTCTGGAGGTTCGGCTCGTAGTCTGCTGTGATGCGCATGTCTTGCAGGTCTCTGTCTTTCACCAAGCCATCCAGGCTTGAGAGTATAAACGGGGTGCTGTCGTTGTTGGAGATGCAGGTGACCTTCCTTTCAGTCTTTGCGATAGTCTGCTTGATGAGATGGCTGTCGTAGCCCCGCAGGTTGTGAAAGACAACTTGTATGGTTGTCGTCTTCGGGCTGAGCCGCAACTTCAGGTTGCACTCATTGTGGGCCGCACCTCAGTACTTGCCAGTAATGTGGCAGTGGTCTCGCACGGAATTTCGTTCAAGGGGCTTGCTGCAGACGTGGCAATTTGTGGCTTCCTTGCGGCTCCCCCAGTCCTTTCCTGTCATGTGCATAGGCTCGTGGTTAGACAACAGCGTCTTTATCTTGCGCTCTTCTTCTTGGAGCGCTTCCAGGACATGCTTGGCCCCGTCGGGCCCTCGGTAGAGCTGCGGCGGCTTAGTTTCGCTATCCGATCGAACGACTGTGGATGAGTAGACGCATGTCTCGTTTTTAGAAGTTTGCTGGGTGCCGCTCTTCTCGGGGTTAAGCACGGGGCCCTCGATCTTACAAACCAGGTTCTCGAAGTCTGCGTAGATTATGAAGGGTTGGCATTCTGATGGCAACCGCGGCCTGGTTGATGCCTTGACATTCAAGCTTATGCTCTTCCAACAAATCCTGCCTGGTGAAGCCATGAAGAACGCTCAAAGAAGTGCAGCTGATGATGGCCACTCTGCTTGAGAAGGCGGTTGAAGTTCTTGATCCAAGTGTAGGGGTGTTTTTCAGGAATTTTTGAATCCGAGACGAGGAAGATATTCCCAGTCTTGCGAGCTCTCTCTACTTTGCTTAGAAGGCAAGGAACGACGCTGCCTTCCCACTCGTACACGTTGATAGCAAGGTCGTTCTCACGTTCTACTCGTTCGAGCTGGGAGAGTGGTGTGGGTGCGCTCACTCCCATGAAGTCAAGACCGTCTTCAGTGGGATACTTGCCCGGCCGTTTCGGGTCTTTAGCTGCAGGAAACAGCGCAGCCCTTAGAGACCAGCGGAGGCAGTCATCGTCTTTGTTTTTCACGTTGACGATTGCCTTCTTATTCTTGACCACGGTGAAGAGAGGAAGGCATGAGTCTAAGCGTAAAGGCTGATAGTGAGCGATGTCAAGCCAGAGTGTTTTGACACGACCCACTATCCACAAGACCCTTCCCGAGTGAACTTTACCAATCTCTCCTGGATTGTTGGGAAGGCTTCATGTAGGGCTTGCGGAATCTCATGCGCCTGTGGCAGCGTGATCTGCTTTGTCCGGAACACTGGTCCTTGAAGCACTTCAGTACCATTTGCTTCATCGTTCCGAAGCTCAACCTCTACAGCCAACTGTAACTTAACTCCTCGTAGAGTTAATAGTTCCTCGACGAGTTTGCGTTTGATGCAGGCTTGGGCGTTTTTGAGGATAGCCATCAAGTTGCGTTCGGAGGGGTGCCCCTTCGGCACCTGCATTTTCCAGGCTCTCAGATGATAGCTGAAGTTCTTCGTTTCATCCCACTTAAGTTCTGTAGGTGGTGGGGGAGTAGCCCTTGTAGGGCGTCGTGGCTTAAATTCAACCAGAAGCTCATTGATGTATGCGTTCATCTCCTCATCAGTAGGCTCGGCGGGCCTGCGCTTGCGTGGTTTTAGCAAAGGCATGCGCTTGGGCGGTTTTGGGATAGGCGGAATGACATTTCTTGGAGTGGGTGTCTGGTTAGCGGGCGGTTGAAGAGCCTTAAGACAGGCGTTCAGTGCGTGTCCGCTGATTACGTCTTGGTCATATAGTTGCAGATGTTTCTCGACAGTATTCATCTCAAGTCTCTCAAATTTTAGTGCTATATCTTACGCGAGATGATTCTCTAAATCGAAATTAATTCGGCGAGCACTCTAGCAAATCTCTTTCTTGCTTGTTTCTGTTTATAAACGAGCTTATGATGCACCCTATCTCCACCGAAGGCTTGACAAACGATAGTTTCTGCCTGTGTTCCGACGCCCCACTTACGACATGGTTGTGGAAGTCGCCCGCCTTCCCTTAATCGCTTCATATGAAGTCAACAGTATTCCCCTATGGAGCTTCGCCCACATGTGGTGAGCTTTCCGTGTAGAAACCACGCACACTTGTTCTTGCCTGCCTCTTGCCTGTCGAACATTTGGATTACTCTATGAGAGTATATCTCTCTAAATATTAGACCCCTGGCTGCCGGCAGCGCCGTCTTTGGCTCCTGCTGTTGTCCTGGGTTTGACCTTCGCTGTAATTATGCTAGTATAATTACAAGAAGTACGTAAGCGAGCTAGGGCTGGGGCGCTTAGATTTGTGTATACTCCTCCTCAAACTGTGAGGGGTGCTAGAAACGACGCTTTCTCAAGGTGAAGTGCGCCAGCGGCAACGCTTTCTCAAGGTGAATAGCGCCAGCGGTAACGCTCTGTATACTACTGTAGCAGCAAAACTGGACTCCGAACAGCAATCGAGTTACGTTTTGTAGGACAATCGGATTACATTAGGCAAATCTAAACGGCGTAATAATACGATGATTTATAAAATCTGTCGCTTAAATGCGAATTTCGAGTACGTCAACAAGTGCATTTCATGTGTCTTTTTTTTAGTGTTTTTGGTTAAAAAATAGACTCAATAAACTGAATAAACTAAGAAAATATATGTTTAATGTCTGAATTTCAAGGTTTTTTGTCGAATTCTGACCGTTTCCAGTGCCACATTGGATACCCCATGGATCCGCACCTGTATAATACGTATTTACCGGCTGGGAGGTCCGTATACCAAAAAATATTTTCACAAGGTCTTCAACTTAATGTTGTGACTAAAATTGGATGCTTTTCAGCAAACTTCGCTTTGTCTGGACAGTAAAATGCACTCTTGCAACGACATCTTTCATCTGAATACACCTTGCTTACTCGTTAAACAATTTACATCGCTTTCAAATCAATTTTTTAAAATTTGCATTTCACTTCGTAAACAAATACATTGCAAAAAATATGTTGAGACTAAAATTGGATTTTCTACAAACTTTGTTTCGTCTGGATAGTAAAACTCACTCTGGCTATGATAAATATCATCTTATGACATTCTGCCTACTCGTTCAACAATTTACATCGCTTTTAAATCATATTTAAAAATTTACATTTCAATTCGCAAGCAAAAACATTGCAAAAAAGTATCATTTGTGCCCACGGGCAGATATGCGTAAAAAGCTATCCGCTCACGCAGCCAATCAAATTGCTGGAAATCAAAAAAATATCGCTTTGGACCGCTAAATAAAAATAAATGTATATTATTTACCAGAGCCTTTAAGACCTTGTGAAAATATTTTTTCCGTAAAGACCGACCTAAACGGTAAATAACATATTTTTTTAATTTTTATTATAAAGAAATTTGCGTTGTAAAATAACCGACACAGCTTGATATTGAAAAGAAAATTGGATTTTTTTTCTACAAATTTTACTTCTTCAGGACAGTAAAATTTGGTCTTGCTATGATGACTTTCATCTGAATACACTGTGCTTCATCGCTTAACAGTTTACATCGCTTTTAAATCAATTTTAGAAATTTAAATTTCGCTTTGCAACCAACTTATTGGTAAAATATCACTTTTAGATTATAATTTAGGTATCGTAAAAAGATGACCGCTGCTGCATCCAATCAGATTGCGGGAAATCAAAAAATATCGCTTCGTTTGCATAAATGAAAAAATGAATTGAAATTATTTCGTGAAATTTAGTAAAAATTCTATGAGGTTCTTAATTTCATACATGAACCTCGTAAGAAAAATTTTAAATTCACCTTTGTATAACCTTTTTATATTTTTTGGCAACATCACTAATGGTAACAATATCGCCACACATCACCTTGAAAAAAAATACAAAGAAAAATTTTTACGATGAACTTTAGAACTTCAACATGCTTCATTTGCCGATAAAATGTAGCCATCTACCTTACATAGACCAGTTAAATTTTAACGCTTCAGTGTTTTGTGTATATTTTGCAGGAATCTCTTTTATCGGTTTTGATAGTAAAACATTTGTCATAGAGCATTTATAAAAACTTACCAACGTTAATACCCCGACAATCACCCAAATAGCAAATGTATGAGCCTGGAGTATTACAGCAAGAGCAGAAGGGGCGACAAGGCGAAGACTCGCAATTGTTGATATCTATTATAATAAAAAGTCAAAAAAGCTGCAATAACTTGAAATAAACAGCAAAACAAATGCCTGTTTTTTAAAGGCTTACCCTAACCACCACACAAAATGAAGTTTCAAAATCCAATCGCAAATTTTCATGGCGTAGCTATAAATTGAAATATTTTGGCAAAAAAACATGCCATTGTTGAATTGCCATTACTTGGTAGGTGCGTGATTTCTGTGTTGCAACATTGAGTATGAGTGTGATTGAAGTTTTAGAATACAGGCAAAATTCAGTAAATTCACAGAAAAATACTCATTCATCATATATCTTACACCATTTATATCATATATGAAACATATCACCTTGTATACATCAAAAACGTTGAGACTACTATCACAAAAAAATTCTTAGAATCACTTGCCAACATTTTTTGATGTCAGGGTCAGGCAGACTTTATAAAGTTTTTGTAAATTCCACTGACGGGTAGCTAATATAATCAAAACTAATATTACTATGGACAATATTGTTTCCGTTATATTGATTTCAAACTGATTGCCTACTCGATGGTACTTGATAAAGTAAAAGATTTTTATATTAAACGGAAATCTCAGGGAGATGGTTGATCAGAAATGATCTCCCCCACAGATGATTTTTCTCAGAAATTTTAAAGTTATAAGGAAATGTAACAACAACTAATTGTTCTTAAATTCAGGGGAAATGCTGCAATAAGAGTAATTCAATTGAAAATTCAATACTAAACCTACTATATCTCCAATCTACTTTCTTTTTATGTGCTTGCTGTTGTCATTGTTGATTGATTGATAAACTTTATTTAAACTCATTAATTAGCCTTTTCAGCAATAGCTACATGAAAAATAGCAATTGCACTTTTGCACTACACATAATTTTTTGACCATATGTGTTAACACAAATTACAGATGACATATTTTAAACCAATAACCTAAGAATATCATAAACATTGACGTGGCCTTTAGTTAAGAAATAAAAGTTGTTTAATGTATTTGCACAGGGTTATGCCATCCCCGAGGAGACCTTTGGAAGTTAGAGCTTTGAGAGCTGATCGAGAATTTGAAAGTTCTCACAAAACGTCTCTTAGGTTTGCATTAGCCAGTGCAAACACGAAGACATCATTTATTTCTTTTATAAAGCAACAATAAAGTGAAACAGACAAATTGAAAACAGACTTTTTAACTTTACCCCTAAAATGCATTTCTGATCGATTTGCAATTTGATTGATTTGATTGGTTAAATTCGTATCTGTTTTGCACAGACTAATGAAAACACAGCTATTGACCAATCAGAAACACATTTCACTGTGTTTACTTATAAATTGAATTCTTATTAAGTAAATGCCAACTTTATGTTGGTTTCACATAAAATGCTCACTTTAAACAAGCTTAAGTCAGTTCTAATGTAACATAAACCACTAATTATTATCTATTTAGCTTTTAATTCACTTAATCAGCAGAGACTTTCGAGAAACACCCTTCTTGAGTTAGCTAATAATTTTTGCATTTGAACACAAGATCTTGTCAATCATTTCCCATATTTTAATAGTTCAAGCAGTTTTCAAAGAACTTTCATCAAGTCACGTAATCTTGCAACATAAGTTAAAGGATCTAGAAAGACCAACTTACCGATACATTTCTTTTTGGATTTGTCAAGTTTGTATCCAGTGGAGCATCGACATTCGTAGGAGCCTGGGATATTTATGCATGAATGATCTTTGCCACAAGGAGAAGACTGACATTCGTTGGCATCTATAATAATAAAAAGTCAAAAAAGCTGTACTAACTTGAAATAAACAGCATGACAAATGCCTGTTTTTTAAAGGCTTACCCCTAACCACACACACAGAATGAAGTTTCAAAATCCCCTCCCAAATTTTTAAGCGTAGCTATGATTTGAAATATTTTGGCAAAAAACATGCCGTTGTTGAATACATTAAATTGCCATTACTTGGTAGGAGCGGGATTTCTGTGTTGCAATAATTGAGTATGAGTTTGATTGAAGTTTTAGAATACGGACAAAATTCAGTAAATTCACACCAAAATACTCATTCATCATATATCATACACCATTTGTATCATATATGAAACATATCACCTGGTATAAATCAAAAATGTTGAGACTACTATTACAAAAAAATTCTTAGAATCACTTGACCAACAATTTTTGATGTCAGGGCGAGGCAGACTTTATAAAGTTTTTGTAAATTCCACTGACGGATAGCTAATATAGTCAAAACTAATATTACTATGGACAATATTGTTTCCGTTATACTGATTTCAAACTGATTGCCCACTCGATGGTACTTCATAAACTAAAAGATTTTCATATTCAACAGAAGTCTCAGGGAGATAGTAGATCAAAGATGATCTACCCCACAGATGATTTTTGTCAGAAATTTTAAAGTTATAAGGAAATGTAACAACAACTAATTGTTCTCAAATTCAGGGGAAAATGCTGCAATAAGAGTAATTCAATTGAAAATTCAATACTAAACCTACTATATCTCAAATCTACGTTCTTTTTATGTGCTTGCTGTTGTCATTGTTGATGGATTGATAAACTTTATTTAAAATAATTAATTAGCCTTTTCATCAATAGCTACATGAGAAATGGCAATTGCGTTTTTGCACTACACATAATTTTTTGACCATATGCAATAACTCAAATGACAGATGACTTATTTTAAACCAACAACTTAAGAATAATATAAACAATTACGTGGCCTTTAGTTAAGAAATAAAAGTTGCTTAATGTGTTTGCACAGGCTTATGCCATCCCCGAGGAGACCTTTGGAAGTTAGAGCTTGAGAGCTGATCGAGAATTTGAAAGTTCTCACAAAACGTCTTTAAGGTTTGCATAAGCCAGTGCAAATACGAAAACATCATTTATTTCTTTTATAAGGCAACAATAAAGTGAAACAGACAAATTGAAAACAGACGTTTTAACTTTACCCCTAAAATGCATTTATGACCGATTTGCAATTTGATTAATTTGATTGGTTGAATTCATATCTGTTTTGCATAGACTAATGAGAACACAGCTATTGACCAATCAGAACCACTTTTCCCTGTCTTTACTTATAAATTGAATTCTAATTAAGTTAATGCCAACTTTATGTTGGTTTCACATAAAATGCTTACTTTAAACAAGCTTAAGTCAGTTCTAATGTAACATAAACCACGAATTGTTATCTATTTAGCTTTTAATTCACTTAATCAGCAGAGACTTTCGAGAAACGCCCTTCTTGAGTTAGCTAATAATTAGTGCATTTGAACAAAAGATCTTGTCAAGCATTTCCCAAATTTTAACAGTTCAAGCAGTTTTCAATATTGGGATATAAACGTATTATTACAGTAATATGATACCGGAACTTCATATCTCTAATGATGACACATGATTGGATAATTGATCATGGACTTTGGCGCTAACACTTATATTTATATTTGTTTCTTTGTCTTGTTGACATTTTATAACTTTAGTATTCTTATTCTGTTCTATTGCACTGCACGTTTTTTTTCGTTATGTTATATTTAAATGGTTACTTGGTTACATTATAATTCTAATAGGTTATGGGCCCAGGACGCAAACTGTCCTACTTAAGATAAGTAATTTAAAATTTAAGCAATGTCTTTTTCGGATAGCGCTCTTAAGTTCGCAAATATGAAAGGCACGAACTACCGGTCATGGGCTTTCAATATGCGGTTATATTTGGAAAGCATGGACTTGTTTGAATTCGCCGAAGGTATTGCGATTGCTCCTAACGACGATGCCGGTGCTGATGTTCGAAGGAGATTCAATTCCTCCGCGAAAAAAGCATGGACGTATATTTGCTTGGCTATCGAGCCTGATCAGCAAGTGCACGTGAGAGAAACGATAACGGCAAAGGAAGCATGGGACGCTTTGAAAAGTCAATTTGCCAGGGAATCGTTACTTCAAAAGGTTCGTCTTCGCCAGCAATATTATTCGTCAAAATTTCATGTTGGAGGGAATATGTTGGAGCATATAAACAACTTAAAATCATTACACGAGCAACTAAAAGAAATGGTCGCGAGTATCGATGATAAGGAACTGGCAATGACCCTGTTGGCTAGTTTGCCAGATAAATATAAGCCATTAATAACGGCATTGGATGCTGTTGGTGAGAATGAACTTTTTTATGAGAAAGTGAAAAACATGATACTAAATGATGAAGACAGAGCCAAAGATTCCGAGACCAGAAAAGAGGATGCATTTTCCGTGCAACGTAACAAGTTTCGAGGTGGGAAACAACGTGGTGGTCAGAATGAGAACATTTTTAATCGAAAGAAAGGCTTTCGTGGCAAGTGTATCATTTGTGAAGAGAAAGGGCATCTAGCAAAAGACTGTCCGCAGAAGAAGACGAAGCAGTTTCCAAACAGTGGCAAATCTTCAATCAACAAGGGAAACAAGTCTGCTCAGCTTGCAGAAAACGAAGAAAATAGCGAGATCGATAATGGTGATGCGTTGATTTCAAATTCATCAAACATTACAAGGAATTCAGATTGGATTATCGACTCCGGTGCAACGCAGCACATGACTTACGATTTGAAAGGCTTATGCAATTACGTAGAGTTTAAGCAACCGTGTGTAGTAAACCTTGGAGATAACCGCTCTATTTTAGCGTATGGCAAAGGAACTTAAAAGGTAAAAGCTATTCTTGGCGACGGAAACAAAAACATCTCTTTGCAGGATGTATTGTATTTACCTGACATAAATAGAAATTTACTATCTGTTCGAGCGATGATAAGACTTGGAGCTATTGTTTCTTTCGAAAACGATGTTTGTAACATTCGACGAAATTCAAATATGTTAGCAGTGGGAGAACTACAAGGAAAACTGTACATTTTGAAAATTGTCGAGCATTATATGAATGTTGCAAAAGAACAAAGCTTTGATTCAGATTTGAATTTATGGCATTGCAGATTGGGACATCTTGGAATAAACAATGTAATGAAACTCGTCGAGAATGATATGGTCGATGGACTTGGCAATGTAACAGGTGAAAATCAGTTTGTTAAGCTTGTGTGTTGGGAAAACAGCATCGTTGCTCTTTTCCAAAAAGCGTTTCACAACGAGCTAAGGAACCGTTCGAAATTATACATAGTGATGTATGTGGACCGATTCAAGAGAATTCCATTGGTGGATCTCGATATTATGTCTCCTTTATCGATGACTACACCAGATATGTACAAGTATACTTTTTGAAGAACAAGAGCGAAGTTTTGGAAAAGTTTAAAGAGTTTTTCAACTATGCAAAGAATATTTCTGGTAAGCAAGTTAAGATTATACGCACAGACAACGGTGGTGAGTATCAATCAAAACAGTTTGAGTCGTTTTTAAAGGACAATGGTATCACATATCAAACGACTGTTCCGTATAACCCAGAGCAAAACGGAGTTGCAGAACACATGAATCGTACGATAATGGAATCAGCAAGAATTATGTTGATGCACTCACGTCTACCCAATAAATTCTGGGCTGAAGCTGTAAATACAGCAACTTATCTTCGAAATAGAAGTCCAACAATTGCTTTGGACGGTATAACTCCTTATCAGTGTCTATTTGGGATAAAACCTGATGTAAGTAATCTGAAAGTGTTTGGCTGCATAACATATATGCACATTCCTAAAGAGCAAAGGAAAAAGTTGGATGCAAAATCTCTTAAGACGATTTTCATGGGCTATCCTGATGGGACGAAAGGGTTTAAGGTGTTTGATCCAATGTCGAAGAACTTTTATAAAAGTCGTTACGTTATGTTTCTCGAGCAGCAATTTTATAACTTTGAAAACAAACAGCGTGAGCAAAAACTCGTTGAAGATGAAGAAAATCGTAATGTGCATGATGTTCCTGTAAATAGCAATGATGAAAGCCAATCAATAGAAGATCGAAAAGCTGAACATGAAAACGGTAACGTTAATGCAAGAAAAGTAGATGATTGCAATCGAGTGGGAGAAAATTCTTACGAAGAGAGATTCATTAATGAGGTTAGATAACTGAAAGGTGAAAGGATACGAAGAGTACCTCAAAAATTCGACGAAGAATGTTACACAGTCAGCGACTTAACTGCAGACATCAGTGAACCCAACAATATAAAAGAAGCAACAACTGGAGAACATGCGAATGAATGGAAGAACGCGATGATCTCAGAATACAATTCGTTGAAAGATAATCATACTTGGGATTTAGTACCTTTACCAGAAAATAAAAACGTAATCGGGAGTAAATGGGTTTACAAAGTAAAAAGAAAAGCTGATGGTTCAATTGAACGATTTAAGGCAAGATTAGTTGATCAAGGTTATGCTCAATCATATGGAGTAGATTACGAAGATGTGTTTGCTCCAGTGGCAAGATATAATACCATCAGATCAGTATTGGCTGTGGCAACCATGTGTGATTGGGAAATACATCAAACAGATGTAAAAACTGCATTTCTTCAAGGAGAATTAGAAGAAGAAATCTATTTACGGCAGCCTGATGGTTTTGTTGACAAAGATCATCCTGAATATGTTTGCAAGCTTAATAAAAGTATATATGGGTTAAAGCAAGCTGCAAGGTGCTGGAATGCCTCTATCGATAAAAATTTGCTTTCAAATGGGTACAAGAAAAGTTCAGCAGATCCTTGCGTATATGTCAAATACGTAAAGTCCAAAGATGGCAAGATTAACTTTGTCATAATCGCAATATATGTTGACGACATGCTCCATTTCTCCAATTCTATTGAGATGTTGGAAAAAGAAAAGCCGGGAATTGCAAATAGATTCCATGTTGAAGATCTTGGTGAGATTCATTATGTGCTGGGGACGAGTATAAAACGAAATCGAACATTGCGAACATTAACCATTAATCAGGAGAAATATCCAGAAGGAATACTGAAAAGATTCGACATGCAAAATTGTAAAGCACTCTCAACACCACTTGAATTTGGAAAGAAGTATGAAGTGTTAAGTGAAGGTGAGAATCCAGTTAATGTGAAGCAATATCAAATGGCAATTGGATGCTTAAACTATGCTACATTGATAAGTCGACCCGATTTAGCTGTTGCAGTTGGAACTTTATCAAAGTTTAAATGCAAAACCAGGACTAGAGCATTGGAGAGGCGTTAAAAGGATCCTACGTTACATTCAAGGTACATTGGATTATGGTCTACAATTTACCACAGATGGCAATGATCCAATATTGTCAAGATATACAGATGCAGATTGGGGTGGGGATATAGTGACACGTCGATCAGGGTACATATATCAAATTAATGGGAATACCGTGAGTTGGTGCAGCAAAAGACTGGGATGTGTTGCAAGATCAACAACAGAAGCCGAGTATGTATCTTTAAGTACAGCATGCCAAGAAGGAGTCTGGTTGAGAAAACTTCTGGATAGTATCTCAATAACGGAACAAGAGCCTACCATCATCTATGAAGACAACCAAGGGGCTATTGAGCTATCAAGAAATCCAAAATTCCACTCTCGGACAAAACATATAGATGTGGCATACCACTATGTGAGAGAGAAAGTTCATGAGAATATCATTTCTTATGAATGTTTTATGCAGTGCGGTATTTGAAATTAAATGAAGATATGATGTTCGCACTTTGCTGGACAATTTAAGCAATCGTCTCAGGACCTGAAAAAATCAGGTGACTCAACGGGATTCGAACCCATGACCTCTGTGGTGCCGGTGCAGTGCAAACACCGCACTGCATAAAACATTCATACGACATTCCTTTCACGAGAAAACATGAGCCCAACAATACTGACCTGCTCACCACTGTGTGACTTCATAGCTCAGTTGGTCAGAGCACTGCACCGGCACCGCAGAGGTCATGGGTTCGAATCCCGTTGAGTCACCTGATTTTTTAAGGTCCTGAGACGATTGCTTAAATTGTCCAGCAAAGTGTGAAGATCATATCTTCATTTAATTTCAAATACCGCACTGCATAAAACATTCATACGACATTCCTTTTACGAGAAAACATGAGCCCAACAATATTGACCTGCTCACCACTGTGTGACTTCATAGCTCAGTTGGTCAGAGCACTGCACCGGCACCGCAGAGGTCATGGGTTCGAATCCCGTTGAGTCACCTGATTTTTTCAGGTCCTGAGACGATTGCTTAAATTGTCCAGCAAAGTGCGAAGATCATATCTTCATTTAATATCATTTCTGTTAAATATTGTTCCAGTGAGAATATGCTAGCGGATATATTTACAAAAGGACTTGGTAAAGATACTTTTCAGAAATTCAGGAACATGTTAGGCGTTATCAAGATTAAAGAACAATTAACATTCAACTGAATCAAGTATAATCATTAAGTGGGAGTATTGGGATATAAACGTATTATTAGATTAATATGATACAGGAACTTCATATCAATAATGATGATACATGATTGGATAATTGATCATGGACTTTGGCACTAACACTTATATTTATATTAGGTTCTTTGTCTTGTTGACATTCTATATCTTTAGTATTCTTATTCTGTTCTATTGCACTGCACGTTGTATTTGGTTATGTTATATTAAAATGGTTACTTAAACATTATAATTCTAATATTCAACAGTAAAGAATTTTCATGAAGTCACGTAAGCTTGCAATATAAGTTAAAAAATCTAGAAAGACCAACTTACCGATACATTTCTTTTTGGATTTGTCAAGATTGTAACCAACGGAGCATAGGCATTCGTAGGAGCCTGGGTAATTTATGCATAAGTTATCTTTGCCACAAGGAGAAGACTGACATTCGCCCATATCTAATGTTTCACAATAAAGCTGTTTGAAAATGTGTACCATAAATTAAGCCATTTTATGTCTAATTTAAAGATGTGTAATAAATAAATATGAAATTTTTTGTTTAATTTATTGCGTTTGAATATTTCTTAATTGATTTTACGAGAATGTAAAAACATAATTGTCCTAAAATTTTAATACATGTATTTGATATGAACAAATCAACATCTAAAGCGTCAAATAAATTTTGTAACAAATGAGAGTATAGTGAGATCTGTGATTTTTGGGACTGTATGTATTAGTAATTTATTTTTAACACAACTTTATAGACTCGTTTAGACAAATATTTTTGTAAATCATACAGACAACGTTTGATTTTTGACAACAAGAATGACTCTATCAACATAATACATTAATTAACGATAATTTACTGTACATGATAGAAGATTGCTCACGAAGAGCTACAAGCAGAACCACACATAAAGAAAGTTAAATCTGGTAGTGGGATTGCTTTGGCAGCTTTTATGATATAAATCAAACCTAGTTCTTACATAGCTAATAGGACTATGAATTATGAAGTGTGACGTGTACCCACGACGGTTGCTATTTTGAATTATTTTCATCATTAATAAAAAAACGAAAAACAGTTTAACCATTTAAAGCAACGAGATTAACTTTGGAAAAATTCCCACAACAGGGGCATATTAATTATCTCATCCTGCCGTTGCAAGTGTCGTAAATTTTAAGTTTGTTAAGTCAAGATGTTGGATTATCTTTGCAAAAGAAAATGCATCGACTAACAAAGTTATATGAAATTAAAGCATATCATCTATACCAAACAAGCTCAACGATTTACCTCCTTTGAAAAATCCTCCAATAAATCCTTTGAAAAATTTTTTTACAAGAAGTGGAAAAATCATATTTGATCCAAGCATGTCGTCATTGATATGCATATCTTGGTATGAAAAGCAGCGGTATTTGGAGACGTTGCATCTTGCCGTAAAATTTTATAAAAATATTATTCAATCAAGATATGCATATCAATGACGACAATGATTATTCAATATTTTCAAATTCATTGTTTTCTAAGTTAATAAACACAGAAAAACCAACAAAACAAGACTAAATACAAGCAGGTTGGCTACGACCAGGTCCAAAAGTAGAACGTTGATTACAGGGGGGGGTTAAAAATTCATATATGTGCGAATATTCAAGTTTTGTGACCTAATGTGATCAGCAGTAGGGCGTGACGGACAAAGAAGTTATGTAAATAGAATGGCTAAGAAGGTATGGCATTTTCATTATTGCCTAAAAGCAGGTCTTTTGAATTTATATAAGTTTGGGGAAGCTTCATGTAAGGCTCCGTTTTTGACATATTTACTCGGGCAAACCTATTACTAAACATAACTCTCAATTATTTTTGATATTTAAGTGACCATTTCCTGCATAACATTTCTTTATTGAATTGACATCTCTTAGTATGAACCAAGATATACTTGCATTTTTTCAGATTTGCCAAATTTGGTACCACATTAATATTAGTTGAATATGTTAAACTAGTTTTGGCGATAAGAGAATTATTTGTCTTCAAGCCATTAACACTTCACCTTTGGCCATTGATTGAATCAGTCTTAGTTGCATAAAAAGTTCAGAATACGGTTTTAGTGCTCAACAATCTGCTACATGGTCGAATGAGTTATCTATTTCTAACATTTTTTGGCAGGAAAACAATAACTAAAGAATGCACCAATTTTACCACAAATTAGTTCATTTATGTAAAGTACCTAATGTATTGATAATTATAGAAGCTACTCACAGTTTAAATTACGTCTCTCACGTTGACAGATGAAGTTAAAGGGACGCTCACAATCAACGTCATTCCACGTGTCATAAATTACAACACAGTCCTCTACACCACCAGAATTATTAGGTTCTCCCAGATGGAATAATGTGAAACTGGGCTTGACATTTTGAACTGTGTAGAACTGATTGTCGCTTTTATTGCGATACAAACCAATAAAATGACCTTCCCTGCCTTTTCTCAAGATGATTCTTGAAATGGCATTATTCTCAGCATTATTCTTTGGAAGAGCAAGATCTCCTCCCTTCTGTTGACAAAGTTTTCTTGCTTTATTCCATGTTGCTACTTTTGCACTGAAGAAATAACAAGATGATCCTATATGCAACCAATCAGAAGGACAGCTTGCTAGACGAATGAAAAAATAAATAAGACAACAATAACAAGTAATTGTTTTCGGAATGATTTGTACGAATAGAATAGAATATTTAATATGCACTTTTAAACTGTAAAAGCTGACGAAAAATGCTTAAACAGGCAGGATTGTGCTTTGCAGACATATGTTTTTTAAAACAAGTCTTTCAATACCTTAAGGGATTTTAAGGAATGAGGAGGGTCTTTGAGCTGGTTTTGTAGAGTAGCCACAAGTTGCAGATTAAAGTATAATAGAATACAATTCTTAAAAAAATTGTATAGAAATTTTAAAAGAAAAAAAAGAAATTGATGTGAAACTTATGTAGTCCGGCTAACACTTGACATTTTACTTATAAAGGGAAATCTTCGTGTTTAATTGGATGGTTATAATAATCGTTAAATGTTGATGTGGATTTGTTATGTATTTATATTGTGCATAATCAACTGTCTGTTTTAGACTAAAATCTAATTCATTCCATAATATTGTAATAGAGAAAAAAATACTAAAATAAGGAAATCATAACACCAAAAATGTGAATGAACTTGAGGTAAGCTGTCAAATATACCTCATTTTTACGCCCATTTCAAATAACATTCCTAATTTTCCAGATTAAAGTCAATTTCATTGTAATGTGTGCTTACATGAAATTTTTTATGTCTGAATAAAAAAATTCCAGTCTAACTCTAATAGCGTTAAATTGAATAGTAAGAATGTCATTTGAAATTTTATTAAACCAGTTGAAATTTAATGCCATCTACTGAAAAACGTTATTACACATTATTTACATACATTTTTTGACCTTATTTATTGTATCTCTTAAAAATATTCCTTATTTAGGTTTTTATAGGAAGTGAATGCTTAACTTTAAAACCTAATTTTCTTACATCGAAAATTAACAAGATATGAATGAATGAACATTATCAGTGCATACCACCCATACTAAGCGGCAGATGACTAATTGCGCGGCCTGTAAGCTTAGAAAAATTTGTGGGGCTTTAAGTGATACAACTTTTGAGGACGTTTCCGTTGCTTATGCTCCTTTGCCTTTGCTTCAGTTTTGTTACTCATAGTGTAAACAATATAGAATAAATTTAAATTTTGAACGAGATAAACTCACGAACATAGAGCATTATAATAGTATATGTATAGAACATAGAGCATTATAATAGTATATCGTACAGTTTCCAAGAGGATATATTATTGCAATTTTGATCATTTATCTCATCTATAATGGCAAAGAGTAAAAACTATGTTTAAAGAGAACAGGACTTTTAAAAACGCGGGAATGTAAGCTTCAGCCAACATAGCCTACTAAGTAATCAGACAACGGCCATATTTGTCTGTTCTTGGAAAGAGTTCATAAAGCTACAATCCATTGGTTGAAGACATTTGATGTAATATTATTGAGGTGCACTCATTCTAGAAGTTCTGGAAGCATGTCTGTTAAAATGCTTTTTAAAGTTTGGATTTACAGAATTCTTAATTTACGAAAGCAAACCAATAATAAACTCAAGAATGTCTAATATGGTGTATCTAGGTTAGCAGGGCCATAGCTAGATTACTAACTTCAGGACGAGTGTTAAACTTAACCTTAACCCTTACCCTAACCCTAACCCTACCCCCTCCTTAATGTAGAGAAAATCAAAATGTGTTAATGCTAACATATGCTATTGTCATTTAGAGAACCATACACTTTCAATTTTGTGTGCTGAGGAATTTTTAAGTGTATTGAAGCTTTTCATAAATTTATTACTGATTTCCTGCTTGATTGTATTGATAATGATGAACTTGCATGTGTGGCTGTGAGCCTTATTTTGTGGTTACATGTAAAATGTAGATGCAGCAAATTCCTTGCACAGAAGCAACAGCACAGAGAACAGCTCAGGATTCTCAACAAAGAACAAAGTTTTAAAACTGCACAGAGATGCTCTTTATTCATGATCGGTGATAAAAATCTTGATAAAGACAGTAATAAATCCATACCTTTGCACGAGTTACATTCCCCTGAGTATCCTTCCATACACGTGCAGTTCAATGTTCCATTAATTTTACGATAGTATGTGTTGGGTCCACACAAAGGAAAGTGAAAAGTGCTTGTCGCTATATCGATCAATATAATTAAAAATAAAATCAACCAGGGATTTCAAACGAAACATATTCTTCCTCAAAGAACACAATTTGTCACTTAGTATGCACGTTGACGTACCCAGCAAGCAAGTTTGTTATGCAATGTTGGTATTTTTGGTGTTCGCGCGTTTCGTAAAAACAAAATAATTAAATACATGTTGAAAATTTACAGAGTATGAACAAATTATGCTGGCTTTTTGGGACACTATAAAGGATATACTAAAGAAGTTAGATAATTAAAAAATGTTCAGAAAATTATCAATTCATCAGCAGTTCTCACAAAATGTGTCAAAGCTCATGTATTTTGGCATGACTTTGCCTTGTTTATTTGAAGTAAAATGAATAAACAATTAATCTCGAAAACCATGAGAGTACTTCGTAATCGCCTCAATTTGAACAGCATGCACAAAGAAAATGAAAAGTTTCAAATCTAGTTTAATCCAAAGATGTAAAAGTTTAAACTCTGTTTTGCAATATACCGAAATTTTAAGACATTTGATAAACATTAAGCTCACTGCACAACATGCTCAATTTGGACGTTTTTGTCTTACAATCTATTTTCATGATTTTTTTTTATTTAAGAATGATTTCCAGCCCAAGTGATTGTTTAAATGATGTAAGAAACAATAAAGACGTAAATTTAGCACTCAAGAAGTTTCATAAGAATAGACAAACGGCAAAAACGTCCAAATTAGACACTTTGCACTTTGAACTTAATGTTCATCAAATTTTTTATATTTTTGGAAGGAAGAACAACCGTTTACCAAGGCAATGTAACTTTGAACTTTTTAACGTCTTTCTTATTTATGAATATTAACGCGGGAGTTTTTGCATGTCTTAGATTATTATGTCAAATAGGTAAATATTTACCGTTTGAGTCAAGAGTGATACTGTGTATTGCTACAGCCAAATCAAGATAAGCTTCGTTTACAGGAAGAATATATTTACGTCTCGTATGTTGATCTGTTGTGTTATGGACACTAACGGCACTTCGTCCAACACTAGTCATGATATAAATGAAATCCCCAAATAATGCCATGGGACCTCTTGAAGTTCCAAAATCAGTTACATTATTGGAGTAGTAATCACAAGAAGAAATATTTCCGTTTGAAACTCGCCAATAAATCTTCTCTTTAGCCATGTCAAGCGTTAGATCATGTGCTATTGACTGAAGTGAAACTGAAAAAATATGATGTTTATTTGCAGTCATGTTCCATAACCATAAGAAACGTTCTGTACTTTCTGCCAAGAATAGATACCTTAATAAAAATATTAGTTTTGTACATTAGTTTTCTCTATACGTGCTAAAATACATAAACAATTGGCAGGCTAATATTTGCAAGAAAGGAAAGATAGAATATTTTTTTAGTTTAGACAAAGATGTTGTCAAAGTATTTAGAACTACCTTCATATACAGACGGTTTAATGGAACATATTCATAAAATTTGATAATATAGCAACATAAAGCTATTTTAACTAACAGGAAAAAATCATCTTTATCATTTGAAATCTCTCTTTTAAAAACCGAACTAAAATATATGAAGTAATTAAACTTTGCATGTGGTTCAGAACATAATAATAAATGTAATATGTTATTTTTATTCACATAACTTCTATAATGATTGGTGTTGTTTGAGATTATTGTCGGAATGAGTAATCCTGTAGTTTAGAGTGGCTGCTGAATGAATTGTGTTGGTAATTGATAATGCTGAAAATTAGGTGATGCATGGAAATTTTGTTCGAATTGAAAATTTGGTGTTGGTAAATGATATGCAGCATTTAATGTAGATTTAAAATTAAGAAAAACCTTTGTCATTTCAATTTTAAGCTTTCTTAATTTTTCAGTTTCATCTTGCATGAAAAGTAGCAACTCCTTGGGTGAATCATCGTCCACAAATGTATTTAAAAGAGCTATAGCTTCAAAAACATTGTCTTTTGTTGATACTTTTTTTTCAGTTTGTTTGGACAAACGATTTTTTAAAACTATCTTGACCTTCTCTTTTTAATTGTCAAATTTTTTCATTGTTTTTCTGAAAAATCAAAAATAGATTAACACTGGAGATAGCGCTATTCGTATCATTTGAAAATGATAATTCTATCGCCATGTCATGTTCGTGTTTTAACGAATCTTTGGATTGGACAAGCTGCAAAAACTGCTGGAACACTATGGCCTTTACTTTATGGAAAATGTTTGATGCAACTGGCAGTTTTGATTATCATCGCAGCATACTTGCATTGTTCAATACATTTCTTAAATGTATTACGCATTTGAGTAACAGCAAAGTCCATGTCTTCTTGTCGTTCATTGCACCTTTCCCCGAACTCTTTAAAAACTTTCTTGTATATATTACCGTTCTTTTGGTTTTTGTTAATTTTTTCTTGTAATATGATAACAATTAATGCCTAACATAAAGTTTTAATTAGAGCTATAGAAATAGACCAAAAGCTGTAAAATTGAATTTATACAGAAGTTTCGTCCTTACGATAGACATATTCAGGCAAGTAATAATTTATAATGAGATTTTAAGACAAGATATTGTATTTACAAAAGATGTTAAATTACGACTAGAGGAGGCGGTGTCAAATGGATTACATGATAAAGAAGTTGGGAAGTAAAATTTATTGAATTTAAGAGAGGTTAAGTGGAATGGAACCTCCTTGCACGAAGAGTGAAGGCTTGTATTTATTGATTAGAAGGCTCTCGTGAATGGAGAGTTCATAGGAATCGTTAGAAGAGGAAATTATTTTAAAGTCGTAAATTATTTATAACATATTCAGAAAGTTCTCACTCCACAAGGCTTTTAAGCCAATTTCTTTTTAATCACATGATTATTATCTTCAGCTTCATCATCAGTGGAGCAACTACAGACCTAACGTTTGTCTAAGCTACACTAAGAAATACTGCATGAACTAAAGGTCGTGGAATGATTTTTCATTCAGGTGATTTGATTTGATGTGTGAATGGATTTAATAAAGGGAAGTGTGCAGCCACTTAATTTGCAGCTCTCGACTTTTCAAGATACTCTGCCATTCAATGCAAGTTAAAAGAAGGCTTGAAAAACTAAAAATTTGATATATTGATTATGTTTTTTTAAATTGCCCCATTTTTGAAAACTAAAATCCATTTTTATATTTTTGATGTAACTACGTTGGAATGTGTGTAGTTCTTTTTATCTTCATTACAAAACGAAAAGTTGAGGTTCTTTACGTTCACCACATTCGTGAATATTTTAAAACTTTATTGCCATTCCGTATTGAGATTGTTGCACATCTCTTACACTGCCTCAAAAAAGTATACAAAAGAGCACAGTATAGAAACAAACAATGCTCCCACTTTGTTGAAATCTTTAGTGTGGGGCATATCTTATTAAGCAATTGATTACCATGGAGGCGTCAAGCAAATTGCTTTTTCTGACAAAGAAAAGCCCTCTTAGGTGGCTAGCCAAAGCCAGCAATGGAATTAAATGCACAACACTAAGTTGCACAGTGAAGTTGTACTACTTTTTTGTAGGTTGTGGAAAGCCAAGGTTCTGTAAGTATTTGACTAAAGTTTTATGTCCAAAATAATTATTTAATATTTTATTTCAGTTTTTACCGCTCTGTTTTATTTCATTTAATGACTTTATCATATATAAACATTGATCACTCCGTTGTTACCTTTTTTCTCAAAGCTCTTTGGTTGCTCAACATAAATATCGCTGTCGATTTTTGAAATTTCAGAATCTGCATGTTATTTTCTACCGCATGTGTGCTGAACAATCACACGAAACGTGTTCATTATTGCAATTTGTTTGAAATGCCTTATAGTCACGCAATAAAATTTTGCTGGCAAAATCTCTCCGAAAGACGTTGATTTTAATAAAAATCTGTCGAACTATATGACTTATGTTTCTTTGTAGCCAGCAAAATACTTAATATTTGCTCCCTCGGAAAAAAGCGAGTTTCGATTTCCCTGAAAAATCGATATTTTTTTTATTATTACACCTTTAAATAACAAACCATAATACGGACTTATAAAATTCAACTTTTCTATTAAATTAAAACACCGTCTCTAAAACAAAACTCTTACCTTACTTAAGAAAACCCTCCAATAGATTGACATAGTTTATTAATTTTACGCTTACAAGTAAATAAAAGAATTTCAATATCGCCTTACCCATGTTTTGAGTCAAATGCAATGCTGGAAAATTGTAAGCCTGGTTGAAGCCTCATAACACTTGTATTTTCTTTTCAAATAAATTTGGTAGATAATGTTCGTGGAGTCAATGTAAAAGATACGACGACCAATCCAGTCAACTGTAATATCATGAACAAAACATTTTTCGCAAAAATTTCGTTTCTAGTCAAGTCAAGATTTCCCCGTTTGATGTCTTTGTCATCAATGTAGTAAAGCACATTCTCAACTACATCAATTTGTATGTCATTATATCTTGATGCATGGTCAAATTTATTCTTACTGGAGCCATTAATAGTGCTGACATGAATATCTTCAGTAATAGAATCAACAGAGTATATTTTATCAAAGCTCATAATAATCAAATATGGCTTTGGATAAATATCTAAATAAATAATAAAAAAACTATAAATAACAACGATGAGAGTGGATTAAAAAAATGCAAATTTTTATAGACTTTACGATCATAATATTTGGTGAAAGACCAGAATAAGTATTTTTAGAAAGAATTTATCACTGTAGAAATATTGTTCATAACTGAAATTAGATTGGCTGCACAACTTCTACCTATTTTTGTTGAATATTGTTTTTCGTGCTATGAACAAGAAACCATGAAAATTTGTCAAATCTAAAGATTATACCTTTGTAAAAACACATTTCTGTTTGCATTTGCATCATTTCTTTGTTGTATTGTTTTACTTCCTTGCATGCAGTTGTGTTATCGTCATTGCGTTTTTTATCAACGCAAGTTTCCATCCATTCTTTCACGTTGTCTTTTAATGTCTCTAAGCTTTTCTTGCAGATTGATATGTCGTCATTACCATTTAATATTTGGCCACCAATAGACAGGATTATGAGAGTCCCAAGAAACGCTTTTGTTGAGCTTGATATCATCTTTATTTTCTATTTATTAGAAGGTGGACGATTACTAATTTCTTTAAAGCTTTTGTAGTAAAACATTTACTTTATTTATGAAAGGCTTATCATCAATATAATCATATAATCATTTGTTCTTAAACTTTTTTTGCTATATAAATCAAGTATTGATTTCTATAATTATGTAGCATTTTAACTTCCTTCTCCAAAAAGTATTTTCACGTTTGCCTTCAGATAATTTATGATAATTAGATATAGTTGCAACAGATTAGACAAATTGTTCATTAAAAAGACTCACGTTTGCAAAAATTCATATAAGTAGAGTTCACCCGCTTAGAACGTGGTTTAAATAAATAGATGTAACGTTTCTAGCAAACGAAAGCATAGAAAGAAATAAAACATTTCAATGTCCACTATAAAGAAATGGCGCAATATATGAAATTCACCAAGAGTGGTTTAGAAAAAATTTAAAACGGGTTGATTTCAAATTTGCTCATGTTAACTCAGTTTACCAGATGAATGGGAAAGACGTATTGCTTAACTAAGCTAGCAAAATTAAATGCCAAATAATCTGTTGCGGAGTGTTTAACGGACTCGCTGGCCTCTCTGTAACTACATGTCGTCTAGTTAAAGAAATAGAGGCCGTTAAACAGTACATGATATTCTGCTTTACAACATCTGTCAGTCGTATAGAGAACTTCTAGTCTCATAATTATATAAATTCTGAATTGAATGAAATTTATGAGTATTTTGACAGAACTGCTAAAGTAAAGAAAATCTAAAAAGCTATAAAATTCTTACTTCTTCAAATATTTTGTTTTAGACAATTAAAAGGCATTTGCCATTTGTCAAAAATATTCTTGCAATATTGAATAATTGTAGCAGAAGAAACAAGAGACGAAAAATGTATTATTTGTTCTACATGCATTCCTTGCTTTTTAAAATGACTTCTGCATTGATGTTTGATGATGATTTGCCCCATTTCAATTTGTTGAATTATGTAACTCTCTTTCTTTATCATTTCCCTCAATCCTAAAGCTTAGTTTTAATGTCCAATCAAATATTCTTTATCACACATGCATTCAAGTTTTAGTTTACTATCATTCTCATGTAAAAAAGTAAAACAGTTTGCAAATATTTTATTATTCTTAAATGTCTATGATAGTTAAAAAACATTTATCTGTTATCTTTATTTAGAAAAAAATACTTAATGATGGTTGCTTCAAATATTTTTGATGTAGCTACTATTTTCTCTGGCGTATCATTGAAAATATGATATAATATATTGCAGACATTCATAAATATAAATAAGTAGAACTTTATTTTTAGTTGTGATCAATCAATTCGTTATTGTTTTCATCATAAGGATAGACATAAAATGATAAAAAGATTTGCTAAACGGAAAAAGATTTTTAAAAAATTTTAGACTAGTCGAATTACCAAATGGTAGCTATGTATATATGATGATTAGCTGCGCTACTCTAAACTACAGAAAATGTTTAAAAAAACATACAAAAATGTTTCATAATGCTTTAAGTATTTTATAAGATAAAGATTGTGTTAGATTATCTGTTAAATTACGTATAAGCATGACTATGATAAATGAAATATATGGTCTTGACGAGGAAGTTAATTCCATTAGAGCCATTATTTTTGCATTATGTGATAGGCTCTGAATTTTAGGTTTTCTTTATGTTTTCTTTGCTTACCATTGAAGAGGCAATTTGGCTATCAATGAAATTTCTCTTTTGAATTCTGACGAGTTGTTTTCTATTCTTTTCAAACAGCAGCTTAGAAAAAATGTAACTGAAGTAGAAACTGTCTTGTCCTAAAATGCTAGTAATATTGGCTTTTTGAATATTGATATTAACACAAGACAAGTACTTTTCTGTGGACGGGGACACAAATTTTGATGATTTTTAATTATATTTTGGAGAAAGAGCCGTAATTGCAGAAATTTAGTGTCAGAAAAAATATGCAACAAAAATATTGTTTCAA
>NW_025813493.1:4782948-4958661 GCF_021976095.1 Xenia sp. Carnegie-2017 | reverse complement strand
GTGTTAGACAGAAAGTACACTTCAGAAAATCGAATAAAGTTGGAATTATTTCACGAGGTAAAATTTCATAGAAAATTTCTTCAAAGTCTGAAGTTCTTTACTTCATATTCTCACAGGACCCAGTTGACAGAGGATGGTACAAATATTAAAAAACAATCTAAAATCAGTTTCTACTATGAATGCTTCTTGATGAACGACGGGTTAGATTTGCTTGGTTTTACATATATTATTACATATGTTTCATTGTAACCTAATTGGTGAGATGATTTGTCGATTGAAACCATTCACGATTAGCAAGATGTGGTCGATGCACATTTACAAATTATTCGATAGGCCATAAAACATGATTTATGAGTGAAACGGAACTGGAATCTTTGAGTTTGAAAATGTTTGTACCAACATTTTAAATGATGTTCTCACAAATAGCAGAAGCTTTCGCATTCAAGCCACCAAAATTGATTCCTTAATGTGCTTTAATGGAACAAAATATCTTTCCACAAGATGATAATGCTTGTTTGCAGCTGGTGTAGCTATGAATCTTAAATGACTTTTTTAAGCAAGTATAGCCAAGAAACATAAGCACCGCATTGTCTTGTATATTATTTGAGTGATATTTTTTCTCTGTAGTCTGGTGTCTCCAACTGATAAAGTCTTCACATTTTGCCCAAATTTAAATTGTTGTAATGACATTCAACATTTGTTCATAAGGTCCTGAGTCCTGACAATTATTTAATCCATTCTTTCATTCTCGAAATGTGATTTATGAAAACCAGTTGCAGAATTGTTTCCCATTTTTCATAATATATATTTATTATGCTCCTAAAAAGTTGCAAGTTATCTTGTTTATGTTTTGGAAAACAAGAAAACTCAATCTAGATCTTGTTAGCTTGAAATGAGTCACCGTTTACTGAACAGTGCGTTCTTGACCCACCTTGAAACTTTAATTATTTCCTTTGTGGCCATTTGCAGCTTTGAGATGTTTATATTCAAAAATAAGTTGGTGTTCAAATTTACTTTTAGTTAACAATTTTCTGCTCATATTCTCAGTGACTACAAGCACTTTAAAAACATTTGCGAACTTGTTTTCTCAGCAATTAGTGTCAAGGACAGGAATCAACATTGTTGTGTGGTTGATGAAATGGGATTTCTGGTTTTCAGTGCTTTACATGAGAAACTTAATATTTTAGTGAAAAAATATTGATATTTATTTCAACGATATCAAAATAACTTCTGTTAATTAAACATTTGTCATAAAATCATAACCATGAATTTTAAACAACATTTTTAAATCGTCTTTCAAATGAAATTGCGTGATATGCAACACCGTGATTTATTCCAATTTTATATAAAAGTATCAGCATCCATATGGCCGAAAATAACGCAAGATATGCTTAGCCTTTGTATTACTTCTTCCAAAGTCTCCAAGACTTCAAGATGAAGCGCGAGTCAAAGCAATGCAGTATGTGGTGCATTCAAGTATTTCGAAATGAATTCTTTCCTTATACTGCGGATCTTGTTATGTTTTACTTATCATAAGAATAGCTGATTTTGTGCAATAAGTATGGTAAAACTGCAAAAAATGCCGGCGCAAATGTAAAATGAAGTACCAGTACACGATGGACACTAGGCCACATTCAAGATTAATTTAATAAAATCTCGTTAAAATATTATTTAGTTATTTTGTATTGCTACAAACGTTTTGTACCTTTTATTTCTTTCCAAGATGACCTTCAAAATTTTCGGCAAACGTTCTTTTGAATGTGAATTCACGAAAAAATATTCTTTCTATACAACTATACTTATTTTAGGAAAGTATGTTGTTGAGTCAAGAGGAAGTCACGCATGCGCATGGAAAATGCGCCAAAATTTTGGCTGAGTGGGCCTTTTGTTATGCGTTATCTATTCTGTGATATCATGTCACTAGTGGAAAGCCATAGATGTTCTTAGGTCATGCAATGATTTTAATGGTGCTTGAGCATTATATGTAGCGCTGACACCCGCGCGGTGCTTACTGCTTTGGCCATTATATTCGGTGAGCCACAAGGGCGGATCTAGGATTTTAAAAAACATCAGTCAAAAAACGTAGGAGGCGCTCCGCACCTGGGGTTGATTCATTTTCCCTGAGAAATTTTGAATTTCAGAGCCTTGAAAATGCCATTTTCAGCGTTTTAGAGCAAACAAAATGTATTTTGTGGGCATCGTTTATGTACAAACAGCACATTTTGCTTACGTTTTTTTAAAAAATGAAGTGAACAATACTTGAATGTTTTCCAAATATTTAGGCTCATTATCATATAGTCTTTAAAAATTTCTACCAAGTTGTCAGGCATAGACCCTCTAGAGACCCCCCATTCAAACCCTATGTAATGAGTTGTTAGAAATTTTACTAATTGACAGCTCATAGATATAGAAAAGTTCAGACTTCAAACCATGCAAGCTTATATTGTAACCTTTACCAATCTCCACATCAGTGCCAGCAAATTCACCTTTTGTGCAAAAAAACTCAAAAGTTTTTCTGCCAAAGATTGCTAAAAATTATCAGAGTGAAAATTTGCAGTTAAGGACAACTTGCCATAAATGTTTATTAGGCATTTACACTATTATCTTCTGTGAGTATGCAATGTGAGCTATAAGTAAAGATTACTAGTAGCATTGTATTTGGCAATAGAAACAGAATGTAACCAAACATGTCTTTAATTATACAATTACATAATGTTAAAATTGGTTCATGTGTCATGCTCGCTGGTTATGATAAATATCTTTTCATATGATCAAAGCTCGTTTAAATGTAAACTGAAATAATTTAGTTTAGAAATTATAATGATCATCAGAATAATTGCCAGTGATCAGAAAATACCTGGTTGCCACTTTCAAGGTTTATCTGCATACATAGAAAGATATATTTTACTTTATAGAAAATGCTTTTCATACATCAATAATTTAGCCCTTTGGAATGGCAAACAATCTGGCATGAGCCGTAGATTAACACACCTTTACATCTCTACATGAGGTGTTCCAGTTAGAAAAGGGGACAATATGTGGCATGGGCGCGATGATAAGGTGAAATACTCAGGTTTATTGCCATTCCAATCAAATTGTCAAAACAAAACCCATGGATCAGAAGACGCAAAATCACAGGTTTATAGCAAACAGCTCGCGTAATCAATAAGTTAGTTTTCTCAAACTTAAACAGTATGTAGTATAATCATCCAATGATGAATGATCAATGATCATAAACTGAAAAGCCCCAAACATTTTTTGCGATGATAAAGTAAATAATTAAAAACCTTTGTTAGGATTAATATATTATGTATATTTCTGATGATGGCCTTGGAATAAAGTAGAAACACGGTGCCATCCAGTACCTGCTGCTATAGTGGCGAGAAGCCCTGGCGCGTCCAAACGCAGTTTAAAAGAGAATGGCTCGTCTCCAATCTTGCTGATAAACTCGATTTGACATACCTCACGTGCTTAAACATCACTGGAAAATAATTCTTTTAGCAAAGGAGGAAATATTGCAGTCATTGCATGGGAAATTTAGTAAGTCGTTTCCGCAACAAAGAATGGAACCACCGGCTGTTATGGCTGCGTCCGATTCAGTACTTGCCGTTCTTGGAGTTACCATTAATTGAGAGCGCATTCGTGATGCGTAAAAAGGAATTAGATGAAACCGAACCTTCCACAAGCCGAACAAACGACATCCTCAAGAAAGACTATCGCATTTTAACCCAAGAAGGTTAAGCGAAAGCAATAGCACACGTGCTGCATCTGAAACGCGACTGGGAATATTCGTAAGCGTTCATTATCGAAAAGCCATCCATGGACACCCACTTTGTCTGTTTGGTTGAGCATCCGTCGCATCGTGGCTGGACAGGAGATCCCTTTAAGGCTGGGTTAGGAGTAAAAAGATAAAACTCCCGATATGGAAGATGATGAAGAAATTGTCAGTAAAATAACATCAAATTCCTGGACGACAATAGAAGTCATTTAGGTTTTCCCTCAACTTAAGACCATGTGGTGGCTTTGAAATGATGCGCTGTGCCCTTAACTGTTGATTTACTGTGCTCCATTGCTCATGTAACGCAAAGACTCTTCGTGCAAATTTAGTGGCGGTCAAAGTAAGATATATTTACGACCAATTCAAATGTCTTAGTCCAAAAGGCATCGGTCCAGCAAAGCCAGTCTGCAGGAGTGAAGGATAGATGAATGTGCAACCTAAAGATTTTGTTCGTCGGCTTCGAGGCCATTTATGGTCATGTATGGAAAGACTGGACACCAGTGATGAAGATGGCGAAGACACGGAACCGGCCAGTTTGCTCAGGGAGAAAGCTCGAGAATTTTGTTATAACTGGTCAAGTATTCATCCTCTTGCAACTCCTTAATGTCACTTCCATTATCTGAAGCATCCTCGTCACACACCAAATCAGAGACAATAGCAAGTGTACAACCAATCCCTACCCCAAATGTCTAGGTCGTAGACCTCACAGTAAAGAATCAGAGATCGCTCACATGGAAATGATTGTGGACGACATTGTCGATGATACAGTAGCCTATTGTGAGCAATATAATGTATTGAGTTCTGTTAAAATATAGCGCTGCTCCAAAAGCGAATTTTGAGTTTTCAACTATACTGCACTGAAACTTTGTGATGACGAAGTTGCACAGCTTTTGCTAAGAGCAAATTTTAGTGATCAAGGCTCAAATAAAGGAATTTTTTGAAAATCAAATATATCAGAGTTCATGAAATATGCAGATAAGTGGCAAGGCAGTAAGAGAGAAAGTTTTTGATGGTTTTAAAATTCCCACCTACATACTGATACTTATGTCATTCTGATATTCAATTGAGATAGAAGAAATTTAGGTTTGTGTGATTTTTAACCTTTAGGTGGAAGACGGGAGATATCACATTGCAGCACATATTATTTCGTGACATGTGCAGATGAGGAGCCACAACCCAGTTTTACTATACCACCAAGTATAACATTTGTTCCTGCACAAGAAGATGGCAAGTTTGTTCCAACAGCTAATACATTTATTTGTTCGCTTATGTCTCCACATGCCACAACCTTAACCTCTAGGCAATGCTCAAAAAGCACTCCTATAATGCTCAACGTACCCTTTGAAATAAATTTGCATCGAACTAAGACAGCTATGGCTTTCCATCTCATTTGTTACGCTATTTAATTTGATGCTTTGAGTATTTCATAGCGGACGGTCATGCGTTTGACAGTCTTTCATTTATTTGCTACTTCGCTGAATTGCAAGCACGCTCTGTTTAAGAAATCCAGTGTATCTGGTTAGGTTACGATGTTGTTCAAGCTGCTTCTGGCTGTGGATGACTATAATGTTTGCAGATATTTTATGTTGATCTTGCCAATCAAATACACGAGCGTGATGAGACTACGCTTGAGCAACCATTGGGCGCCGCATTAGTAGTCGTCAGTATTGCAGAATTTATTGCGTGGAAATACTCTGCATTGCTAGAAATCGAAAGGCTAAGTCGTGCATACCTTGAAGTAAACTATGTATTTTATATAATCCTGAGACAAAATCTACCTCATATTTCGCTACATCATCAGATGCAACCGCAGAGGAAAGTTATGCATTGTGATCTCTGGAACTAAAAGCACTAGACAAAAAATGCACGCTAAAAGTTTCTAAACGCGTGTCAGGTTACTGTGTTAGTAAATCCATCATCATTTAAGCTTATTTCTTTGTTTCAAGACATACATATTTTAAACTTCTGTCTTTATGAATGTGTAGTCAGGTAAATGCTGTCCCTGATACTTGATTGATAATCTGGCTACTATCTACCGTATTGAATAATTTAATTCATTCCTGCTTATAATTGTGAGCAGCAATGCAGTATAACATATTTACTCGATGTTTTTATATTGACTATTTCTGCATCCTCTGTGTGAAATGTAAGATTTTATTGTTTGTTAGCTACTTTATTGCAATAAACTAAAATTAACAGAATTATAAGATGATTATATTATAAAATATTATATAATGCCATATATAGAACATTTTGAAAGAACATTAAAGGCTGTCCATGTTCGATGATGTTTTAAAACTTGGGGCATTGTACTAGGCATGCTAATGAGCCCTGATATTAGGCTAAACAGTCTGTCAACACTTACGAAAGGAATTCATCTTAGCTATTGTAAATTAAATTCCTTATAACTCGCTACCTGTGATGCAATATATGATATTTGATGACGTCATATTTGATGCTCAATATGACGTCATAAATTTTGCAGGACAAACGTACGAATATTTCTAGACCCGCCCTGCCAGATCGACGTGTTGCGTTTTGTACAAATCGAAGCATCGGCCTCAGTTTCTCATCAAGATATACCGCATTGAGACTGTTATCAGGTAGATTTTCAATTGTTCATCTAGATATACATAACATGGTCTGTAAATTTGTTTCACACCTAGTGGAACAAAAATATTTAGGTTTGTAAGAAAATGTTTCTCCTCCATTTCCCGATTTTGTTCATTAAGTAGTTCTTGACATTGCTCGAAGCCAGCTAGTATAGATAGATAAGAATGATGGAGACCTCGAAGGCAGAGATTATCAAAAAATTGATGTTCAGGGCAAGCATTAATTCTGATAGGTAATGTCTTTATGTCTGTTTTGTATTATGTCTTAGTGAAGGGTATTCTTCGGACAAGACTCATCAAATATTTCTACATGGTTAATGAAATTTTGAAGAACAATCCTCTGAAAATCAGATTAAAACCAAGCAGCTGAATAATCAAATGCATCTAATCTGGCTTTAATAACAAATATCTTTACTAGCATCGTCAAATATTGTCCAGACCATGCTAGAGCGTGCAGCGCTAGGTGACCAGTTGAAAGTTTTTTTCAGCCTAGTTCAGAAACATTTCATAAATCACTTTCAGAAGTTAGTTAATCTAAGCGTCGGGACATCTGAATCGCCGATCAAATCAGATTGTGAAAAGTTTACGAGTTACAAATTTGCAAAGGCAAGTTATTACTTTGAACGAGTGAATGATACCTTCAAAAATTCTTGATAAACACTTGTTGTTAATCAATTTCCTCAACAATTTAGGTTTTTAATTGCATGTACACTGATTTAAATATTTCTCGCTGTATGACTTCATCGCATTTGCACAGGTGGCACTTTAGTGACGTGTCATTAAAGTATCAAGCACATATTTAATATTTGCACTTTACAAAAACCAAAATGAATCATTTTATGTTTTTCTTTGGCTTAGACATCTTTTCTCAGTACTTTTTTAAACTTTCTTTAATTCTAAACGTCCATATTGGAGCTTCTATTTACAAGACATACAAAGTGATGTGTTATAATAACTTGATTGTTAATATCTACTAAACAAATATATTTTTGCAAATGAATTATTTTAAATTCAGTATACATTTGGATATGAGCCATTGAAAACCGATATTTCAGCAGCAGCGTTATTAAACATCCCTCCCACCCACTGGATGTTCTACTTTCAGCCATGTATACAGTGGTCCGTGCTACAATATCTAAGAAAACATGATACAGTCATTAAGTTCTGTAGGCGATATTTTCAGCAGCAGCGATATTAAACATCCCTCCCTCTCACATTAAAAGTTTCCAGTTTCGGCCTCTATATGATTTGTTTGTGCTGTATCTAAGAAAACATGATACAACCATTACGTTTCTGAAAGCAATGAATTCAGCAGCACTATTAAACATCCCTCCCCACCCCACTAAAAGTTACAGTTTGGCCTCTATATAGTGGTTTGTGCTACAATATCTGAGAAAACATGATAGCAAATCATTTTTCTGTAAGATATTTCAAAGCAGCAGCAATGTCAAACATCCTCCTCTCACACTAAAAAATTTTAGTTTCGGCCTCTTAGTACACATCGAAGCTACAATATCTGAGAAAATATGATACAGCCAGTTCTATAAGCGATATTTCCAGCAGCAGCGTTATTAAAATGACCCTCTCCCGCACTACGGTGTTACAGTTTTGATCTTTTGTACAGTGGTCAAAGCACAATATCTGAGAAAACATGATAGCCATTTAGAGTTCTGAAAGCGAGCGATGTTTCAGCAGCAGCGTTATTAAACACTCCCTACCCCACCGGTTAAAAGTTCTAGTTTCGACCTCTATATAGTGGTTTGTGTTACAATATATGAAATCTTGATAGCAGCCATTGCTTTCTGTAAGCGAAATTTCAGGAGCATGTTATTTTGCTCAATTGCAGTGCCTTAAGTCAAGTGGTGGTCTGATTGATACCTTTTAATGGAAGTCATCAATGGCTCATTTTACAATCTTGAAAATTTTACAATATACATTTATGGTAGTAATGAATATTTTTCTCATATTTTTTCTCTTCGAATTTAAGTAAATAAAGACTGAAGCAAAGAAGTGATGTTAATATCCGTGAAAATATTATGTAATCAAATTGCTGTTGTACAATGATCACATAATTAAGTGTAATAAAAAATGAGAAAATTCAAGCTAGTATGCTTACCTTTCAATTCATTATTTGACCTGAGAGCTGCATGAATGCGAACAGGGAGACTGGGGAATGTTTCAACAAAATACTGTAATCGCCAATCCTACAAATGGTTCTGGTTGTGGTAGAGGTCGTGGTCGATCGTTCCGATGCTGGCCAATATCTTGAAAGCCTTAAGCATTCTGTCCATGACGATCCATACTTTCTTCCATTTACCAAATATTCATAAACATCGTTATCCATTTGACTTTTCCAATTTGAAGATCCGATATTAATTTGTTGGACGATACTAGAGTGGGGATCATCTGTTTTAATTGACTTAAGACAGTAAGTTACATAAAAAGTGAAATATTTCGTCATGCGACAGAAGAAATGGATGTTTCAAGGCTTCTTTGGCAGATGGCTCTTCTGGTTGTAGTTTTAACATCCACGACAGAAGGTCTTTAATGTTTCATCTTTGATTTCGTCCAAACCAACGTTTCCCATTCAACATGTTGTCCAGTCTTCCGTTTCTTTCCCAAAAGGATGTTTCCTTTTGTTGCAACATAATAAGCCACCATTCCTGCATTCTAAGATAATAAAAATGTAACATTAACAGAAAAATTAAAACTCGCAAAAACTAAATTTCGCTGTGAGCTTTGTAAATGTTAACATTCTTTACACTTACATATATCAGACTCTTTTGTAACGTGCTTCATTTGAATCATCTCTACATTCCAGAGCAACCATTCAGTTCCCATGTACTTGCTTTAGATCCATTCTTCAACATTCGACTAATGCCAAAGTCAGCTAACAGAAATTGTTGCCTACGTCACGGAGAACATTGGAAGGTTTCAAATCCCCGAATGAAAATAGGATTTGGGCCCTATGAAGATCAGCTAATCCATTCAAAATTTTGTTAAGAATATGGAAGAGCTTTTGAAGATAATGTATAGTAGAATCTTTCACAAACTTCTCCAGTGATCTCCTCACATAAGTCTAAGATCAAATAAACATAGTCTGTTCCAGTATCTTCCTCTAAGAAGTAATAATTCACAACATATTTCTTACTTTTGCATTGAATTCATTTAAAATTTTCTTTTCATGCTGTGCAGGCTGGAAGTAAATATTCTACGTGTTTTACTGCTTTACCAGCCATCCCTTTGTCAGTCCAAGATAAACAAGCATTTCTTCGCCGAGCATAAACTTCTTCGAGAAAATTACATGAACATTACCCACATATTTAATATCTGCTCCGGGATTTCTGTCACACAATTCTAACAACAGACTTTATGCTGAACTGAATGACCAACGATATTTCCACTTCTTGCAAATGCCATTCTTCAAATGACATAAAAGTATTACATTCAGAGGTGAGTGCAACAAAACTAATCAAATTCATAAGAATAGGTAGCTCAAATTTACTCAAATATACTTAAAATTTTGATAACGATTAAATTTTGTAAAATCTTAGCACCAGTCATCAAAATTGTCAAAAAATCAATTATGCAAACATATATATTAAGATTAAAGGCAAGCGATACAGAAAAATGTTGTTTTTAATTAAAAATAGCACTTTCGTTTAAACAACGCAATGTTATTACAAATGATTTTTCGTGGAAAATTGAAGTTTTCGAAGCATGTAGTTTCTTTATGCTTAAGTTTATATTTTATAGTGGAAGATATAACAAAAGGCTTTGTTTCAACAAAATATTTTTCACTTTTGCCTTTAGATGTTTTTCTAATCTTTACTACTAAACTTTTTTATGAACTGACAGATTAAAGAGTCTTTACTTGCTCAACCTCCATGCTCTGTTATCTGTCTTATTCCCATTTCACTATCTTAAAACCATACAACAAAGTAGGATTTGAAATTGTCTTGTAAACCTCTCTTTTCATATTAGTTGAAATTACCATTTAACAAAGAACTCATTTCTCCAACCCATCCACATACACTCTACGCCAATCTGAACTTCTACTTGTGTAACCTCATTACTTTTCCTCTACACTTAGCATGATTTCCTTCTCCGTTGCATGGAAATTAGCCTGTGGTTAATTTAGACTAACACAAAACCGTATGAATAGATAGTCACTGCAAAAAAACGAGCACTTTCAAACGGAATGAAAAATCAGAATTTCTTGCATGTTTACATGGGACAGGAAATCACGAAAAACCTCATTTGCGTAATGCCTCCTTTGCAGGCTAATTTTACGCTATATATTGGAATATATTGTTATAAAACAAGGGTAATAACATATGATTTTTGTTAATGATAACATTTTTAAAATAACATAGTGGGCATTTATTGAGCAAAACATTTGATGTATATTTGAATTATAATTTTGCGATGTTTTATGGAAGTGCATATGCTTGTTTTAATACTTTAATCATTTCTCTAATACTTATAATTAAATGTTATTTATAAATTAAAATGCACAGAAAGAGTGTAATATGTTTAATGCATTATACATTTTATGTTGCATGATTTCGTCATATTTGTTTTCAGTACATAGTTTGACTTATTTCGAAATGTCATAAAAAAATAATCATGTTAAAGTTGACATACGAAATGACAGCACTTAAATTTGTTCTTTGCGGACCATGATTACTTGTAGTGGCTTTAAAGCAACGGTGTTTGAGCCCAGGCAACATTAATGTCATATGTGATGAAAACTAACACCGATGTAGAAACGTTAGCTACATCGAGTTTGACAAATCGTTTAGTCCTGAATATTATCACAGATATAAACACAGTAGCGAAGCCACATGATTCCTATTCCTATGTAATGCAAATATTTCCGTGATCATTCACTGGAAAACACTAAAGGAATTAACTTTCTGAAGACATAAATAATTTTCACTGAAAATTTGTTTTGGTCTTGCCTACGTAACTTCGGTTTGCATGTTCTTTGACCCAATAACTCTTTAAAAAGCTAATTATTGCAATGGTTTTAAAGAATTCACTTGACGGTAAAATTTTTCTTTAAAATCAAGACAATTATAAATATGCAAACTATGACACACCTTGAATACTGATAAAAACTCAATAAATCGTAAACAGTAATAAACCAAAACAAAAATTTTACTAGAGAATTACCATATATAAATGTACGTATGTAAAGTTTCACAGCAACTTAATAAATTGTGTTTGGGATTAAGTTGCATCTCTGTAACATAAAAGTACTGAGGTCCTTCATATATCGAAGAAAAAGAAATCGAAACCGAAATTCCAAAACGCATAATTGATTTTGGTAAATACACAATTTGAAAGAAATGATATTTGAAAAAGTCCGGTGAATTAATCAATCACTTCACATCTTTATCCAGATCATGGTCAACGTTGTTGATTGATGATGTGACGCTGGTTTGAGATTGTCTCTTAAGATTCTCTTTATGTCTCTTTTCAACGCTTAGAAGCTTTGACCCATCAGCGTAGGCTCCATGAGCGCAAAATTGCAGCGAAGAAAATGTTCTAATTACATTAGTAATTACAAGTTAAAATCTAAAACACACCTCGTCCGAAGTGCAAGTTATTCCCAAACTATCGCGTTTGATTCCGTCCACTTTTGAGTTATGTATAAACAAAGCAAAGTAATTGATTGGCTCTGTATTAGACAGGCACAGCCAATTGTATTAAAGTTCTCATGTTGGCTAGACAACGTAATACTTACGTGGTCATTGGTCGCGGCATAAAAAATAAGGTCTTTACAGCCACTCAGCCACTGCATTCATAATTGCTGCTAATAGTCAATTTTATAGTTTGACTAAAAGAAACTCGGAACACGGCTTACAGCTCCACGTATTCTGATAAAATATACAATACTGTGTTGTACAGAAATGCCAGAAATATTTGTTGATTTGGTTTAATCAGACTACGTACCTCAAAATAGTTGTCA
This sequence comes from Xenia sp. Carnegie-2017, assembly GCF_021976095.1. Taxonomy (NCBI): domain Eukaryota; kingdom Metazoa; phylum Cnidaria; class Anthozoa; order Malacalcyonacea; family Xeniidae; genus Xenia; species Xenia sp. Carnegie-2017. The sequence goes on along the minus strand of NW_025813493.1, from coordinate 4,946,294 downwards.
TCAACAACTGCTTATATGTACAAAAGTTTAGCAATATGTAGCACCACAGTATATAGAACATACAGTAGGGCCACTCCATTGAATTTTTTCGAGCCACACGTATCCTATTTCCCATGTGATTACCATATTGGCAGACAGTAAACTCCATTGTGTGACCAATAGGAGTGACGATATGGCATACGGCAGCCAACTAATTAAATTTGGCCTACTATATATTCCCTATACTGTGGTAGCACTAGGGATTATTGGAAGTTAAAAAGCAGCAGTCATAACTAACACTCAATTTCGTCTTTTCTTATCCACAAGACTTACTTGGAAATTTAAAAGTCAACATTGATCAAGGGGAATTATTCTGCCATAAATGATATGACTTTTGATGTTGTAGCGTTATAATACAGGTTATCACATTGCAAACCACATTCCAAAATCAAAATTTTAATATTTATATTGAAGGGAAATGATAGATTTAAACTTTTATCAAAGGTAGCTTGGTTATAACGAACATTTTCATTCAGTATTTAAACGTCACACATGCACATTGCTGCTGGGTTAAAGAAGGTAAAAATTATGATATATTGTTTTTAACTACTTACTGATGTTCTCAAATGTTTTCTAATTAAATGACAACTGTTTTCTGTATTTTATTTAATTTTATGATGAGATTTTTGTAACCTGATTTAAAAAGTACCTATATATCTTCCAAATAATCTTCCTGAAAATTAAATGCGCATTATTAAGTTAAAGAATATCAAGCAACTTTTCGTCATTAATAAAAAAATTGTCGACTAAATCAATACATTTTTGAATTGTAATCATCACTTTTCTGACAAGCAAGCTTCCAAGCTTCAACAGCATGTGCAACAGTAACTTCAACTGGTAAACTCTCCTCGAGATCTTTAATAATTTCACAACCATCTTGTTCAAGCATTGCGTTGATGTACTCTGCTAAACTATATGTTAAGAACAAAATTGAAATCTTAGTGGTATGAGCTATATAAACATGCTTTTTCTAATGAATACAACTAGCTTTCTGTTGATACAGTTAAAATAAGCATCATTGACTTATAAAATGACAAAATTTGATTGAAAAATTTTGGAAATGTAAAAAAGCAGATCATTGTACAATTCAAACTTTTTTTCATGATTTTGTATTACCCTTTTCCTTTATGAAAAGACATGTTTCCACACTTTTTAACATTTTTCCGAGCAATAAATACAAAACATTTGTGAATGTTTGCACATTTTCTATCATGACTTGTTTGTTACAATTTTGTACACGTTTTACGTGGTAAAATAAATTTAGTGTCGTTTTCCTTGTATACATAAATGGTTGTATAAAACAAGAGTTTTCACGTTAGAGAAAGTGGTCAGTTAACTCCTTGAATTCAGAAAAATTAAATCGTATTCTCCAAAAATGCGTGTAATTTACCATGATATAGAATTTGAAATAAACTATTCAATGAAACGCTAACAAGTGACATTGATCCAAACAATTTTCGTGATACGATTAGGGTTTTATAACGAATGAAAACGATCGACGAACTTAACGATGTAAAAAGTTGGGATATGCAAGAAAGGACATGTAGCAGATGTTAAATAAGCAGCACAACAAATAGTTATGTAGCTAAATAGTTTTACTTACGGCCAGTGCAACTGTTCGTCTGCTGCATTTTTCAAAAAGAGTAAAATAAGCTGCAACAATTCATCAACGAAACAATCAATTTTGATTTTCTGTAAACCACGCCTTAATTCAAACTTTATTTCCCTTGTCAATGCTGTCTTTATCTTATCTGTTACATCGTCAAATGGTTCCTATAGCAATACCACAAAGATTTCAATATTCCCATATCATCTTTTGCCTTATACATTACAGTTACGCACTTTAGTCCATACATACAGTTTTTAAACTCCATATCAACATAAATTGTTTTAAAGGGCTGAATATATCAGAAGAAATATTTTTATTGATGTAATTATGGTAGTCAATATGAGCTGTAGTTGCTTTATTAGATTAACGATAAAGTTCGCTGATTTGAAACAAGTAAAAGCAGGACTCACGTGCAAAATAATCATTATGTTTAGCTAACTGATATGCTCTTGATTGACATTGGTTTTGTTAGTCCAAAACAAAATATACGTATAGTATTTTATCTGTTAGCGCAATTAATACCTTCACATAAGAATTCACACGATTTGTACCAAAAATATCTAGGCCGAACAAACCTGTTTACGTCTAGTCAATATTTTTGCTCTTTCTAATGATAACAATTTCCAAAGCGCAACAACATGTTGAAGCTGACAAATCTGCTCTGCCTAAAATATAATTACAAAACCCTTAATATGGTGAAAGAATGCCAAAGTTTTATGGCTTTCACTCTTTATACATGTGAGAATAGGATAACACTTGTAAGCCAAAAAAAATACCTTTACATACAAAAGCCATGAAACACAATAAAGACAAGGCTTAATACCAACATTCAACAAGACCTTATTTGTACGCAAGGAACTACGGCTCTAGGACTTAAGCCCCTCAAATAATAAAATGGTTGGTTTGCCCTCCCAAAAGAAGGCCAAGGAATGCGAAGAAAATAAAATATTAATATCAATCAAAATATCAGAGCTTAAATTTAAAGAATTAATTTCGGTCGAGCATCATAAGCCTGGGCTTTAACAAAGTAATATCGAACGAAATTTCCCTACTTTTTTCTTGTTCTTTTTATTGCAGACAAAGGACAAACCCTTCAAGAATATTATTAAAAGTTTTTGTTTGATAAAGAAGATTTTAGCAAGAGAGTTTTCGCAGGTCGTCCATTTTATTTACAAACAGCATAGCTACCTTGCCACTTTTTAAACCGTTTCTAGGATCAAGTTTCAATGCTGATTTCATATATTCACTGATAAGCATTCCTGGATTTCCTCCAGCAGACGATAAGAAACCAATGACATTGTGGAGAGATTTAAGAACGTCACAAACATCAGTGAGTTGGTTCAGTTCACTTAAGATCTGACCTTTCACTGGTCGACTAAGTTTAATCTACAAACAGAATTAGAAACCATAGACGTTAGAAAAAATAACGAAATTAAAAAAAACGACCAAAATCTTGAAAATGAGATCATTCATACAGAGCAGATTCTAGGTAACTCTAAATACATCACCGAAAATATATTTCGTTTTGCTTTTATCATAAGTAAAGTAGCTAAATTAGGTACTTTTCTTATCAAGTGTACCTGAGGGATCTTTTGATTCAACGCTTTAAAAACAGCTCCATCACAAATATCTTTGCTGAACACAAATAATTCAACCTAAAGAAGCAGAAACTTAATTTATATAATGAAACGCAGAAATAGCTGACAGAACCATAAATTCTCAATCCAATTCATTTATATCCCTTTCTGTACAACATGGATAACATGGAACTAACATAAATTCAGGGAACTAACCAAAGATGTAATTCTAGGTTTTCCCCGAATAAATCTGTCGACAAGTTGTCTTTCTAAAGATTTCCAGTTGAACTTCACAGCTGTTTCTTCACCTCCTTCACCAAATTTTAGTGAATAATCACAGTGAGCCAGGACCATCGGCAAAAAATCTCTCTCTGGATCATAGGCAACCAAATGTCCCTTAGTAACGTTCGACAGCGATAGCTCCTCTGAACTATAAAGATGTAAAAAATATCAAGCTAACAGAAGGATAGCAATGAAATATTTATTAGAGTGAAAACCTGCTCTATAAGGCAATTTATGTTTTAAGAATACATAACCAGCCTGAGGAATAAAAGTAGCCCTTTTCTTAAAACATAAAATAAAATGAAGCTCTCAACAGTGATGAATCCTAACAAAATCTTGGAAAGTTTATCTTACTTTTTATCGTCCTTCAACAAGCTTTTACATCGTCCAATAAAATTGTTATGTAAAGATACAAGGTAATTTGTCAGTGCCAAAGAACACTTTCCAAGTCCTTTCCACGAAGGCAATAACATCAAAATTGGAGTAGCGTTGATAACTTCCTTCTCTCTCATTTCTTTTGAAATTCCGTAATGACCTAACAAGTCAATTAAGACAACCGCAGTTATTTAAAGAAATCTTGGTAATACAAACAAAGTGATTTCAGATATTACTCAACAGATTGCATTAGTTAACACTTAATTAGGTAATGATTTGTCAACCAATGTTGCTCTCATGCATTAAAACAACTGAAGAAACACATCAGTAAATAAAATAAATAAATTGAATAATTCACTCTACATAGCATCAAACTTAACTCAACTTTTATTTTGTCACTCACCATCTTGTGGAATAGATGATCTAATGATTTTCCAAGCCATATTGAAACTGTTGATTAAGGACTTCACATGCTGTTTTATATCAGGGTCTACAAACGAAAAGAAAAAACCAAATTTAAGGACTATTTCTTTGCCATGAAAAAGTATTTAATTGATCAAAATGTGAGACAATTAAACAAAAACCAATTTTCTAAAGTTATAAATGATTTCAATTCTATTCCATTTATCTTAACGTTTTAGCTGTATATCTCTCTAAGAGAACATTTGCGTATTCAACAGACCTTAGATGCAAGCTGCGAAGAAAGATGAATAATCTTGACAAAAACATGTTACAGCAGAAAAGGAGCACGCATAACAATTATTGGTATGTTTAAGTGAAAGACGTCAATACAACGGAAGAAAAACTTTTGTTTGATTAATATTGACAATATGAATACTTGTTTAACCAGACATGCTATATACAGAGCATCCACTAACATCACAAATCAAAAGTTATTTAATTTTAAGCAAGTTGAGATTTACTGGCAGCAAAAGTAGTCTAACTTTTATAACTTAAAATAGAATAGGGATGCATGTCAGCAATGTAAAGTATACAGTTGATAAAACGTGAAATGAAGGTGAAAAATAGAAAAAAAAGTTTAGCTAAAATAGGAAGGATATTTTATTTTTTTTTTTTTTTTAGATGTATTAACCATAGAACAGCAAGAACCATAGCTATTCCACAGCAGTAATGAAATTTACTGCAGCAAATCAGAACGCGTTTAAAAAAGTATTTATATACCTTTATATAAGTCTCCCAATGTATTTTTCAGCTTCATTTCGATCTAAGCAACGATGAAACTTTTCAAAAGAAAACGTTGCAACTTTATGATATCCGGAAGATACTGAAGGGCACGAAGATGACATTCCTGGAAAAGAAAATGTATAGAAGTTTGTACAATGTATATTTTAAACTCTTTAACTAGTGATCCCGGCCAGGGTAAAGTTTCAATTTAGCTTAGATTAAAAAAGTAAAGTGGTAGCAAAAAGTCCTTGTTGTAGACTGATTTTGAGAAGTCCTGAACTAATCATAACATATTTAACAAAATGCCTATTTTCATTAAATATTTTCCGCATTTTAGTTGTTTTATTTTAACAATAAATTAATTGTTCTTAGAATAGCTATTTACACGCAGAAAAGGACACATGCATTTAATTTTAAATCTGTCTTGTTCAGTAGCCTGCAATAACTGTAATTCTTACATAGAAAGTAGTTACACCTAGCTAAATTTAAAGTTTTAAGAAAGATCGAAAATTAAAAAAAGTGAGTAACAGATTAGCGCCATTTGCACATTACATTTAAAATCATTGTAAAGGAAATTAAGCATAACCTTTTTTAAAAATTCATCAAGTACTTCACACTTGTCTGTTGGCACTGTGACACCTTGAGAATATTCTTGGTATTTAAAGGAAAAATGTTCAATGGTGATTTTCTTACGATTTCTCCAAAGTGCTGGACATGAAGGATCGAGTTTTGTAACGACATGAGGGTTCATCTAATTCGTTGATCAATTTCATTAGCCGATTATTTCCTGGAAAAAGTGATGGAAAAATGTTTTGACGAATTATCTAACTCTATGTTTTCAAGAACCTGCGCTCTACTTTAGTATAAAAATATACGAATAAAAAGCAAAAACGTAGCCTTAAACTGCCAAACGGCAAATTGTTATTAAATTTTAAATAAATTTGTTCTCATAATGGTCGTTTTACAAAATTAATTTTTTTGATTTCACTTGCAAACTTTTTATGAAGAAGCAAAACAGGAAAAGTTTATTGAAATATATAATTCTGAACATAAAATTTTATACAACACATCTAATTGCTAAGACACTGATCATAAAAAACAGGACTAAAAGTGTTAATAGAAGTGTCACAGTTTCGTGACTGCATTTCAATTGAAATTTTAACATCATCTTGTTACGATTCCAAGGGATTTCGCGTCATTTTTCTTTCTAGAGATATTGATCGTGTTTTCACAGAAAATAATGATGCTCATCATAATGCGAGATATTGATCGTGTTTTCATATAAAATAATGATGCTCATTATAATGCAAGATATTGATCGTGTTTTCATAGAAAATAGTGATGCTCATCATATTGCAAAGTAATGTTACCCGATGATATTTTCATTTAAATTGTTGAACTTATGAAGAAAGAATTGTTTTCTAAATTAAAGCTGGTTTCTATAAAACATATTCAGAAAGATTAGAAACCGGCTTTCAAGATTCTTCTTACCCAGTCTTTCATCGCTGACCATTCTACCTAAAGCATCTTTCAATAACTGAGAAACAACCTTAAAAAGAAAATATGTTACTCTAACATAAATTGTTTAATATTTATTAAATACCAAAACGCAAAAAAACTACAATATCACTAGTGAAAAATGACTTCCAGATTTTCTGTTTTTTTTTTATTTTGTCTACCTGCCTGGGGTATTGGTTAGTAAAAAAACACACGATAACTTACCGATAGAACAGGATTAAGGTAGGCATTCATAAATGCATCTTCCCAAGCTTGTCTTGACACTTTACTGGGCAAATCAGTTTGAAAGCCATTGACATTTCCTAACGATGGCAAATGTAGACAAAATTATCACCCGATTCAAACGTTTTGACAAAAATAATTTGTTATCAATAAACAATTGGATTTGTTAATGGATAGCCGAGGGTTAGGGGTTTGTGTCGAGTCATGCATTACAAAAGCAAAATCTAAAACTACTGAAATATTTTGAAATCAAGGTTGCTTCCAGGATTGAAACTGAATTGGATGGAATTTTTATTTTTGAATTTATTGTTGCCTGTTGGTACGTTATAAAAGTATTGTATATTTTCCTTCTCGATTTTAGTAATGACCAACTATAGTACTGATATTTCTGTTACTTTGCAATGAACGTTTTGTTTATTACAATTCAGTACACAACGTGGTCGCTGGTCATAAAACTTCTAAAATCATGCATGAGTAACGTGGTGAAAATATTTCTTTTAATGATCTCCAAAACAGTAGAAAAGAAAGAAACTTTTAGATAATATAATAGAAAATCAAAATACGATAAATCGTCAGATGACTGACTTGGGAAATTTTAATATACACTTCAAAATTGTAAAAATTTGATTGATGGTATGCTGCAAAACAAAATCAGTAAACGCGTTTAAAAGGTATGTTTTACATGTTTATCTGTTAAATTTTAACAGCCAGTGTAAACTGTTTTCTAATTTGTGACACAGCTTTTAATTTTTCACCAAAAAATTTAGGCCCATTTATAATAACAAAAAAGAAACAAACCATGATTATTTTTACGATTTCTACAAAATCAGATGGATGACCATAGCAGCTTGTTCAATATTTGTACCAACAAATCTTGCAATGCAACGTAGATCATTTTCTATATGATCTTTTATGAATTGAACAACGTTATTAACAGGTGGTTTGATAATAGCTGAAATATTCTAAAAAATTATAATCATAGAAAAGGTATAGCATTTGAAAGTTTCAGCATTAATCTTAAGCTACAATAATGAGAAGTTTGGCTAAAAAAAGCTTACAGTAAAAATGTGTAAAAATCAGCTAGAACACTAATTCATGTTCTAATGATTCTCATGTTCTAATGATGGCTTTGGACTACAAGCCATTGAATCGAGTTGCTCTCGAGATTTTAAATCTTGAGCCGTGTTAGAAATTACAAGGTAGATAAAATATGTCGTAAATTCACATTTATTCAGTTTGCTTAGACATGAATTGAAATAAAATCAATTGAAATTGGCATCAACTTTAACACACAGTAATGACTAATGAATCTGTGAAGGAATGAAATTCATTCGTCTACCCTTACCTGAATTTGATCTGGAGTTGTTCCTAACAACATAGCCACATGTGTCAAACAACGTAAAACACAACACGATAATGGGTTCAAATTTCTTTGTGCACTTGGAGGTTGATCCTGTGCACGTCCTAGAATGTGACCAGTACTACTTCAATCTGCCCTAAAGGAGATATGGAAACGTAAAATACGAGCAAACAACGACAAAAGAACATCATTATTTTTAAACTATCATTAGTTAAATAATACGATTATAGCTAGATTTTAAAACCGATTGTACCAATCAAATTCAGAAAAAAAAAGTAAAAAAGGGCAACCCCAACACATGTCAAGCTTTTTATGTTAGTTCTAAGATTCTTACGAAATACAAAACAATTTTATGTAAATTTGCAAAGACGAACCTCGACGCCTGTCTATTATTAGCTGCTAGCTGATGATTTGCACCTCCAATAGGAACACCACAAGTTGGGCAATTATACGCTTGGTTTGGACGTCCACACTACATTGATTGAAAAAAAAAGCGTTTAAAATGTCCAAACACAAAATGTGTTACAGTTTTCAATATTTGCCTTTGCATAAACATTTTACATTAAAGGTAAAACCAGTAGCACATCCAAAAAGAAAATAATTGCGCACAAAAACATACTTATGTTAAAAGAAACTTACCTCAGTGATGACATAACGATGTCCGTTAATGCATTCTGGAGGGGTAAAAAAAAATACAAAAGTGTACATAATACCGCCATAGGTTAAGTATTAGAGCATCATATGCAGAGCCAATCTCTATAACTTACCATACCACGTGCCTTGGGTAACGCCCATGACCTCGGGACTTTCATCGTGAGGCATGGTTGGAATGAACGCACTCTTAGAAAGGAATTTCATAAATAAAAAACTGTTATTTCTCTTACTAATTATTTCACGTCATTTCTGACAATAATCAACACTAAGTTGTATATCTATGTTAAATAAAGTGCTTTTAGTGACGGAAATTACTACCACTAAGGTAGTTGAACAACACCAACATTCCTTCTCAAAACTCCACTGGACAATCTACTCTATACAGTCATGAAAAGATACTCCGAATAAAACAAATAGAACTCATTAACAATTTACGTTGGCCACTGTTATGTTTATATTTACGATTATTTAAATGAATATTAAAAACACATACCCTCATTGATCCTGGATTGAATGCAAGATTTGAGAAGGGAGTCAAAAGTTGATTATTTGGAAAGCAACTCGTAACAACAAGGAAATGAATCAAGATTTCATTTAAACGCCTATCATTTAAAGTTTGGCCACTGTGTAGCTGAAGTAATTGCTGATGAGAACTGTTGTCAAAATTCACCAAGAAATTCTTCGCAAGAGGTAGCTTAAAGAGATTTAAATTGAAATGGTTTGAGTGTTAAGCTATATTTGTGTTCCAAAATCAGCTCATATTCTAATAACAATTACAACATTTCCAAAATTAATTTGCACTTCCCAAGAAAATGCATAATCGATAATACTTAAATTATACTCAGAAAGTAAAAAAGAACTGCTCAAAATTTATCTTTTAATATTTGATAGTAATGAATAGTGCAAGTGCAACAAATGCCAACCTGTAACCAAATTACAACAAGCAATGACGAATCCACTAGTTACTACACTTTTACTTTTTGTATAGCATAAGTGATATCTAATGTTTTTGCATTTGGTTTCACTGTTACCCTATGAAATTAAGGTTTTTTGGAGAGTAATTTATTTAACTGCCTGTATATAAGATTCCAAAGCCTTGTTTCTGCACACAAAATACCCGAGTTGCCAAAACCTGATATCCAGTAAGACATTCATCGAGTTGTTCCACAATCTAATTATAAAATTATAACAATCATTCATACGAACATAATAACAAAAAAGTACTTTTTTATTGTACAAATAATGTTTCCTGACCAACACACTTTACAGAATACATTCACATATGACGATGTATTTTTCAAGATATTCAACAAATATGTCCATATATTTTTGCGTAATGATGATAAAAAATCTTTTATGAAATTTGCAATTGCTAGATTTATGGACAGAAAACAAATTTCTCGATCTAAAATATCGACTATATTTTATTCGATTCGTAAACGTAAAGTAAGTAAGACCAAGAAGTAAGAATTACAAAGAAGGTAAGGGGGGAGAAAATCCTGCTACACAGTCTTTGATAACGTGCAATACATATACCTTTGAAAGAATCCGATCTTCTTCGTTTTCAGTGGAAAATTTGGTCATTACTTCGCAATAAATTGCAAGTAAAATATAACAGGACTGGGCACGATCATCACAGGACAAGTTCTAAAAAGAATAAAGTCTAACAAGTTTGTAACGTTACTATGGCTGATTTGACTAACTGCATTTCTCTCAAAGAAGAAAAATCATAAAGATCTTCAATTCAGCAGGTGATTGTAACTCCAAACAAATATAGGGCAAAAATATTTTCACAGCAGTCATTCGATATTTAACAAAATAAGCACCTTTCTTGCAGCCTGATGCTCTAAGAAACTTGAAGTAGTTTGTTGTTTTAAATGTTATGTTAAAAATGTTTGATAGCTAGGCAAATCAAAACCTGCACATAATACAAATCACAAACAGAGTAAACGTAGACACCAAATTTATTGAAGGAGTGTGGGTTTGCTCAACTATATAATATATCATATCAAAAGAAACATGATTTCAGCCTCAATTTTATATTATGCTGTATAAATATACATTGGCCAAGTGAAAACAGTCTTGTTGTTATAAGGAAAATAAATTATCTTACTCTCAAGATCAACTGTGTTTCTTCATAATTTGATGTTATTATTGCTTTGCCAATAGCTTCTCGTACTGTATGATAATTGTCGTGATGGACCATGAACTGTCTGGTCTTTGTCACGCTCCTATAGATATGGACATGAAAGACAGAAAAGTCAAAGTTTTTTCAGATAATGAATATACAACAACAATCCTTCTTTACTTTTTGAAACTGCTTCGAAACGTATCAGAAAGCATGCAACTTCAACATTGTAATGGTGGCATTGTACATAAGCGTACTTTATCTAAGCATATCATATGATAAATCGCTAATTTGAATGTGAAGATCAAATATTTGACATCGTTAATAATACAATTTATTTCAAGAATAAAACAAACCACACAAGTACGTATTAACTAGCTAGTAAGTGAACAAGCGGTTACCTCAGATTGTGGAGGCAAAATCCATTTCAATTCTTTGATCTTACATCTTTCTTTAACTCCATCGAAACCATTTTCATCATTATGGACCAACTGTTTTAGCAGGAATAACTGAAGAGCAGTTTCATTGTCACATAAATGTTTAGCTGCTTGGATGCATTTTCGAAGTTCCGCATTGCTCTTTAAGTTTTCGGAAAGATCGTCATTGAAGTATGCAGGAAGTTCACTAAACGCAGCCCGAATTGCAGCAACATCTTTAAGGCTGTCAATGTTCAGGGTTTTGTAGGTACGAAAATTCCTCAGTGTTCTATCAAGGATTCTGCACAACATGTTTATTTCAACACTGCCTTCAGTTTGTTTTGCTTTTAATAATTTCCCTGTTTCAACATCCTAAAAGAAGATAAAGCCAATAGCTATAATTATGCACTTTTTTAAAATTCAACTCGAATTTTTACTTTATCTTAAAAACTAAACACACTTTACTACAAAACAATAGATTTATAAGTGAATTATGTCTTTAACAACAAAGGAATAAAAGCACCCAAAATTTTGCAAAATGATTTTATAAAAACGTAATTTACCTCGATACAATGAACAAACAACACGCAAACGTTCATCAAATGTTCCTTGTTGGTAGATAAACCTTGAGCACGATAGAGATATTCTTCCAAATACGTACAAACTTCTTTTTCCCTTAAAAAAGCATTTTTAATACAACACAATACAATAATTTTTTGATAGCAACAACGCAAATTGATCTGTTCTGCTAGAAAGTTGATCGTTTCTTCGTGAAAAACCTAAACTCTCCGCATTTTTTGTAAGTTATCGTAACTCGCCAATCGAAAAAAATTGCTTGCCAAAAAATTATTGAATAAAAATTCAAAAATACTCTAATTATAATAAAGATGACTTGTGATGAAGCAAGAGCTTACAATGTACAAGTAGATAGAAATGTTACCAATGAAACGCATTTCCGCAAGACATCGCCATTACTCGGCAAATCGTGCCCGAACTTTAGCATAAATAACACTAATCACTAATTTTCCTTGCAGAAACACAAACAAAAAATGACGTTTCTCATTTAATGAAATAGAAATTTTGGTAACTAAAGCGTGGTGGAATCATTTGATTTATTTTCACAGCATCAACATACCTTCCTTTGATTGAAAGAAGTTGTTGTAAAATATATGATCTTATAGCTGGAGTGACATCAATGCTGTGACCATCGAAAGGAGAAAAATCTTCTGTGAATTCTTCATCGTTTATCACATAAGCAATGAATTTTTTTACAAGTTCATCTTGTGGTAAGTCATCACCAAAGCAATAAACAGAGACAACATTCATGAAAAAGGATTTGCAACGATTACGAAAACTTCTCCACAACTCCAACGAAAGCCTAAATAAATAAAGTACTTGTAAATGGAAAATTTTACTTTTTAAATTACATGTTTATCAAATCTAGCTGTTTGAAAAAGTCTATCAATCTAAAAGTTCTTTTAAATAAAACTATAAATAAAAAAAGCAATAATTTCATTTCATAAGCATATATATAAAAGCAAAAAAGACTCATTCAAGTGGAGAATGAACGTTAATTTTCTGGACAAGACGCCATAATTTATGACCAAACGTTTATACCATACTTTAAATACACACATGTCTACTTTGATTGTAAAGCTTTGAATACAAAATAGTTACCTCATTGTTTCATTAATTTGCAATTGAAAATCATTGCCAACATCGTGTCTACATGCAGGACATACGTCATGATCGTTAAGCCAATTGGTTATGCAAGATAAACAAAACACGTGATGACATGGTAGCTGTACAGGATCTTGAAGTGATCTCTTGCAAATGGCGCATTCGTCATCAAATCTAACATTATAATAATTCATTAAGTATAACAGAAATGAACATACAACTAAGGTTCCATGTTAAGGAAATCTTTCATGCGCAGATAAATTGTAACAAAATATGTTGCTATGATACAAAATTTATTATTGAATGCATTGTATTTTAACATAAACACTTGAAACAGTAAAAGTATATTGTTAGGTTTGTTTTTCAAAATTAATGCCATAATGTAAGAGATCAACATGCATTTTATGAAAATTATGATCATTACCACAAATGTTAATGACCGTGACTTTTAATCAGTATACTTACTTGACAATTCGTTTATGCAAATCTTTACTGCAGTCTTTCAAAAATCTTTCAATAACAACTATAGTACGTAGTGAGGTTAAATCGGGACTTTCACCTAATGCCTAAAAAGGAAATAGGCGCTAAAAGGAAATACAATGAAGTCTGCTGTTGAAAATTACTTGCATTGCTTTATCAAATTCATAACCTTTACAACCTGCTTATTGAACTTAACTTAATGCATAAAATACAACTGAACACATGTTTATTGACAGTCCAGGTGTATCAGTAAAGCTGTGTCTTACTCGACCGTAATGCACAGCAAAAAAAATTCAAAATGATTTAATATAAAAAAGCCTTTTTTAAAAGGCGTTTCCATTTAACGGAAATGATCTATGCATGTAAGCTAATACGTGAAAACTTTACCTTTAACAATTTCAAAGCATTACGACCATCATCAGTATGATTCAAATCCTCAGGTGGACAAGTGTGTTCAATAAACATACGTACAACATCCAAACGTGTGAACATGATCCTTTGTATAAAACGCGTAAGAACAGAATGTAACTTTTAGTAGGTGTTAAAAATTAATGTCTAAAACATAGAGTTCATAGCGACCTAATGAAGGATATTTTGAACATTTTTCTTTATACTCTACCATATTTTTTAGAAAAAAAAAATTACATGAAAGATTTTTATGTTTGTATAAAAATTCTTTAATAATACATGATGTATCAGCTTACTCGATTATTGCTATGATATCATGCACTACGTTCGTACTCAGTCTCCTTTTCTCATGGCCATGATATCATAAACACAATTCTTTGCATATTTTATCCAAATATCAATTGACACTTACCAACAAACTTTCGAAACCTGCTCAGATTTTTCTGACAAAAGAGGAACAACATTTTTTGAGTTCCCACTCTCCGTTATTGACGCTTTCATAACCTGAATGATTGGACGTAGACATTGAACTTCATTACACCACGTCTTTCGTTTATGAAGACTCGTAAAATTAATTAAACTAGGTTCCAGTTCTTCCAGACAGCACTGAAGAGCCACTGCATCTAGGCACTAAAATGGTGGGAGAAAGTATACCATTGTACAAAGTTTTTTAGTCAAATGCTACTGTTTTAAATACTTCTAATGAAGTGGATATAAAGTATTGAAATTTTCCGTACATGCTTTGACAAAACAAAAATCGGTGGGTAGAGTATAAAATTACATATCACGTCTATATATCTATAGCAATAATATTCCACAAATCAACAGGTAATTAACATTGTGACTTACAAATTCTGAATCATTAATTGGTAATGGAGATTCCATTAGTTTTCCTACCACTTGAGGAAATGCATGAACAAGTTCAGAGAAATTCAGCAAACGTGATTGAATCGTGGAATAGGCAAAATGAATGAGAGGAATATCCAGGTGAAATTCATCGTTTTCATGAAAAGTTTGGTGTATTTGCCAAGACGTCACAAGTACAGCGTCGTGTATCAACTGGTAAAATAGAAATATAACATTTGTTTAAACGTGTATACGTCTATTTCTATAAATGTTGATTTACAACTATCGGTGATCAAAACGTACGTTGCTCTTACAAATATGCTTTGAACGCATTGGCCAGCACATTGAATTTTTAAAGTTAACAAACCTTCAGTTCATTTTCAACAATTGGCGTATACATCATATGTAAAAAGTCATTTAAATAACAATTCGCTGCTTCCTTCTTGATATCTGGATCTTCAAATGCCAATTTCTTCAATCTTCCCAAAGGAGAAGTACCAAAAACATTTCTTAATGACGTCAATCTGTTTGTAATATTTCCTGAAACGCAAAAAAAGGATACGTTGAAAGAAAGAACAATTGTTCTAACCAATTTTAAAATTTGATCGTTAATATATTCCCAGAGACTAACCATACAAACAGAGTTCATCAAATTATTATAAATTATAAATTATAAAACAGTTTTTAAATATTGAAAAAAAAGGTGAACAATTGAATTTAAAAAGCTTAAAGTATAATATAAACATCCCTTTTAACTTAAGCAATGTGTATGTACGTATGGACTCTCCTGTCGGGGCGACAGATGAGTAGGCATGCAGGTCTATCTGCGAGAGTGGGACCTCATGTGTGAATGGAGGGCAATTTGTGATGCACACAAACGCCCGCAAACGCTGCAGGGGTACGAGACAAGAGGGGCAGAGCGTTGCTTCTTTCGGGCCCTTTTCTCCTTGATGGCGGCTGCACTACCGGCTTCGAAGTTCCGAACGCCCTGGGAGCATAGATGCCTCCACTGCAGTCTGTCTTCCGCGAACTCCTCCCAGGTGTTTGGGTCAATGTTGCAGCACTTGATGTTGGCTTTAAGGGTGTCTTTGTATTTTTCCAATTAAAATTTTACATTTTTGTTAAATTTTCAAAAACTACAGCAGTCACTGAAAGAGCAACCTAGAACTAAATAGCCCGACGCTCGCTTAACCGAAGCAAACCAAACAGCCGTAAAACATAGAGGAAAACACTATAAAATTTCTACATACCCCCCACTTGCAACAAAAGAACGTGAACAATGTCTTTAATTATCCAGGAGAATGGAAATTTTCCTTCAAAAGGATGTCCAACTCCACTGCTCAACACAGTAGCTCGTTCTCGTAGCCTACCGGATACAGGTGAAATGAATGATTCATAG
Source organism: Xenia sp. Carnegie-2017 (assembly GCF_021976095.1). Classification (NCBI taxonomy): domain Eukaryota; kingdom Metazoa; phylum Cnidaria; class Anthozoa; order Malacalcyonacea; family Xeniidae; genus Xenia; species Xenia sp. Carnegie-2017. Next base: position 4,930,116 of record NW_025813493.1, on the reverse strand, counting down.
GTTATTGCCGTAAGGTTGTCTTCCTGTAACATTTCAAGCCATAACTTTCGTGTCCAAGTGTTTTCTTCAAGAAGCAAGTTGAGGTTTTTGTTACGATCACAATACGCAATAACTTCGGACAAAATAGGAGACACAATTAACGATAATTTTTGCCATAAAGCTTTCCTAAATGTGCCAGTTTCCTGTAGATGTCCCTGACATAACGCTTCCTCTTGAAGCCAAAGCCTTTGATCATCAAGGCATCTTTCATCACGCTCGCGAAGCAGTTTATACATACGAACAACAAGAATGGTAGATAGGTCTAAAACAAACAAAAAATGTACCTCATATATATGTATGTCCCGCAGTAAATTTCAGCCACTAAAAGGAAAATACAAAATTGTTAGAAACCTGTTTCATCTCCATCTTCGGAAGGTAAGCAATCCAGTAATATCTCAATTCGTTTTGTGGCTCTCAAGACGTCATTTGATTCGTCAAAGACTCTCGCAGCAGCAGTTTGCATGCAGTTCCTCAGCAAGACTGTGGGACGTATATTTTCTTCGTATAAATTCTCCTCAATATTCTATACAATCAAATAATGTTAAAGAAAATTTTTAATCAAAGCGATAGGAAACGACTGAGGTAGGTTGATAAATTTGTTTATTTCCTAAAAAAATCACGATATTTTTTACTTTTTTAAAAATGCTTCATTTTCATCTATATGGAGCTTTAAATAGATCAACCAATCTTTAAATAGATCACTTTCGATGAATTAAATGTAATAAAATGTCGTAAAAATTTGCCATTAGTATAATATATACGTAAAGATTGTCTATTTTTTGTTGAAGGCTACCGATTAGCCTGCTCGCAGCCTGAATTTCCTCACTAGCTACCTAGTTTGCACACTTTGTTCCAAGATCTATAAATGCATGAGAGTATAAAACAACATTTTTATTGAACCTAGTCAGGTTAGTCTTACCTGCACATCACTGTTTGTCGGTGATTCAATGTAATCATTTAGTGATAGTAGTATGTCTCCGAGATCAAGATTTTTGTTTGAGGAAACATTTAAATTTAAAAGATCACTAACAGATCTATTAACAAGTAATTCAATTTGCGGTAACTTTTCATTTGCCTCAAGAAGTTCGTCAATATGGACACATTTCCATTTTCCACCTTGAAATCCCACAAAATGCTGACAGCCACCAGCAATTCTCGGCAACTGGATGATAAAGATAATATGAACGGGTTTCGGGTCAAACGTTTCCAAAGATGTACGACGTGTTTGATCAACAAGAACTGCATGCAATAAGATTTGAATTTTTCTCCCCGTCATCACACTGCACCAATAGGAGTCCTTCAGCACCTCCAAGTTTGATGAAGAAATCGCTAATCAATATAAATTTATGAGTTTACAATGAGGTAAAAACTTTAGTAAAAAAAAACAAAAATAATAGACTTACTCCAAAGTTTTGACAAATTGTTGCTCCGTATGAAATTCTTGAAGACTTATACATCGTGATTGCCAGCCTAGGAAACCAGCTTCAGCTGCTATAGCACGAGCATTTGCTTCCGATAAAAGTCGCGAGTGGGTGGTTATCTGTAAAATAATTCAACAGTAAAATCACAGCATAGAAACAAGCAGCAGGGCTACGTCGCTGTGAAACTGGCTGCTGCATATTTAATTAGATTATTGGTTGCTGCTAGTTACCTCAGCGCTTCTTGTTGGTCGGAAAATTTAATGGCTGCTACTATGCTAATGAAATGCGTAATACGATATACGTTACACAAAAAATTTCAATAGAGTGAAACTACTGTTTGGTTTTATACTATGATAAAATGAAATTCATTTACTTTTCATTAAAAGCGCACGAAAAATTTGGCATGCTATTTATTTTGAAGAAATAAAAAATATGTATGTCATATATTTGAAACCTGAACGAGAGAGCCACTGTCTGCTTTGCTGCCTTTTGTTTGAAAACAATGAACTAAATATTCCTTCAAACTTCCGTGGTGTTGATTTTGGTAATATTCCTCACGAATTTCGATGGCTTTGTCTTTTAACTGTGATACTGTGAGTCTGGCAATTGCATCAGGAGATGCACATTGTAAAAGGGTTTTCTTTGAATCTTCAAGTATCTAATAAACAACAAATTTTTATAGCTTTAATGGTCTGTGATATTCGCAAATTAATAATTGCAGATGGAAGCAAAAAAGTGAGAAGAAATATATAGTAAACCATAACTGGGACATGTGAAATATATGACCTCTTGTGAAGTTTCAAACTAAATTATTAAAAATTCTTTTTCGTACTTGCAATTCATATATAAACAATGCAAAAACGGAAATTTATTATTCTTGGTATTTTTTTGTTACACCAAGAATACTATACTTTGAAATATTGCTGGAATGCTAAATGCTTCTACCAGCACACCTTAATATCAGAGTAACCAAACTCAAATTTTTGAATCACGACATTAGCTGCTGTATCGCTGTGATAACCAACAAACAATCACCTGGTCCAAAAAAACTAAAAATTGAAAATAATATTTGAGTTATTTCTGAGGTTTTTGTGCATGTAGATGCAACTTTGAGTTGATTGCAACTTTCCTAACACGCATGCACACTAAGAAAAATGGGAATAAGGGCATCGCATAATTCAAACTGTGAATACGAATTTAGGTATTAGTTCAATTTATACGTGTTTTATTGTTTCATTTTCATTCCGACATGTAGAAATATTGTCTTAAAATTCTTGTATAAATCATCATGGCATTTATTGCTTCTTTTCATATATATGTGTAGTATAGTTATTATGTAAATTATTAGTGTTTCGTACGTCATACTACGTATATTATAAATAAGTAACGATCTGTATAAAAGTAACATGACTAAGCAATAAAAGGGAGAAATCTCACAATATTGCAATATGAACAATGCAATTCAAGACATAAAAAACAAGACAATCCGAAACAAGTTACAAGGGGTAGACAAAAAGTACTGGCACTCTTATAAAAACTACATGCTTATCAACGAAGCTGGTTGAAAACCCAACTAGCTATTGCATACCCACAGCATTATTTCTGCAATTTCTTAGTATTATTTTTTTCTCTTTTAATAGCTTGACTAAACTTAAAGTTGACGATCGTTTACATAACATTTTTGTTTCATTTATTTTTAACTGTATTTTTTATATTTATAGAATATTCTTTTTAAATCTAAGGAGCAACTAACGTTACAAATCTATTAACTTTAATTTGCACGTTGAAACCTTAAAAAAGAAAACTTATCACAAACTTGATGAGACCCTATATGATAATGTTAATTGTTCAGTGTTTTCGTTCATGCAAATAAATTTTTTTAATGATATAGAGAATATCTTTGGGTCTAATATGATTCCTAGTTAAAAACCATGTCCAATTCGAAGTCAATAATGTTTATACAAACTCTATAAACTTATGGTCTAGGTAATATTGAAAAAAATTTCTTAAACATTAATCGATGTCTTTATATATCAATTACAAAATCACAATCAGAAACACTGGCAGTCCGTAAGTTTGAATCAACGAAACAAATATTATCGTGCTTATTCAGTAAAAACAACGAATTTCACAAAATTTGACGAAAATTGTATGACAAATTAAATTGGCAAGACAAAATGTTAATAGATGAAGTCCATAATAACGCTCTTTAAATAGGAATGGTTTGTCAAATGATCTAATACACCTTTCTTGTGATGAATATTCGTTCTTTGCTTTTGCGAAGTTTGCAACCCACTTCTCAAGTTGTTCAACCAAATCAGTTTGACGTTCAGTCAAGCCAGTTGACATCACCAAGATATGTTTCTCAAGACGATTAATAAGAGGAGTTGGAAAGCGTTTGTAAACGTCATCTTTTTCAGCAATCACTATTAATCTAATGGAGAAATAGCAATCCTATTATTAGTGGAAAATAGTTAAATTATTACATTGAGACAGAAAATGTTGATAATTTATAAAACAAATAACAAACAATAAATGTAAAATTAAGAAAACTGTGCAATTACATCATACTTTAGAGAACTAACAATTAGTAAAATTGGTATCCTGCTTTAGCCTTTAGATGTATAAATAGACATTTAAAATTAACCCTTTTATTTTAATATTTTTGATTTGCAATGATAAGCTCTTTTTACTCAATTAACAATATAGCTATTTAGAGTTTACTCGACTGTGATTGTTTGAATGCAGGCCCGTTTATTTGTAATTACACTTTGAAAATGTGAAATTGCTCTGTCAAGAAAATATAGTTACTCTGTAGAACAGATTAATTGAACTATGGTCCCTAATCAATTAACGTTGGATTGACGTCCATACTTCAAGGAGATTAAAATGAAGAAATTTCCTTGCAGCAGTAGGATGTTTTTATTGAGAAAGTTCATCCTGAGTATATTTGTAAATTTAATAAAAGTATTAATGGTTTGAATCAAGATGCAAAGACGTTGAAAAACCTTGATATATATTTGCTGTATAATAGGTAAAGAATTATACGTCTACGACAGGAGCGGATCTAGCTCAAAATGTGACGGTGTCCATCGCTAGGGGGTCTAGGGTAGCTCCCTCAGAAAATTTTTAAATTTCAACTCCCTGAAATACGTTTTCCAGCATTTTGATGTCAGAATACAGAAAAAAACTGTCATGACCAAATCGAATTTAATGATCGAATTTTACGAGTTTTTTTCTAATTTTGGTAATGCATGCACATCATGGATAAAATTGTATAACTTTGAGAATATCATTAGCTTCTTCCACAACTGTTGCTTGAATATCTCTTTTTTTAAAAATATACAAAGCTCCAAATCATAAAAGCACATAGCAGAGGCATTTTTATATGAAGCAAATGCCCCATCCTTATGCAATAATTTGATAAGGGGGTGCTAGCATAGTATGAAGCATTTTCACACAACTCAATGCTGGCGAGGAACCACAGTATAGTAGAAAGATTTTTCATTTTCAATCAGGGCAATAGAACAAGCATTGTAAAAACAATTTCCATCAGCCAAAGCACTAAAACAAGTTGAGTAGAAAATAATACTATATATTTTACATAGTTGAGGGACATTTTTTTAATGTTAGAGAAATATCATGTCCAAAGCAATGAGCTTCAGCTATACAACAAATTAGGAAGCTTAATGTTAGGTATTGAGGAAGAAGCTCATTATTTATTCATCTATAGGGTACAAAGCAACCAGCTTTTGGGAATAAAGAGCTTTGTATTTTTCTAGCAACCTTAAGTTTTGAGGAGGAGACTTTTTATTTATATTTTTAATACGGTACAAAGAACGAGTAAGCTTCGAGAATAAAGTTACAGTGTTATAGCAAGCATTAAAAATTGAGAAATAGGTTTATTTTATATACATATATATCAATAGGGTACAAAGCAAACAGCTTTAAGGACGCAACTCCAAAGAAAAGCCGCTAAATCCATAGATCGTTCAAAATTTCGTACGTCATATTTTGTTATTGATATTGTATCATGTAGCGCCGCGTCGACATTATTATTTGGTTATTTACGACAAAATTTGCTATTTATTAGTGTTTTATGAGGATTGTGTAAAATAATGCTGTGTAAAGAAAAAACAATATAAATTTATGTACGTTCAAATGAAATATTCGAATCTTTTTCATATTATTTAAGTTTTTTCATATATTCAATCTCTGTAATGCGATATTGCATAATTTATAAAATTCTGTCGGTTATATTTGACACACTTAACACCCCCTGGATACGCCCATGCACAGTGAATTCCGTGAATTCTAAAGATGGAAAGATTAACTTTTCAGAATTGTGATATATGTTGGCTATGAATAAAAGAAGCCAGAAAAACATTTTTTTACTATTTTGTTTCATTCAAATTTAAGTTGAATTTACTTATGGCATTAAATATTTGTTGTTATAAATGTGTTATGTCTAAAGACAAACGTCCATTTATTATAGTAACTTTTATTTAAAAATAATTGACTATGGCTGCATGTGTGTACGTAATTTTTGTGATTTATTTTTCGAAAACAAGAGAAAAGGAAAACAGAAAAAACTTACTTGAAATAGTCAGCAACACGGCACTTGACTCGGTGGTTTCCAAGGCCAAGATCGACGTATTTTTGTTGATCAAGATACACGTAATACTACAAAAGATATAGGTACAAAGTTTATCATTTAGTTATAGCTGAAACTATACCTCCGAATATAGCATTAACTAGCCAAATGAAAAAATGCTCATAAATAAAGAAAATTCATATTGACACGTGTAAAATACCCCATAGTCCCACACTAAAAACGAGCTCCACCTGGTCATTGGCTTTTACACCTATACAGTGTTTGCTCTACACTTTGAAATTTAGAGTATTCCATATCGCAATGCAGTTACAGCATTAATTCTGCTAACCTGGTTTAAAGCATCATAAAGACTTTCATAGAGACTTTCCAAGTTTAGTAAAATCACCATTCTTCCTGTTTCCATGCAGACTTTAATACGATTAATATTTCGACAAATCTATAATTGATATCATATTGAGCCAACTTGCAGACATGGCTTTATACATCTATTGTTAGTTTTTCCGAACGTCCAGTAACTTATTGAATTGATAATAGGTATCTTGTGTGTGTTTTAACAACGTCAAACATATCGAAAAAGTGATCAAAAATATAACTTATTTCTTATTTCTTATGTTATAACTTATTTCAACAATAGAAAAGACAAAAATTCAAAAGAAACAGCATTCGTTTTACGGTTGATATGCAGCTATATTCACATGAATTGAAATTGAGAAAACGAGACATAAGAAAACGAGAAACGTTTCACGTTTTGAACTTTTAAGTTTCTCCAATGTTTGCAATATAACAGCATTTTGACACGAAAAATTCTTCATATTTTTATAGCATAGGAAAGAGACATAAAGTTTAATTTGACCATTTATCTAATTGATTGCATCAAACTCTACAAAATCATTAATTTTAAAAGTGTCAGGAAAATATTGTGATTAAACAATGTGTTCTAACTTGGCTTTCAGTCTATCTGTTCAAAGTTTTTACAAATTCAATATAAAATACTATTCTTTGTTTTAAAAAATAATAAGTTTAATGTAATAGAATAAGAGCAATATACTACATCTTTCCACAAAGCACAATTTTCAATTATATATACCTGTGTATATTGTTGATCTTTTGGAAAACTGCTGCCAAAAATCACTTCAGGCTCATGCATATGAAAGTTAATGCCTTGTAGTAATCTCAATGCTGCATAGTTCTCAGTCAGTATAAGTAAATAACGACATTCTCTGAAATTTTAAAAAGCAGAAATTTGAAAATTCTTATACCATAATGGCTATTTTTAATGACTTAATTATTAGCTGTATATGTGATTAACGAGCAATAAATATGGTGTTCAAATACCCTTCCTTGTCTGTTCTTTCCAAGCTATCTTCAATAAGAGTTATGGAACGACATTCTGTTGAAGGATTCTAAACACATTGTAAACGGTTTAAACTCTTACAATCTGCATGTTTACTGTGTCTAAGTCGGCGCTACATAGCTCATAATCCCTAATACACATGCAAACTTTCTCGTGTTAAGCAACTGCGCTGGAGCATTATGTTTTTTTTACATACGCTGTCTCTAACAGTAAATAATAAACCAGTTTGTTTTATGCATGCAATACATTTCACAAATTTTACACTCTTCTTTAACACTTTACCTTTTTAAGCTCATCAAATTGACTACTGAATATTTCAACAGGATCCACATCATCCAAGCCACTAAAATTTCTTCGTATGCATTTCTCTAATGCAGCATCGTCAATCACAACACCTTCCTCGGTAACTTTAGCTGATGCATTTACCATCTTTACAAGACTATTAATTTAATGTACTGTGGCTTAAAGAAGCTAGTTATTGTTAAAGTAGTGGTTACCAACAGAATGATTTCAAAATTTTGAAAATAGAAAAATATTGAAAAACAATTCATTTTCAGTACAATTAAATACAAAAATGTACCTGTAAAAGTCCCTGAGACCAAAGAATTCGTCCTTTTGGGCATTTTTCAAGGTTTTTGAATCTTTCTGTATTTCATAAAGATCAGAATATCCATCGCACAACTTTTCTATAATTCTTTTAATGGAAGCGCCATCATTACCAAAGCATATATCACTAAAAAATATATTTGGATGCAACAGGAGGAATTTACATATATTTTGAAGTAGCATTGAATTTTTTGTTGATTGAAGTAAAGTTCGTAGTTAGCAGTCTTATTCTCTCTGCCCAGCAAGACCATGAAATTAATAAAATATAGCAAGTCAAAATATGCATTTTAGTTCTTTTTCACAGCTCCTACATTGCAAAACATTGTTCACTCAATTTCAGTACTTTTAAAAGATGTGCTTAAAATTTTTTTTCATTATTATGTGCTTAACATGCAAGCTGAAAATTTCCAATTTATTTTTTTAAAAAATGTTCTCTTTCTCCTCAATTAGACAAGCGTTTCAAGATTAACCTTATCACACCCATAATTTCGTGTTCATCACTGCCATTTGAACTAAGCACGGAATACTTTATAATAGTTACTAGTGAAAAATGCATATCTATTGTATAACAAGCAGGTGCATAATAATTACATGCATTTTTTTTAGTTTTGCACTAAAAAACGGTGTAACCAAAGTTATGGAAAAAATTCAAATCATTTTTTATTGTTCTATTGTTGTTAAGTCTACTATAAACTTAATTTTCTCACCAGGCAGCATTTGACAGACGTACAAAATAATAAATATTAGAGTTTTGTCGTAAAAAACATTATTGCTTAACCATAGATTGCAAACATAAGTATCAAAAACGAAGTTTGGTGATGGCATTGGTGATGCTGTGACTTTACTCCTTACCCTGTGAAGATATGTATATTAACGTTATGAGAAGAATATTTAATAAATCATGTATAGCAATCAAAGGTGCTACATGCCTAAAATTAAATACCCATATACCTTTGAGAAAGACGAGCTTTTTTAATAGACAAGTTACTTTGCAAAAGGAAATACAAGCTATGATTTTGATTCTGTTTTAACAAGCGGGATAGGAACTGTAATAACTGTCAATCATTCTGATTTGTGAAACCAAAAAAGTTATGCATGAAAACGACATGGGTAAAACATGAGACAGACTTTACAAGTGAAGGCAAGGAAAGTAGAGTGAAGCATGGTCAAGCTTTTTGCGAAATTTATTCTACTCACTCTAAGAAAAAGGGAGTGTTTGTCAGTTATGAAGTTAGATTTGATAACTGGAAAAAGGGCTGTGAGAAATTTAACAAACATGAAAACAGTTACGTTCATAAAGAAGCTTTTGCCACATCAGAAAGAGGGCAATTGTCTATTAGCATAGCCTGCAGTTTGCTTGCTCTTGAAACGCAGCAGTTAATTTCAAAGGTTAATTTCATATCTTCAAACATTAAAAAAAATTCTTACGCCAAGGTATAGCGATTAGAGGTAGAACGGATTTTGAATCTAATATTCCTCAGTTCAATCTTGATAAAGCTATTAACGACAAGGCACTAAAACGTTTATTTGACGAGAGGCAATACGTAATTGCACACAATATCCTGGACGAGCAGAAACAGATGATTGTATCAAATGCTCGAAGACATTTGATAGATAAAATCATAGTGATAAAATCATTTTCAATTCTAGCTGACGAATCATCAGACGTATCTAAGAAGGAGCAGTTGTCTTTCTTCGTAAGGACCTGCGATGATAATCACGACGTATCCGAAGATTTTGTTAGAATTTATTAACGTTTGCAAGGGCTTTCATCTGATGCATTACTACACTACAACAACGATATCCTTCCTGGCATGGAAGGTCACAAAATGGCAGCAATGGGCTTTAATGGGGCTTCAGAATGAAATCTATCGCAGGAAACTCAAGGAAGATATTGTACCAAACGCAATTTCTGTTTATTGCTTAAGTCACTGCAACTAACTTTATACAGGTTGCAGCTAAGCAGTCTAATTTGTTGTCTACATCACAGGATTAATGCCAATCCTTGTATGCAATCGTAGGTGCCCATCCAAAACGAATTTTATTGTTCGAAGAAATACAGGCAGATTTTAGAAATGAAATAGGAACGAACGATTACAAAGTTCTACGACTCTAAAGTCTTTCTACAACGAGAAGGACAACAAGAGTAAAGGCTCCTGACGTCATCTTCGAGAAATCGGCTGAACTACACGCCAACTTTGGAAAACTGCAGGAAAATCCTAGCGTTTCGGCAGACGCAAAAGCGAAGATTAGAGGAATATTAAGGCGACAACTGTCTTCTTTAATCGTCATCTACAATTTAAACGCGACAAGAAAGCTATTGGCTTTTCTCGAGAAGCGTTCTGACGATCTAGAAGCCGTTAATATTTCAGCTGAGTACGCTCTATTTTCAATAAGACATGCTCTGCAACGTCTTCACGAGATAAGAAGCGAAGAAGATTTTGAGCGTACACTTGATGATGCTAAAAAGGTTTTTGGGTTATGATGCCGTTTCCACTAGAATCTAATGAAAACTTTGACACAGGCACTAGACTAAGAAAAGTTCCAAGATAGATGAATAATGAAGAAATGTTGATAACAGAAAGCCTTCACGTCACAGATGCCTCAGTTTACAACAGTGCGAATATGCGAAGCTCGTACTACCAAGCCATGCATTGACGCAATCAACTCAGTTCTGGAATCGCAATTTAAACAAGACGATCGTTTCCAAATGTATCAAATGTATCATACAGTTAAGTGTTACTTAACTGTATGAAAGAAAGAAGAGTATCTTTAGATGTATTAGGCAATTAATAAATATAATCTAAGATTGCATCTTGATGATCATCCTACCATTCTTGGGCTTTACAACGCGGATCAGAAGAAAATAATAACAGAAGTCACGCGTATTTCAACATAGTAGAGTGATTTAATGCCATGCCTTCAGTGAAGAAAAGGTGCTCAGAGATCCACAAATGGTTTTGACACAACTTATACCTTATCCGTAACATGTGAGAAGTCTAGGTTATATTACAAATTATGCTGCATTCATAACACACTCCAAAACGGAATGAAAACTTAAAATTGTTTATTGAAACTCAACATGATAGTAGCAAGAAGACCCCTGACAAGGTCTTGCGTCCTTGTTGCAATTAATATATTTTAACGTTTACTTCATCCAATATGCTTCACGTAAAGGTGGCTGCTTGTTTATGCCTACTTACTCATGTTGAAGAAAATTTGTTTGGAACCCCGAATAATTAGTTCCGTTTCCGACGGTGATTAAATTAACTTTACAAATGTGCCTTTTTAGGCTCCCCTGCTTCACCTTAATGAAATTAGAGCTACACTCCTTGCCATTTTTATCACTAAGTTTTCATAGCTGGTTGACAAAGGATAATGAATACTTGTGCGCTTGCGATAAAATACAGTTTGTCTTCGGCTGATTCATTGTAGTTTTTCAATGCTTCAGAGCTAGTAGATGTAAATGATTTGCTATTTTCTATCGGCAGTGTTTGCAAAAACATGATACATGTTCGGTAAACAGATTATCACCATTCGTAATCAAAATGGTTACGACTATAATTTGAATATGCACTGCATTATTGAAATTTACTTAACGGGCAAAATTTGCACAGGTATTGGCATGCGTTTTTATGCTAAGTATTTTTAGGTCAGAAGTCTTTTTTACGCCCTGTACAATTTCAATGTTTTAAACATATCTTTTTTTTTATAAGGTCGATGTGGCTTATGAGTTTTTGCCCTGCCCTGTTCTTTTGCGCTTGGTATTTTTTCAAAACTGTGTTGTAATTTTTTAAGAAAAATCAAATATTTTTCTTTCCCTCAAGAAGTGTGAGTTTGTAATTGTTAGTTTCGTGAATTGCTACATAGCAAATGCCCACAAAAGGCACCCTACAGTTTAGGATTACTTTTACAACCCACCTAGCGCTAACCAGAAGTTCATCTTTGCTCGCTATTCCTCTAGTCAACATTATCCCTCGATTCATTTTTGCGGGATCCAATGCCCAGTTGGACAAACCAATAAAACCTACACGGTTATGATCAAGTGTCTTTCCAGAATCTTCAGAAGTGGCTGTACCGTCTTCAAGTAATGGATGAAGTGTCTTCAGTGGCATCAACGGAGAATCTTCTGCTAAACCAACCTCGTCTAACACAACTACGGAGACAAACTTGTTCAAATCTTTGTCTTTCTGAAGTTGAGAACATTGTTTAAAGATGGTGACGATGCCATCAGGTGTAGACAAGGGACTGCATTGATATGATTGGATGTGAATCTAAACATATTGAAAAAAGAAGGAATTTCAAACTTCTATTGAGGTGAAATCTAAATCAAATTTATCAGGTTCACCTAAACTAATGCTAATTAATTTGGTTAAGTTGAGCAACCCCACAATACAATGATGGGAATTATTTAAAATTGAAAGTTTCGCCGGATTTTTATAAATAATTTATAAAGCATTCGACTCGTGGCTTCAAGTCTTCTTTAGAATACACAGGAAGTTATTTACAATTTTTCTTTTGTAGCCGTATTTAACAAGTGAATTGAGATGATTGAATGATGTAGAATACGTTGTTATAGGTTCAGGTGTTTAGTGAATAGGATTTCCATAATTTCGTTGCAGCACCATTGAAATGAGACATTTTATGTGAACGACAGCTTTTTTAAATTTTTTAATCCATACATGTTTCGGCAAACTTATGCCATCTTCAATGCAGTTTAATAAATGAATTATTTATATAGAGTCAATCAGTGAGAGTCAATATATAAAGAAATATGATACATGAGATGTGTATAGACAAAAAAGAGAGATGCGAAAGTCATTGACAATATTGTTATGATTGGAGGTGTTAATATAGTATAAAACAAATTCCGAAGAAGCAAGACATCTTGAGATTGCAAAATATGCATCAAAACAAGACGAGAAGTGAACTGTAAATTTTCGACTTTATTTCAAATTCATCTTCAGACACTTTATTCTGTCTGAGGATGACTTTGAAATAAAGTATGCGCACTCGGCTATAGATCTTTGTTTCTTAGGTTTTCTACTAAACGGAAACACTTTCTACTAAGCGGAAACTTTTACGATCAAATCGACGGAGCTGCAATGGGTTCTCCATTAGCATCATTACTAGCCAATATTTTCATGGGTTTTCATGAAAAGAATTCCATAAAAAACTATAACGGACCTGACGTACTTTTTTTACAGAGGCTACATAGACGATATTTTTGTAGTTTTAATAACGAAAGCGAAGCCATATCTTCTTTCAAATACCTTAATCAACAACACAAAAACATTAAATTTACTTTGGACAAAGAACAAAACAAGAAATTGCCATTCCTGGACGTACTTATAACTAAAAACTCTAAATCTAATACCTTCACCACATCAATTTGCTATAAGAAAACATACACTTGACTTTTATTGAATTTTTTTAGCTTCACTTAACAAAGTTAAAAGACAGGACTCATAAAAACTAGTCTTCATTGCATTAACAAAATCAGCAACACAAGAACGGGCTATGAACGTGACTTAAACTAATTCATCGACACTTTAAAACGTAACTCATACCCTTTGCATTTCATAAACCAAGAAATAAAAACATATAACAACGACACTAACTATAACACAATTAAAAATGAACAAGACCACATACAAACTAAACCCCAATCCATTACTTTAAACTACCTTACATTGGCCACTACTAACAAATCACAAAACATAAACTAAATAACTTGGTCAGACGTTATTGCACAAACATAGACATAAAACTAGTATTCTTTTTGTTTTAAAATCAAAAACTTCTTCCACTTCAAAAACCCCATCCTTTTTCTTTTAAAATCCAATGTAGTTTACAAATTCTCTTGCGCGAGATGTAATTCCCGTTACTTTGGCGAAACCAGCCGCCACCTCTCCACACGGATTAAAGAGAATACCACTTCCGACAAAAACTCTCCCATATTCAAACACCTCCTCTCATCACCTCATTGCAAATATAAATACTCACAATCTTGCTTTCGTATATAAGAGGGTGTCCGTACTTCATCGTCTTTAAAACTAAAAGAAGCTCTGAACATAAAAAACTTAAACCTAATCTTAGCAAGAAGTTCAACCTGTCAATGCTATCTTTAGTTTGTAAATAACTGAACATCCCCTATTGCAACAATATTGTAAATAACTTTCGCATTTATCTTTGTCTATACACATGTCATGTATTATATTATTAACACCCATCATATTCAAAACTTACCCGAACATATAACAACGTATTCTACATCATCTCAATTCATCAAAGAATCAGAGTAGATGCTCTAAACCAGGGGTCTCCAAACTACGGCCCGCCGGCCAGATGCGGCCCGTTGGGCCTCTCAATCCGGCCCGCAGAGACACTTAAAAAAGCCAAATTCACCACTCACATTGAGAAAACTGACCAGACTAATTATGATTTTGTTATGATATTACTCTTCATTGAAATTTAACCTTTAAATTTTGAATAAATATTTTCTTAACTAATGAAGCTTGTGTAATGTACTTCGTTTTATTAAAATATTCGTTCTTTGACCAGCAGTTTACGGTTCGTTGGCCCTCAACATGCTGGATGAAAGCTCATGTAGCCCTTTGGTTGTAAAGTTTGGAGATCCCTGCTCTAAACATTTACAAAACAAAAATAGTATTCAACAAAAATAATATTCTAAAAAAGTCTTGAAGCACCGAGTCCAAAAAATGAAACTCGCTAAAATTATTTAGAAAATTCCGGCGTAACTTTCAATTTTTAACAATAAACATGCCTGGATAACCAATCTTCAAGCTTATATACATCAAACCTGTTTCAAATTTTTAAACAAATCACTGCTAGAATTTCCAGCTTGCATGTTGGTTGAAATTACATCTTTTGCCAGAGACTTTGAGCTGCCTGGTTTACCGACTACAAACAATGGGATTCGTAGTTCAGCACATATCGCCATCATAAACACATTTTCACAAAGTGCAGTATTTCTTGCAATATTCTGGCCAAGTTCCACATTGTGCAAAAATGCTCGTTGACATCTTTAATAGAAGAATATAATTTAATCATTGTCTAAGTTCCAAGACTGAAATCATATTAGCTAATTAAGTTTCTTTATTATGTGGCAAGCATCACTTTGGGCAAAATGGCGCGCTTTGTTTAACAAAGAAACATTTTTGCCGGTAGATTATTTTCCCGTAGTTGACCGCGGTCCAAAACGCGTAAATTTACAGTCAAATGCAAACAAATTTCGTAAAGCAAACTGCATTACGCAAAAAAAACGGAATAAAATACAACTCGCAAACGTGAGTCGAAGAGAAAACACTCGGATTACAATTTAACTATCCAGACTATACAATTTAAAAGTTAAAAAGACCTGGAACTCGGCTATAAGCACTTAGTAACGCTGTAGTTTTTTCCATGTAAAAGAATGAGATCTATGTATAATTTCATAAAAATTTGAAATTATAAGATCGTCGAAATAGCATGGAAGTCGAAAAAGTAAAATACAAATTAAGATAAAATTGTTTCATTATAAGATACACGTTGCGTACATGTGAGTAGCATGTGACATTTATTGCCATAAAATAAAGTGGGTAAAGAAACTCAAATATATTATATAACTATTTAATATTATTAACACTAAACTTGTTTGAGATTTATAAATATTTTGTGCTGTTTAGTAAAACGTCCGAGTAATTGTCAAATCCTTTTCTTATTGAATGTCACGTGACTGTGCTTAAATCGTAAAAAGTGGAGTCCTTTAGGATTTCTCAGAAATTATACTACGATAAATGCGAAATTTTTTATTAAAAATTAATTCTTGCTATAAAAACATATCGTCATCAACATCTGTATTTAAACAGTTTTTTGACGTGTATATGTATTAACTGAACCAATTAATGAGCCAGCTTATGATTTGTGTTAATTTACACACACGAATCGCAAAACTGTACTTCCGACGATCCTGTGCAAGTAATCCTTGATCTATGAAAGCTTCGCACGTTACAAGTGATCGAAGATTAAAGAATGTCCTGCTCATAGTTTGTTTTGTATCAAAATTTCATTGTTAATTTGACGTTATGTAAATGTACACAAATAATATTTACGTTTTGCCTTTCATAATTAAAAAACTAGATTGTAGTCAGAGTGAACCGAGCAGTGTTAAAACATGCAATGCCATTAAAAAAAAGTTGAAATGGACAAAATACAAGAATAATAAAGTTATGTAAAGATTACGATAATTCGTTGGTCTAGCCGACAATCATAGTTGTTGGCCTAACCGTGCATGCAAAGCGGCTATAAAATTAATAAATAGGTATAACAAACATCCCAGGGAAAAAAGCTCTTACCTTAGTATTTCATCCTTTATTGTTTTTGCTCCTCCAGGAAGTGGGCATGAATCGTCAAAATATTTGCAAATTTTTTGGCAATACGCGTCTCTTTCATTTAGCCTGGCATAATAACAAACACCAATGCCTTGGATGATAGCGAATACAATGCGATTTAATGGCTAAAGAAAAGGGATAGTCATATAAGTCCACATTTTAGTAAAAAACATTATGATTTGTTACATAGATGACTACAATCGCTTTGACCTAAGTGTTTTTGGATGGCGAAACGTCGTTGTTAAAACAATTAGGAGTGTTTACAGCTAATACATGAACAATTTAACAGCTGAACGCAAGTACTCAAAATTTAGTTTTAAAAATTTAACATACTCTGAAATGCATTTTGATAGAAAAAACTTGTGATTTTAGCCAAACTATTGATGCATTAATTCATCGTCAGCTGTAATTTCAGGTGCATGACCAACAACTTATAATTCTTAAATTGTAGAACAAAGACTTGGACTCATGTTGGTTGTGAGTACAACTTAAATGATCTGCACGCGCGTATTTTTCAAGATGAATGACAATTGAATACTTTTTAAAAGAGCTGTTAAAACCAAAAGAAAGATAGCTTTAAAATTAAATGACGTATCAGAAGTAGCGGATCATGCGTCCGTCAAAATAATTTATAGCAGCTCAAAGTACTTTTAGAAGAACAATATTGGTTTTGAATTTCTAAAAAATATGATTATAACAATAGACTTATCTCAAAAGTACTAATGTGCTGCAGTAATTTATTTTGACGTACCCAAGATCCGCCACAGCGACTTCTCATCAGGTGCCACATCTTCTTTGATGAATACAGAAAAATCTACAGCTAATTATAAATGAAAACAAAGAAAAACGGCATCACCCCTAAACGGAGAGGTGACAAAAAAACACGACAAGTTAAAGACAATCCCTTAGACGGCAAAGAACGGTTCTAGCGAACTAAAGAAATACGGAGTCCATGATGCTTAACTGGAATGAAAACATTTCTTGACAAATCTAAAATTATTATTCGAGTAAGAATTACATATTAAGTGTTAGTTAAAATATTTTTTTTAATTAAGTTGACTAATCCCTTGCTCTGCCGTCAAAAGGATTGTATCTTTAACTTGTCTCTGTTTTTTACGTCACCTCCTTGTTTGGGGATGATGACATTCTTCCTTGTCTTCATAATCAATAGAAGTAAATTTCTGCTGATTATCAAAGCAGACGTGGCTATTATATTGCTCTTTTATAGCATTTATTTTGTATCTATCTTTATTTTGGTTTTTACCAGATCTTTTAAGAACTACTTTGCATGCACGCAACATCATAGCCACCATGTTAATTATTTTATGAAATGCCATCCAAAATAGCGAAAATTCCATAGTTCTTTTACTCCATGCATATAGGTTGCACACACCCTATGGTCATTCAACATGAAAAACATGCTGCTCAGAGCAATATTGAAACTTATATTGGGCTAACGTACACCCAAAAACATAATCTTACAAAATGCTTTTGTTCTTCGTCTTTAGTGACACTGGAGTCATAAAAAAATTGTTGATTAGAATCATCATTCGCAAATAAATCATAATGATTGTAAAACCAAGTAATGACTTTCATTGCTCGTTCAACATCACGAAGACTGACAAAACTGCATTCATCCTAATCAAACGAAAGCAAATTGCATGTCGTTAATTAAGTAAAGTGACAAGAAAGTAAACGATTGAAACAATTTTACGCCTAACCTTTTGTTGACGCATGTATTCTTGAGATGCTGACAAAATTTCAGATATGCATGAGGCTTCAGCATCAGTTTGAATAATTTCTTGATGTGTAGAAGCACATGTCTTAAAGTGCACAAAAGTTAACGCATAAATTGAGTACTCTAACTTATTCTCGCAACTAACAAAGACCGCAATAACTCAGAAAAATCACAAAACTTAAACTTAATATACTGAAATATACTGAATAATGCTATCTTTATTCGTAATTCTTCCTTCGAGTACATCTATTTGCTAAATACGCTTTTACTGGTTGTATATTTAGAAACGACAAACAACATTAAACATACGGGCACAAATAAAGGAACAGTCACATATCGTTTCACGATTTGTGCAGTATATAGCTTTTCAGTGTGATCTGTCAGCTGACCAAAGTCCCAGACAAGAGGTCTCATACTTTCAGGTAAAGGATGGACACGATACACGAGCTGGCGGAGGGGAATGGAGCCTAAGAATTACAAACCAAATGATATACCAAGAATAAAGACATAAAATCCTTGTAAAGAGAGGATTTACGGGATTTTATCAGAGACAATAGCAAAAAAACTGTTTTGTTGCATTTACTTGAAATTAGATTTAAAAATATAGAATCAAGGTTTTTGTATAGATCAGACTCTGACTACTGATATTGCACATTGGTCCTTTATTACACATATCTGCATGATATCAAATGAAACTAAAATTATGAAATTATTTATTTTTCATACTTGTGCATGGTGGCCTAGGATTTCCAAGCCGATTTGTATTTATTTATTTTACTTATTTCATTTATCAAAGTATCTTGAAATATAAATGATAAAAATTGTATATAAAAAGTTTCACGTGGCGTAGTACTGGCAATAGCCAAATATTATACACAAAATTGTGCACATACTTTTTTTGTATAAGTTAGGACATCGTGTTGAAAACATAGCGTAAAAAATTTGAAGACATTAGTTGACAAAGTAGTGGCTTTGTTATGAAATTATTTGAATTTTAAAAAAGTGGCGCCAGCTAGCTATTATTAGTTCAACTAAACTCTGGACTACACACTGCAAAAGCAAATATAAGACATGAAACTCATTCGATTAACTCATTGCTTAATTTACGACTACTGTGCGTATACGTCTTATTTATCACACCAAAAATATTCTCTCAAAGAATCAATTGTTCGAATTATTGATGCTCTTTTATTACTGCTTCCCAAGCAGCTTCAACATCACTCAAAGGGATAAAAAACTTTATATCGGTTTAAAAAACTTTGAATCGGTTTACTTCAAGTTATAGCAAAATATTTTCGCCGTTGACTAAGAGTTCTTTCACACTCCATCTGTAATTATCATTATTTTTGGTCATAAAATCTAAAATTCAAAAGCTAGCACTGCATATTTGTTTCGCTTGAAATTCAGAAACATAAATCCTGCAAGATTTTAATGAAAACTAAAAGCACCTGTAACATAAGTTTGCATACAAAATGGCAGGTAGCATTTCTGGGCCAAATAATAATCTTTTTAACACTCGCGAAACGTGCGAATTCAATAAAGATGGTGAAGCCAGAATAATTCAGGTTAAAACAGAATATAATAAAATTTTATCTAAAATACGAGAAATACATTTTAGGTATTCTGAAGTCTAGATTTTGGAATTTTGAGGATAGATATAGATATGCAAGATAGTTTTCAGGAGACTCTGAAACAAGGTTCCTAAATAAGCCATTCTGAGTCTGGTGCAAATAGATCATGGTTTTACTGCCATACCTAGTTTATCTTCAGTCTCGTCAGCAGAAACATTAGTAACTAGACCAGCTGATTCCAATTTTTTAATCATCTCGTCAGTGTGTCTAAAATAAAACAAAGTAGTAACTTTATAAATGTTTGATACATTTAATAAAAATGATTACTAAAAAACGAGCACAAACTTAAAATTTTAAAACTAACTTCCTGTATGGATTACATGCAGCAATAAAATGAAGTCCAGTCAATTTTGGATCGATATATCGACCCCTGACTCGTCGATCAACCATTATCTCTTTGATTAGATCAATTGCATCTGTCGTATTTGCTTCATCAAAGAACAAAATTGTGTCAACTTTGACTTTCTGGTTACATGAAGCCAACAATTCTGCGTCGACGACTATATTTTCTATTTCCTTATAGCTTGTTCCGCCATGAACCTGTATAAACACAGTTGTACAATACTATGATAACTTATTATACAAGAGAGAATTTTAAAACTTTTTGAAGTTGAAAGCATTCACAAAACAATTGCCTTTATTTCAAACTAAATGGTTCTGTATGCCAAAAACAGTTATAGAAAAATGCAGTAACAAGAGCAAGTCTATAAGAGTCTTTTTATGATACTATAAGACTTTTGATTGTTCTCCAGTCGACAATTTCAAAAAACAAATGAAAAAACACACTCCAAAATCATCATTTTGTAAACTCAACATTTAAGTTACAACAGAAGTAACAAGATTTACAGCAATATTTTGACTTATGCTATTTGAAATAATGGTTGGCAATAAATTTAAAATATTGCTTCAAATCTTGTATGTTGCTGTTATAACTCGAGTCTTGAGTTTACAAGATGATGTTTTTGGATTGTGTTTTATCATTTAAGACTCCTGATTGCAAAATGTTTTGTTGTTAGCGTAACCAAGTTTTCAAACCTTCATGTGAAGTAGATTTTTCGGTCCATCGGGTCCTGCCAGAAGCTGGCCCATAAATCGTATCAATCTTGTTTTACCACAACCGGTTTCTCCCATAATAATGACAGGAATGCTACATCTATATAGATAAAGAAGATATAAATTTATATCCAATACGTATATAAACAAGCTATAACCATTGGCTCTTTGACTATTTGTCTACTGCTAGAATTTATTTGTACTGTATATTGTGTTCGTTTCTAAAAGCTAGGTCAGAAATGCAATGAAACATTAATTTGGAGCGGCAAACAAAAAATGGACAACATACAAATTTAAGTCTTTTGTGTATGTATTTCAATAATGAGATGTATACGTTCTTTGAAATTTATATTTTATTAAATTTACCTAAATCTCATGTAAATGGCCAAGATTTTCTCCACATTGTCCGTGGTAAGCTCGTACGTAGGATCAGGATCATAAGAATCGTCAATTCCCATTACTTTACATAAGTCAACAATCCTTTCTTCGCTATAAAAATTTTTTTAACAGTAAGTTGTGCTACTGTAGCGTCTTAAATTATGAAAACTATGTGAAAGTGTTTTAAACAAGGCAGTAAACTTCAAATTTTGAAAAGTGTATTCACATTGGTGAAGTACTGTATATAGCACTAAAAAATACTTAAATATCCCTATGCATTTCTAAAAACGTCGTATCAGGTGATACATCAAGTGCAGGGTAAAATAAAAAGCATATTTGTGTGATAAAACATGTTTATGGCACAAATAACGACAAACTTATTGCTCACTACAAGTATTAAAAAGTTTAACAAGTATAGATGTTCATTTCTAACATGTCATATGCACACATAGTAATGTCCAAACATATTAGTTAGATTCATTCTTTTCTATAAGGAAAAGGAATGCTTTTACTGAAGGGCAATATTGTATTGTTTGTAACATTAATGCCGAATTGTGAACTATTTAACATGCTTCCATACAAAATGAACAGAAACATTCAGTTGATTAAACTATGATAAACCTTTTTAAGTCTGCTATACCGATTACAAGCCCGGACCTGTAGCGCGAGGCTATCTGCTTTTGAGTAGTTATGTCTCGTTCAAAAGAGATAGGAGTGGAAGGTTAACATTTAAATGTTGTTAGATAACATCGTTATTGTATATGGTTGTTGGACAAAGCATTATGGTAATATTTTTCTGTTGTTTAATGTAAAATTCCAACTATTTAACTTTATATTATTTAACGGCCTGGTAATTTGTAAAGTCATCAGTTGACATTTTGGAGAAACAGCTTGCTAAAACGCTGTGCAGAAATGGACTTTGAAATACACAGACAAAGAAATTGTACTTCTATGAAGAGGCAGCTGCAGACCAAACTTTCATGGTTATGCAATAGATAATCTAGAAGCCAGTTCATACGTCAGATGTCACAAAATTTGAGCATATTGTGTTCTATGATTGGAAAAACAATGAATCTGATTAATTTTCAAAAGGCAATAATAGTAGTTTTTGTGAAAAACTTGCATTGGGGCAGTATAAGATCGTGCAGGCTTCCTTACTGGTTAAATCAAACATCTATATATAGACATATATTTGTAAATGTAGACGGTTTAAGGTTAGTGAAGTTCTGAGAAGACTTTTGTTGCTGATGGTGACTAACGTTTTGAGATCCTTACCGGTAGTCATCTTCAGAGTCAAGTGAAGAGAGTACACGTCAGGTTCGCGATAATTGTTGTCTATTTGGTGTGCTTGTACAATAGACACCCCTACACCCACAAATTTCATAAATATATGATGACATATGAACAAGACAACAAATCCTGCGAACCTAACAATTCCAATTCACTTGAATTTGAAGATAACTGCCACTAATTGAAACGTCAACACAAACAATTCTTTTTCGGGAATCCACACGTGGACGTTCTATTCATCGAAAATAGGTAACAATACTTCCGGGCTCAAACAACTCACTTTACATTTAAAATGTTGAAAAGTTGAGTATCTGCAGGGATAGGAGCTACAAATTGCGACATTAAGTGTACAAAGCATGTTAAAATATTTGTTCAAACTATAAGAATTATAACAAACTTACCGCTTGCTTGATTCGTAGTTTACATCAAAATGCACATCCTGTGCTTCTAATTGTTCTCTTAAAGTGGTTGGCATCAAACGTTGTTCTAAAATAGTTCTATTTCCAGGGTCCAGCAAGTCTCCGTTATCATTCAACAAGAATCCCAGAAACGTCATACTGTGACGATCATGGTTGAAGAAAATATATGGATGCGGACTAAAAAAATGCGTACACTCTTTACAACAACACATCAATTAATACAGAGAAATTAATAATGTTACAAGCAATGTAAATTGTAATAAATCAACTATGTAACTTGCAAGTTGTATGATTTGTACTTTTTCAAAGTTGCCAGTAAATGTATAGCTACTTTTCATGATGACGCGTCTCACAAAAATATGATAAAAGACTGGTGTTTAATTTGAATAAATAACTAGTATAACATTTTCATCAATTGATGGTTATACATGCAATGTAATTTTCATAAATTTGAAAATAAAATCATTATTTTTTACAAATTTACCTTGACTCCCAACGTCGGCGTAATTGAAAGGGCTCTAGATCATCATTCATTTCTTCTGTTGCATTATTGACACCCAAACTGCGATCACTTAGCCATCTTGTTGCAAAGTCCTTACACAAAAAATTTACAGACAATCAAGCGCTTCAAAACAAATGGCAAACGTTTCAGTTACATGATACATACAGAATGAAAGCATTTTATAACTATAAAACAGGGGCGGATCTAGGGGTAGGCACCATAGGCAAGTGCCTATGGTGAAATTACCAAAATATACTTTAACTTAGATTCGATACGAATTTATCGAATTATGAAACTTTGAATAGCACTTTATCGCAGTCAAATCATCTGACTTTTGTTTAGAAATGTTGTGCAATTAAATGACGTAATTTTGATATGAATCGTAGTCCAGATGCGTATGATTATCTATAAAGCTCCGTGTCGTTAGGCAAAGCAGCCATTTTGCCTAAGTCAAGAAGGCGATCTAGCCATTTGATTGGTTGTTAGCAATTTGCCTAAACAAGATGAATTTGCCTAACTTGACATCGTGTATAGGTATTCTGATTGGGCAATTTTTGCAACCGTATGCTTTCATTGGTCAATTTTTTGCCTAACTTGAGCAATTCCAACCAATCATTGCTGTTGATAAGCATAGTTGAGCTAGGCAAATTAGGCAATTGAAAATTAACATACACTCGTATTGTTTCTGAACAGCCTCTGTGCTCAGTTTACGGTTTTGTGATATTTTATAATGTCTTCATTGTGTTGTGGTAATTTATACGAGACTGCTCAGTCTGCGTTGGCCAAAACGATTTAAAATGCCTTAATGAGCTTTATTCTCGTTTATTGGTCGACGTTCGACCTATGTTTACTAACGAGCAGCTGTTAGATAGAATTTATGACCCCGACCATACTCTGTGTCGAAATTTTGAGCTGAAATATATGTGCCAAAGCACGCTCATGACGGAAAGACTTGTACTGCAATAAGGTAAATATATTATAATTATATATATCGTATTGTAGTATTTATATATACGTGTAAAATGGTTAAATCTCAATTTCGCTAGGCTATATCTTTGTCTACAGTCAGCAATTCATTCATACAATGCAATCAATCTACCAAACAAAATATTAATTTCTTTTCTTGAATATTTTTAAGATCTGAAGCTTCTGGCAATTGCCTCTACAGTTCAGCTTCCTAGTTCTGGTAGGTAACAATGCATTGGTCCCTACTTTGCGAATTTTAACATCGCTTGAGCTATTTATTCATGCTGCTTTTATGCTCAACACCCATGCTTTTTGTCTGTTATAAGTGAGCACAGTGATTACTTTGCCCAAAGCTTAAACAATCTTTTGCCTTTGTCAGTGTCTAAAGAATGTTTAGACACTGGATATACAACAGATGAACTGGTAAAACAGGAGGCTATTTTAAATTGTAATGACCAGAAATGGTCATCTTTTCTTTGTATTTTGGGCCTATCTTCTGTTTTAGGTAGAAAAATTCATACTTTTATCCTGATTCTGGTGAAAGTAGATATAAATTGTTATTTAATCGTATTGTTCAGCCCGGTTATTAAGCCAAAGAGGTTTGGATGCTATTAATATTTTGTTTTGTCATGAAGGATCTGTACAACCAGGTGAGACTTTTCAGTCTAATCATTTTGTGCCTCTCATTTTCCATGCCCACAGGTTGAAGCGAAAATTGTCTAATTCCTGTACACAGTCTAATTCTAGCAGCTCAACAACAGAGAAACGAAAATTTGTCAAAATTTTTCCAAATATTGCACCAAAAACAGTTGACATTTCAAATTTTTTTACTTCAACTAATAGGCCTGCTGCCCAACCAACTTTTAAAAGGATGCCCAATGAGAGTTTTTCTTCTGCTGCAGCTCTTGCTCAGACATTAAATAAAGCCAATAGTCTTTTGCTTCACACATCATCCCAGGAACTATTGCCTGGTATTCCAACTTCTGGTGATATGCAACCTGCTGTTTTAACCCATAATTTTGATGTTTCCTTGTATAGGGAGAAAGTTAAGGGTATGGATAATTCTGAAATATGTCATTTGATAAAAAATGTATATAAACCAGATAAAAAGTATCATTTTCCTAAATCTAATGGCAGATCATTTAGGCATGATTGGCTAGACCAGCATGAATGGCTTTGCTATTCACCTTCACAAAATGGTGCGTATTGTCTATCGTGTGTGTTGTTTGGCAATAGATTCCCAGGCAAGGCCAGTAAAGTAAAAAAGTTGTTTACTGAACCTCTTCAAGATTGGAAGAATGCTAAATGCTCTTTCACTCAACATGCTGGAAAAAGTAAAGGGAGGGAAGTCGGTTTGCATGCATCCACATCACCAATTTTGATGCTTTGCGTTCCCAAATATCAGGTACTCTGCAGCCTATCGAGATGATCATGGATGCTGGTATCAAGAAAGAAATAGAACAGAATAGGGAAATACTATCTCCAATTATTGATTCTGTCATTTTTTGTGGACGTCTAGGTTTACCTCTTCGTGGGCATCGTGATGATTCCAAGTATCACCCTACTGTTGGTTGTTATTCATCTGGAGGGGTTGGTAATTTCATTGAAACACTCAATTATGGAGTTAGGAGAGGGGATAAAGTTTTAGAAAATCATTTAAAGAATTGTGGTAAGAATAGAAGTTATATTTCTAAAACAAGTCAAAATAAAATCATTAAATGTTGTGGCCAGGTAATCAGTAATCAGATTATTTCTGATATCAAAAAGTAAGTTTTTTCTGTTATTGCTGATGAAGCATCTGATTCTTCACATAAAGAACAAATGTCTCTTGTTTTGCGCTTTGTTGATACCGATATGAATATCAGGGAAGAATTCATTTCATTTCTTTTTGTAAGTGGGGACTAAGTGGTGCTCAACTTGCCAAGCTACTTTTAGAGGCTCTAAAGGAACTGACTTTATCAATAGATGATTGTAGGGGGCAAGGTTATGATGGGGCTGGTTCAGTTGCTGGTTGCACTAATGGTCTAGCAGCTCAAATTTTAAAGCTTAACCCAAAGGCTCTTTATACACACTGCTATAGTCATAGGTTAAACTTATCCATTTGCGATTCTTTGAGTATACGTGTTGTCAATGATATGTTGAAACATGTTAACAATGCCACTAATTTTATTAAAATTTCCCAAACTCGCAATATTCCCTTTGAAAACATATACGTAATTCAGAAACAAACTCGAAAAGACTAGATTAACAGACGTTTGCAAAACTAGATGGGTAGAACGTATCGAAGGTTTAGATACATTCCAAGAGCTTTTGTACCTGTATACACCACCCTTAACGATATGTCTGAAAATCTAGATGGTGAGTTCAAACCGTCGCTTCAGTCTGATGCCTCATCTTTGTTTCAACTTATTGACAGGTTTGATTTCGTCGTTGCTTTAGTTATCACGAGAAATATTCTTGATTCAACTCTTCCAGTAACACAGTTATTACAGGGTAAGAGTATCGATATAATGGATGGTATTCATTTAATTTCAACTTTGAAAACTGAGGTGGTGAACATGAGGAATTCCTCTGATTTTTATCATGACACCTGGTATGACGAAGCGCTTGAACTGGCAGCAAAAGTTGGCATTGAAGAATGGAAACCAAGAACAGTGCGCAAACAAACGACCAGGGAAAATATTCCCCACACAACCATTTCTGAGTATTATAAACGTGCAATTACTCTTCCTCTACTAGATCATTTGCAATCTTCTTTAGAATCACGATTCGACCTTGAGAGTGTGAATGTCTATAAAGGCCTTAGCATTGTACCGACGAAAATGATGTCCATGACAAGAGATGGGGTGGATTGGAAAGAGCCATTCAAAACTGTGGCTAACTTTTATTATGATGATTTGCCAAATCCTTTGGCCTTAGATGCTGAACTTAGGTTGTGGTACACTTATTGGGAGACCCACTGCGGCCTCCTTCCTGATAACATTGCCCAGACTTTAAAATCTGTTCATTTCGCCGGATTTGAAAACATTAAAATTTTACTACGTATTTTAGGAACGCTCCCCATTACCTCTTGTGAATGTGAACGATCTATTTCTTCCCTTAGGACACTTAAAAAACTATCAGCGAAGTACCATGGTTGGGGAACGCTTAAATGGTTTGGCCTTGATGCAAATTCATCAGGAAATTGTACCAGATATTGGTGAGGTTATTAATACTTTTGCTGTTGGAAATACAAGGCTAAAATTTGCATGAATTTATTCATATCCTAGTTTTTTATTTTGTTGAAATGTCCATATGTTAACCATTTATTGTGCGTTGTACACAATAGTAACGTCAATAGAATTTGCATCAAACTAATAGCTCGCCCGATAAAGGTTTTTTTTCCCTATATACATTCCAATCTTAAAACTGCTGAGTACGTGTATGGTACTCGGCCGTTGTCGACATAAATTTACTTTCACAAAAATTGTTAAGCATAAATAGAATAATTTTTCCTTACACCAAATTTTAGTCTTCACAAAGACTCTTTATACAAAGCTCTATTTTGACTATTACATTACATTTACATTCTGCTCATTTGTTGGCAAATGAGAGTGCACATTTTAGGTGGGGGGTAAAGGGTTGGAATTGACTGGGATGGTGTAAGAAACTGAGCAATCTTACATCCATGAAATGTCCCACATAGTCACCCATTTCTAACCAAACTCCTTTTGCTATTTGCTAAAGGTGTGAAAGGCGAGTTTCTGGCGCCTTCAAAAACCAGAGTGCACATTTTAGGTGGGGGGTAAAGGGTTGGAATTGACTGGGATGGTGTGAAAAATTGAGCAATATCACATCCATGAAATATCCCATATAGTCACCCATTTCTAACCAAACTCCTTTTCAAAGGTGTGTAGGCGAACTTCTGGCGCCATAACCAGTCTGCTTAATTCGGCTCTCACAGGGCTGTCCATGCCGGATCACGATTTTTTGTTTTGCGTTAAAGTGTTCCTAGGCATGCTGATGAGCCCTGATATGGGGCGAAACAGTCTTGTGTGCATTCAATATTCTGAATAGTGAAAATCAACGACCTTGTGATATGTAAGTATAAATATACAATGTTTTTATGTATTTATACGATTGAGATCTACAAGATTCTGCATAGCTGAATGATTAGACTGTTTGATTTAAACAATTTATCGAAAGCATAAATAGTGTAGTATGTTTTGCAAAGTATGACGTCATAGGTTTAGCACTGAATGACGTCATAATGTTTTGCCTATGGTATCCAAAATCCTAGATCCGCCCCTGCTATAAAAGATTGAAAGTCTGTTTTCAAAATATGTTGATGGACTTTTGTTATTTCAGGTGAGCTCAAATTACGTGAAAAATTAAACTGAAAAAATCTAAAGCAGTAAATTTTACTGAGTTTTCGGCTAATGCAACCTTTTCTCGCATATCAAACATGTTTGATATTTTTGCCACGAAATGCAAAAAACTCACCGTTTGCGCAGAATTTGAGCAAGATACATAATACTAATTAAATAACCAATAGTGATGGGTCCTTTTATTTCAAACGAGGTCAATGAACAAACACCCATATATGCTTTTACATGCTCAGCTAGCTACATAGTTTCAAAAATTTTATGATTTTATGAGAATAAAGTCGAGAATAAAGTATGTTTTATCGGGCAACATGCAAATAATATTATTCCAAAGATTTTGTAGTTAGTCTGCTTTAATTCCTTTGAGATTTCTTCATACGCAATTTAGCTTTTTTTTTATATTCTGGCGCACTTAGCTACATAAACACATGTATAGGGGTAATTTGGCCATAAGTCAACGAGCTTGTCCACGACTCAAATTTATCTAACATATATACTCGCTCACCAATTCGTATGTAGTGGTAGCCTATATTTAAATGTTTGGTCATGAGTTTTAAAAGAGCATGTCTCTTTTGATTCTTTAATTGGTTATATAAGAGCATCAAGCTCTCACAGCGCAAACGGTGAGTTTTTTTGCCTTGCGTGGCTAAAAATATCAAACATGCTTAGCCTTACGCGCACAGTAAGCTATAGCCTGAGCTATTGGGCACGAGTAACTTTTAGCTCAGCTGATAGCTTTCGTGTGCTTCAGACTTTGAAATTGCACGAGTCGGAAGGATGAGTGTAATTTGAAGTTTTTAAAAAACTTACGAGTCAAAACTCATGTTTTCTAAAATGCACGATCAATTTAAGCGTGCATGTTTCCATATAAATCTTACCCGTGACATTTGGATCATAAAACGAACAACAAACGTCTTAAATCCTTGCAACAAATCTTCAACCACGTCAGTTTGGCAAAAATTACTTTCCTCACAATCATGAAGTTGAACATTCAAAAAGTTTACAAAGTGCTGAAGCTCGGCCCAAGACGGATCACGTATCCCACAATATCTGAAAAAAATGAGAATGACATGTCTAATGGCAGTATCCAAAAAACTATTTGAATTGAGGTGCATCAGAAACGCAATATGTGGATGAATAAATTCATTATATTTTATCAACGTTCTTCATTGTTATCAATATATTTTTCAAGAAAGAGAGCGAGAACGTTAAATCGCAGTGTAAAATAGAATTAATATCTTATTATTGAAATCATGCAGGAGAATCAACTTAATAATCATATACCAACAAATCCCTAATCTAACCTTGTCTCTTCAAAATGTATTATAAAGTATTTTACAAAATCCTCTACGGTGAAAGCGTGATTTGTATTTGGCAGCTATATTTGTCATTGTAATATAATATGTCAAATGCAGTCAACACATTGAAAATGAGTTACTGTTAAATCGGGAAAAAGAAGAGAGTAATCTACAAGATCTTCCGTATAAATTATGTTGAAAATTATAACATTTACTCACTGGATTAAAATAGACAAAACTTTAACTGAATCTCTCACAGTAACAGGACGATCATTGTTGAATGAAAAATGGTCCAAATTAGCACCGGTGGAAAAGCGGGACAGATATTGGAAAGCTCGCTGATACTCATCATTGTTGAATTCCTCTTTGTCAAAGCTCATGTCTCCTAAATATTTTATTTGTGCAATTATATTGATTATCGTCTACTGAATTTTACTTAGCAAATTAATTAAACTCGTTAAAATAAACAAATACACACTTTCTAATACTTTCTAATACAAATTCTAATACTTTTGTTTTGAGATGAACAAAATTCTCTTAAAAGTTATTTCTAAACTATAGAGATTATAAATTTAACAAAATATTTATTTTAATATATAAGTATAGGGGGTTTTCCTGTTACGTCATGATCGCCGTGCCGGTGGTCAAATACAAAAGAATATTTCATTAATGCTATAATGACCACCAGCCGTCGTAAGTGAGGCACATTGTTTGGTGAATCCCTGGAGGTTGGTTGCAATCTAAGAATATCCAAAGTGTTGAAAGAACGGTTATGCATCAACATTTCAAAAAGTCCCCTTACAAATAAATCCTTAACTTAAACACATTGAACAGAATTCTTTTTTATAGTTTCTTATGACCGTGCACAATGAATATTAAATTTAGCAAATTTAGCAATATTTAATTTAGCAAAATCCGATTAAATATAGAGTATGATTTGTCTCGCTCTTTAAAAACGGTTATGGATAGAGCATTCATTCTTACCAGCCCTAGGGGACTTCAAGTTTCTTAATATTTCCATTGGTGAAAGACAACGGGTACATGGGAGGAACTTGATAAATGAATACTTGCTACTTGATGTTTTAGTGTCTGAGATCTACGAATAAATGTAAGTATTCCTACATTAGATTCATTTTATGCTTGTTCATTTTTTATAACAACGAACAGATCCAATCTAATCTGATAAGATCTAATCAATGAGTACGACATGGTTGATTCACAACTAAAACATAAAGTTTTTTTTTATCCACTAAATAAAAAAGAAGTTGAGGAGTATGATTAAGTATCTTACACGTGCTTTTATTTATGAGTACTTTCTAATACAAACTTAAAATCACAATTATGCATCAACAATGCATATACACATAAATATAAGAATGCCTTGTTAAAAGTCAATAAAATTTAATAAGTTACCAGACTTTGGTTTGTTGGAAAGTCCTCAGATTTTAATATCTCAAAATTCCTTTCAGTTGTGTGTTCAACAAGATACAAATCAGTTGTTTTTCTTCGCCAAATATTTCCATTGTTGTCTTTAATAGATCCAAGAATCAACAGTTTAAACAGGAAGTCATCAAGTCCTTTTGATACCTTTAAAATTCGTACTATTAGATTTGTGTCTTTAGTGCTTTTATTTTGCTCTGTTCACAGTTTATATATAGAAATATATATCAATATGAAAATGCAAAGCAATGGTGTTGTTCATGTTCTGTAAATATTTCGGCTCTTTTTGGTGAGGAAAGACAGTGTGTATCACATCTTCTCCAAAAGGCTCAATGATAATGAGGACTTAATATTGTTAAAAGAAGCGATGGTTGCTTTGCTGTCCTTTCATCATCGTGTGGATGTTTTATACATCTTAGAAATGTGTCGGATTATTTTGCTGTATTTAAGTAATGCTTCCATAATTTCTTCAAAGCAGTATAGATATTAGACATTTCAAGTGAACGAAAAATTTCTTCAAAGTAAAAATGTTTCGGCATGATTATGCCATAACTTCGATTTTCAGCTATATTTATATTATTCTAGTAACAGGTATTTATAAAGATTATTTACGACATGAATTGGTGCTAACTTAAAGCATTTGTTTATTGACGTCGGGTTATTTCATGTAAAGGGCTTCCTTAAGTTATAAAGAAAAAGAAGAGTTAGCGGTGTCTGGAATGCAAAAACATGAATGATTTTATTTGGTTTTACAACGTAGTCATGTGTGAACTTTTGCCGTAATAGTATACTTTATGGTGAGACGTCAAGTTTCCTTACCTATGCAACGAATTGCATACGAGAGTATAACTTTGAGCAATGCGGATGAGTTCGTTTTTTACAAATCTTCTTATACAGAAGATAGCACAAGCCAAATTTAGTTAACTGAAATGTCTAGGTAACACTCATGCATTCCAATGTGCTTTACAACACATTAAAAAGCTACTTTAAAGTCTCACATGACAAATAGATCATTATCAAAGCCAAGATAATTGTTATAATAGCCAGAGTTATAAGCATTTGGCATTTGTGTATCCATTTCCATCATTTCTATCAAAACTTACAGATATTTTGAAATATGTGTAACTCATTTTTATATGTGCTAATCAATAACACGATTATCTTGTCGCATTAGTTCCTTTTTGCATAAGTTTTTTGAGAAGTTAATATGGCTGAAATTTCCTGTTGTTATACGAATTAGATTTTAGAATTTTTAATGAAATTGTTAAAATTTTCCCCCAATAAAAATTTTCTTAATGTAAGAAACATATCTACGAGCAAAATTTTCTATTTTAAGAAAGTCTTTTTGGTAATCTGGTTATTATCCCAAGAAAAGTTTTGAATTATTTTTAGAAAATACTCATGAAAGAAATCCAAAAATCCATTTTCGGATTACGTTGCGTAACACAATTTTTGTCAATTTCTTTTTTTATTTGTAATAGCTTCGCGTGTTTGAAAATCACACAAGTTCCTATTGTGCTTGGCTGTTACAATACGACTTACCGATTGAGAAACGTCTACATGAAAAATTCTTGAAATAGGGTAATTTCTTTTCTGGGCATGTAATAGAAAGTCACGAGTGATCGCATTTTCATCCACACACGTACCATGAACTGGGATAGTACAGCATACTAATGATTGGAAATCTTTTGAACGTTTCTTTTTGGTATTTAAAAGATTTTCTAATTTTTTAGCCAGACGTTTTACAATCAAACTTTTTCCCATGCCTGCTCTTGATGACTGGATAAAACGCACAGATAACCTACGTAGAAAAAGAGTCCTTCAGTGTCTTTTGATAGTTTTTAAATGAAAATCTTGCCAAACAAATGTCAAAAAGACCTTAATCTTAAGGCCTCAATTTTTAATGCATTCCATGTTTAAACTTGGCTTCAAAGATATATATTTTGTAGCATACTACATGAATGATGTCTTGTATATAAAAAGATGCGTAACTAACGCTTACTTTTCTTCATCTACAGCAGCCGCTGGCAGGCAAGCATTTTTGTCAAAAGGAGATGCAAGTTTTTCTTTCAGACATCTTTGGACATCTTCCAATGACATAAGCATAGGACATGAGCGGCGATAAGGATCTAATGCTCTCACCATAATTGACCTATCATTTTCATTGCTACATATTACCACCAAATGATATTCTTAGAAATGAAAAGACAAAAAAAAGTGAAAAATATGACATGATCATCATTAATTAAGCAGTTAAAGACAGCATGTACAATTTCGATTACCCATTTATTAAAGTGAATGATTTGAACCGGAAAGTATAATTAAGTGTTTGCATGTAGACGTAAATCGTCCAAGTTAGTAAAAAGTCTTTAGTCAACTGAACGGTTTACATCTAAAAAATTTAACTGTCGCATTGTGAAAAAATGTGCATTTAAAAAAGGCAAAAGTGCTTTCAGCCATCTTCTTTATTAAATAAGTTCATGAAAAAAAATACAAAATTAAGCTCGCGTATTATGACCTCATGACTTATGAAAACAATGTTTCAAAAAGAAGAGTCGATGGTTAATTACGTTATACAGTTCAAACAACGGTTATTAGGTAAAATTTTACAATATTAGAAATGCATTTATACTTATAGCCAAGACAAATTTTATTTTTCTATATCTTACTTGTTTGTCCTTGAGTTAACCAATCAAGTAAACATAATGCTTCCTGACTGACGTCAAAGTCCAAAAGATCAGCATTAACAAGACAAAACAATCGACCGGTTCTGTCAATTACAGCTCGTCTCCATAGAAGTTCAACCTATTAAAATCATTTTTGTAACAGGTTTGCTTTTTTAAAATTCTTAGCAAATTTTGCGCAGGCTAATGCAAAACCAATCAGCGCACGAGTTTCATAGTTTTTATTTAGTAATTATTTATGAAAACCGCTTGTAAGTTTTTGAAGGTCGTGACATCGTGTAGTTGGACCTGACTATCCCAAAATATTTTGCAAACGTCACGACAACGTCGTGTCTTAGCTGGGTATAGATTTTAACTTTATTATTCTAAACACCAACCCTGCAACGACAAAGCAAAATTAAACAAACCATGCAAAAAAGTCTGATTTTCAGAAGACTGCATGCATATAAGTTAGCAGTGGTAAGTCAAAAACATAACAAAAACTTAATTTTCATTTATTCATAACTATTTTCCTGAAAATATTTCGAGTCGTAAATTTTTTTTGAAATCATAATGAAAGAATTAAATGATTTAAAATGACTTTAAAATTAAGCTTTTTTATTTGTTTTGACTATAGCGCAGAATTCAGCTTTGTTAATTCAGCTTAGCTATAGATATGGTTTTTGTACATTTACACACAACGATTTTTTGGGCCGACACTGACGCCATTTTACGTGTTCTTGCCATATTACGAAAGTCGCCCGACTCGAAAAATATAATGAATATCTGTAACAAACTTTATATTTGTTCATGATTTTTACTATGTTGCTATGGCTTCAGAGACAAGCAAATTATGATCATCGAAAAATCATTGAAATGTCTTCTTCCAACACGGAAAAAGAAAGTGCTAAAAGCGTCGTTTTTATTGAAAAACCAAAAGCTGCAGAGTTTCAGATTTAAGCAAGTCAAAATTATTTTCTGAAAAAGAAATACGGCAATAACTTCGATTTGCACTTCACCCACACAATCTTTACATTTATTTTCTTTCTTATTATTTTTTGAGGCAGAAATAATAATATACATTGCCACTGTAGCTACAATGAGAAGTTTTAATTTCGCTTTAGTATTTTTTTTGTCGACATATTTGTTTTCTTTTTTGAAATAGCGTTAATACATCGGATGCATAATTTACACACAGCGATTTGTCTTACACGACAAGTGTTTCATATATGGCAAGAATCACGTAATATCGCGTAAGTGTCGGACCGACAAATCATTTCGTGTAAACGAGCCTTTGGCTACTTCAAATTAAGAAATAAGATATGTTAAGTGATAATTTAAAGACAAATATACTTTGAAAATAAAAATAATTCAAAATATGAATGAAAAACACACCTCTTCCGATATTGTATTTTCATCACAAACAACCACCTCTTCTTCGCTAGGCAACGTTTGACTTCCCCGTCCCATGAAAAGAGACAACACGCACCCAAAAATTTCACCTGGTATAAATAAATACTTTCAAATAAAATTCAACATTT
Source organism: Xenia sp. Carnegie-2017 (assembly GCF_021976095.1). Lineage (NCBI taxonomy): Eukaryota > Metazoa > Cnidaria > Anthozoa > Malacalcyonacea > Xeniidae > Xenia > Xenia sp. Carnegie-2017. Next base: position 4,894,405 of record NW_025813493.1, on the reverse strand, counting down.
TTCTCAAGCAAGAAAGATGAGCATTCCACAGCAGTGCCTCTAACATAAATCAAAAAATTTCAACGACTTTGAAAAAAACGATTTCTATTAATAGAAAGAAAACGTACCTTTGGAGACGAGTAACAGATTTGGCTCTCCTTCTTTTAGAACTGCAGGGAACTGTCGATCTATATGGCTGTTATCTGCATAAAATGTTTAAATCCGTAAAAAACCATGTTTTTAAGTCTTTCATAACTGGGGTTTTGACAGAAATATGTGTAGCTTCTTTAGTCAATTTTGATGAATGCAGAAAATGCAAATACCGCATTCTTAGTATGAATATAATTAAGTAAATGATTTGAACCCGGGAGTATAGTAACATGTTTGTACATAAAGATCGTTCACGTCAGTAGAGTCCTGAGAAGGACTGTTGATATTGATGTAGACTGACGTTTCGACAAACTTAGCGGTAGTCATCTTCAGAGTCAAATGAGGTGTAAACGTCAGGTTGGCCGTATTTGTTATCTGGTCCTTACGTCATCGTATTGTGTAGTTAGACAAACGGATCGTCTAAACACTTAGTTCTAAATACCCCTCGTCAATATATTCATTAGGAACGTTTAGAGTAAATATCTCTCATCAATATCTCTCAACATTACGCCTTGTAATCACATTTTATTTTCGTCATGTAGAAATTTATTAAGCTTGCATCTTCACTTTCCTACGGCCAGGGATGGCGCTAGAACGAGAATTAGGGGGGCGTGGTGTATATTCATATGTTCAGTTGTGCCTGACTGAACTAAATCAAAACTAAATCACTTTCAAAAGAAATCATTCGCCCCCAACCGAATATATGAATATACACCCTCCTCCTCAATTAGCGTTTTAGTGCCGTCCCCGCCGACGGCTGAATCCTTTTCAACTCTCCTGAATGGAAATGGCTAGCATGATGTCTGTAGCAAGCACTTTCAAACCACAATACTTTAAGGGCAAGTTCACTAAGTCGAAAGTCTCTTTTGCTCGACTGTTGTTGTTACATTGTTAATTCTTCAGATTTAGACACGAGTAAATCTTTCGCATTATTGTTCAAAATCGCAAAACTTGCGTTATTGCAAGCCTTAGTGCCTCAAAATTTATGTCCTTGAGTGTTAACAGATAAATTCTTTCCATTGCGTCAGAAACTTTCTTGTCACTAACTTGGGAAAACCAGTGATGAACCATCAATAAATTCAAGAACAATTAAAATTCAAAATGCATTTGCAAAGCAAATTCATACACAGGTTCACTGAACCAATTCAAAACAGAATTCACAATTGAAAAGATAGATGAGGATTTCTTTATTCCATCGCTGACAAGGAAAAATGTGCGCTTTAAACACCGCCAATTTAGTTTGTTGTCAATATTCAAATAAGTGAGCACAAAATTTGATAAAACTATTGTTAAAATGAAAAGTATATGCATCGAATATTCCTTCCGCAACTATATGATTACAAAGTACACGCGTGTTTTAAAGGGCTCTTAATGATTAAATGTTCGCTTAGGGCTCGAGAGGCTTAGTAAAAGTCCCTCAGGCGTATCTCTGAAAGCATGCGTTTACTTATAAATAACCTAGTTTCGTTTAACGTTAACTAACTCAGGCTTAAAATTTAACCCTGGGTTAGCGTTAACCAGCTTTTGAACAACCGGCCCCAAGGTATCAGAACATTTGGGTATCTTTCCTTTGACATAAAAACCTTCATCTAGTCCAATCAACTCCAAATGCTGATCCATCTCATAACCACTAATCACTCAGCCGACTTTGACGACTTCAAATTCTATCATCCTCTCTTAATGCATACAAACTTTCTATGCACGAAAGCCTCCTCATCTCCCAGCTCAAACCTATTCTTAATGTCCAAGGCAGATCCATGCCACTAAAAATCACACAACACTGTCATCACAATATCTTGTAATTTAACACTCTGTAAACATCATATAATTATTATATATTTGTTTTCTAACATCCCATATATGTAGATATGTATAAAACAGGGTTTAATCAAAATTTAAAATTTAAAATAAGCCCCATTTAAAATTAAGCACTTTGTTTCTGCTTATCCTGTTATATTAAGCTGCGGTAAAAAGTCAAACCTTTTTCAGAAATCTTTTCCAGCAGAGCTGCTAAAACATCCAAAGGCAAGTACTTTTCATCCTGGTTAATGACATGCGTTGTACTGGCATTGGCGAGAGAAGAGCTTCTTTTTTCTTCAGAAATTTGCCTAAATTTTATGAACAAACAATTTTGAAATTAGAGAAGTGTGGAATATATCCTTGAACACTGCGGCAGGCCTTTCGAAATTTTTAAAAATATTAAAGGAAATGTGATATGCAGAGGGTCTCAAAAAAACGGAACCCATATAAATTAATTATGAATTTACTGAAACATTTAAGCACAAAAATATCACCAGCATTCAAAACAGTATAATGAACTTGACATTTTTGCACCTTTCGCAATGAATATAAATGAATAAAAAGAGAAACTGACTGTGTTTAATTAAAAATTTGCCAGTTGTTTGTTATTGTGTATTTGACATAAGGCTTCCAAACCCCTTTTCTTGAGTTCAAAGCAAATTGTTTAAAACCAAACAGAAAACTAATTTATAAACTAGAATTTAGTATCGCAAGGGGAAAGGCTACCACGCCCCCCTTTTCACCAAAGGGGCGAGTGCTCTGAAGAAACAAAGTCATGCGCGCGGAAAGCCGACGGCAAGCTCGAGCGAGCATAAGTAATATTTGCTTCCGGTGCTTTACTTGCAACGATTATAGAGACGTTCTCTTAAAATTAACATAAAACTATTTCGATTGAAAACCGTTTTTATTAGATAAATACTATATCTTCATTTGTCATCCAAGAGCTTTGTGAAAAGTAAAATCGTCGTTTACGGATAAATCGAACAAATTTTTCTTCTGTATAAGAACAGAGTCAACCATGTATACAAGATATTATACAACTTACTGTATCGCTAATTTTGGATGCACTGGCCGTGCAGTTTTTTTAGTATTTTGTTACTAAGACTCACCAATGTATAATCAATTTGTGAACGCAGAGGCCTCGCACGTAGCAAGTATTTCTTGGCCATTACATTACACGTACGTACGTAATTTAAAACAACAATCATGGGACTGTAAGGTCACTATTGAGAGCTTTCACAATTTATTGTCTACTTGTAATAACACATTAAACGTACTTTTGTCCACCATGCGGTCAATAAAATATTGGTGCCGTTAAGTGCCGTTAATAACATAAAAGCACATTGCTTTCTCTCCGAGTTGATCGACTAAAATCAGAAACCGTTAATAAAGTCATATTCCTGCTAGTACTATTATAATGTACTTTAGTCTATCAGGCGTGATGTAGTCAGTGAAATACTCTTGCCCATAAAAGCGCAACTAATAACATAAATATAGATTGTTTTCTATCCGAGTGGATCGCCTTGATGCAAATCTGCAGCCGTTAATAAAGGCATACTACAGCTAGTATTAGGTATTCCTCGAAATTTTTTTTTGCTTGTTTAATCTAAAGTTACAAAAGCTTAAGTTTCGAAATAATCTTTATGTTATCAACTGAAAACACATGAATGCGCAACTTAACATTTTTATCATCCAGTCCCTCACATTAAAAAGTCTTCTAAGTTGTGACGTCATGCCCGGAAAAAAATCTTAACGTACACACGCCAAATCCAAATGTTCACCACTATATACGTCGCGTAAAAGGACAGGGTCGAGTGAAATGGCAGTCAAAAAGAGTGTGCTGCTTCACTAACGCTATTCAGGAATCACGTTTCTCGGCTAATGACAATACTTAATTTACCCTCCCCCCCAGCTAAAAATATAATTTTTATTGCAAAAATTAATCTTTTATGTGAAATATGAACTTTACCCTGAAGGTGGAGAGGTTTCAAATAAAGTATCAGCATTTGTAGCCAAATTGTTGGTATTAAATACCCTTCTGACAATATCAGAAAGGGCACGATTTTCCTTTGCTTTATGGGATAAATCCAAGATGTCATGTTCATCTTCATCATAATCCAAAATCCATGCAACAAGATCGTCTTTCGTTGCTTTACGACCACAAATTTGTAAAGCAGCTAGTATGTAATTTTCGTCAAAATCTTCTGACTCCAACATTTCTTTAGCCGCCGAGGTGAGCATTTCAAAAGAATTCTGTCTTTCAGGAGGCGTGAGAGAATTTGTATGAACTTTTTCATTTGTATCACCATTAATTTCTTCGTCACTCTCAAATAACTCATTATCATTTTCTGAATACTCCTCATCAAAATAGACAGAATTTTCTGGAACAACTGACTTCAGTATATTGGCAAGTATCGTTGGATCAATATCATTCTTAACTGTTTGAAGAAGCACAAATATTTTCCATGGGAGTTCATTAACTGCAGTTTCACCAACACAAGCCTTGAAGAGCTCTTCTCGCAAAATTAAAATCTGTTTCATGGTGAAATGATTCAAAGGGTAACATTCCGATCTTTTCAAATTAATATTTTTTTTCCAGTCTTCTAAATCGTTTTTCATTTCTTCACAGCAATCATTGATTTTGGAGAGAAGTTCCATGTTCTCTTGTTCTTCTTCGGTACATTTAACTTCAAATTTCCATGTGAGATAGTTTATTTCTCCCACATCGCAAAGTTGCAAGTAAAGTTCTTTTAGTCTCAGAATTCCTTCAAAAATCTTTATCAAAAAACATAGACAGAAGCCTGCATTAGAAATAATAGTCTAGTACCGTAAATATTTATAAAATTTAGTATAAATTTGGTATTTTTCTCTTTTGTGTCTCCAAATCTCAACCTTTAAAATCCAGGCTTTTAGAGAACTAATCTTATTCAAAGCTTAAAATGATTTATAGGACAATTCATCAATATTCAAATGATGGTTAAAATATTGCAAGCTTCCAAACTAACAATAGTCTAGTAATTTTCATTTTTTTAAGTTTATGATTTATTGATATCTTTTACAATTTTACTCTTTTAGTTTTTTAAGAGTTGTCTTCATTAATTAGCTTCAAGATGAATTAGAGTTTCCTGCTTGTATTGACTAATTCAATCGTGTAACAAAATATTTCATGAGTTGAGCATTTGATTATATGTAATAAACCAAGCACCAATCGACGTATTCTAATTTCAAACTTCCTTTAGAGCTGTAATGTCGCGAAATGTTAGTTTTTGTTGGTGGAAAGCCTATGACGTAACCAAAAAAACTCGTGTATAAAGTTTATCATGATTAAATTCTTTTAAACTCCTTAAATTCCTTAAATATTTTTAGGGGAGGACATGCAAACCTGAATACTGTTCTCCCTTTCTAATCAACAAGCTGAAAATAAAATACTGCATAGAAAATTGACTTTAGTAAATTTATAATATATCCGTCGTGTAAATCATAATCTCATGATGCCACAAGGGCTTCGTGATTTTTTCGTTATCTGTTCTGAATAAATAAGCAATGCTAACAGAAAACACAAACAGACAACAAATTAAATAAGTAAAGTATGTAACAAAAAAAAGGTAAAATCTTTCCCCCAAACATTTTTAGCTCTAACGTAATTCAAGTGCTTATCTCATTAAATGTGCAATAGAATTTTAACAAACATCTACCATGTAAATAATTTTATAATCTTATACTTTTCTTTGACAACTGAGAGTTTTTTATTTCTGTGAAGAATTAATTCTCGAAAATGTTGAAATCAATTTTTTCATTTACAAAGAGCTATCCACAATGATTTAGGATAAAAAATATTTCCCAAACTAATATAACAGTAGAACTAACCTCATTGAACTTGTCGACCTCTTGTTTTCCTCTTTCATATTCTCCTGCAATTGACATTAAGTTGCTTTGAATATCTTTAATTTCATCCAAACTGTAAATTTTCTCCTCGCGACTGCTTTCACTATCTTCAGGAATAACAAGAACGACAACGTTGTCAGGTGAACCGAAATATTTTTTTGCTTTACTTAGTTTTTGCTGGTCACCGATGTAGTAAATACCAGATGAATTGATTGTTTCAACTAGGAGCATTGTTGTCAAAGCAACTGAGCCATGCGACTCCTTTATTTGCTTCAGCCATGAAAGATCTTTTTTGGTTATTTCCTTAAAAGGGGAAAACTTATATCAATTTATATAATGAGCATGTGATACGCATGGTAAAGGAATTTTTGACAATTCCTTACAAAAATGTATTGCAAATACTATTTACTGAGCATCATCAACTCATTATGGCAATGTACGTGAAATTTTTATCAGATCTGACTTAATGAGCTTAGACTTGTTAACCTGCTTTATATAGTCGCAAACACATAGCAAGAGGAAGTGCTTAAGCTCGTTTAAACGATAAGGTAAAAAAGTCCTTGGGTGTATATGAATACAAAAGGCACATTTAGTACATTCAGTTTTTTCACATTTCTGTAGTAAATTGAAACTTTTGATAAATCAACGATTTTACAAAATGAGAGAGATAGGGTGTGGCAGATTCACACACCACTCACCAAGATCTTTGCCATTGTCTTATGGTAGTACTTACTAGCTTTTTGTCAATGGTTGGATTGGCATCAATCACTTGCCAGAGAGGTTTGCAAAGTTCCATCAGTTCACGAAAACCATGCTCTTCACGATAGCTAAATATCAAAGAGCCAAATCCCAAACAGCTTGTATGCATACAAGAAATACGGTCAATTTCTTTATCGCTTTCACCAGCTGATATCATGGCCAAATCCACAAACACCTTTAACCCATTTACATCTAATATATTGTAAAAAATCAACTCTGAAACTTCTGTGTTTTCCAAGTAATAAGATGCTAAAACAAGTACTTGCGTTGTAAATGAAGGGTACAATATTTATATTTGCATGTCTTAATCTCTACGAAAGAAGTCGTTTAAAAAATTTACCTTTAATGGATCTTCTTATCCAATCAACCAGTTCGAAACTTTCGGCAAACACTTCTAAACACTTTTGCCTGTGACTATTGATTTCCGCTAAAGATCTTTGCGCTTTTAGGTCAACGTTCAAATCATCAATGCACTTATCATTGAAGTTCTCAGATGTAATCTAAAAACAAAGCAAAAAACGTGTCGTGCTCAGGTAATTTTTCAACAATTGAGTGAGTTGCACACAATTTAATTTTTGATTTCATGATGCAGTTAGTGATTTAGAAAAGACATTCGATGTCACAGAGACAAGTTTCTGAGATCTATGGCTCTACGGTATTGCCCGTTGTGGTACAAGCAACAAGTCATTTACACACAAATGTATTGGAACAGTTGGAAAATTGGCACAGGAACAATTTTATAAGTCTCACTGGCCAAGCAATTGGTCATAATCATTAATTATGCCCAACAATAGAAAGTAAACATTTAGGAAGTCAACTTGAAGCAATAAGACTTCCTATTGGTAATGTCTCTTTAATAGCATCTGGCGTGATAAAATGATTGTTCATGGACAAAGTGGATTTTTCATGGACTATTCTATTCTACATTTTAAAATTACAAAGTGGATAAATATTGTGTGATAGGCTATTGCAAATTACGATTGTTAAAACAATTAGCTGTATCCAAAGTTAACTTCACTAATTTGGCACATTACTGTCAGCACTACTTTTCTTAGAATACGTGCATACAGAAAAACACTCTAACACTCTCTACATGTTGACTCCACACGCGCTCTATATAGTCCAGGCGGAAAAAGAGGGGTATTTTCCCCCAAAGGGGGGGGGGGATTTACTAGACTAAATTCTTTTGGTCAATATTGGGGCGCTGATTTCAAATATCGATGTTATACGGGCAATTTCGGGGATTTTCAGCCTCTTTTTTTTACGCCTCAGTTTTACGCCTCGTTTTTATGAAAATCGTTAGTTTATAACCTTATTTCCAATATAAATACATTTTGACATTGTAAAACGTCTAAATATATTTAAAGGAAAAAAAATTAGTATAGAAAGCCTAAAAAAATTTTAAAAAAATTATATTTTCAAGATTTTAAGTTTTCAACTTTTCTAAATTTTTATTATTATTGGTAAATGTCATTTACTAGCGTTTACTTCTTGTAAAAAAACACTTTGAAAACGAATACTACAGTTATTGAAACTTAATAACTAGTTCTTATCGAATCTATAAATTAATGGTGTGAGTATTTTTACAGATTTATGTATTTTTGGACAAAGTACATGAGTTGAACAAACTGAACTTGCTAATCAGTCATCATCCATTTTAAAGTCATCATATAAAATGTTGCTATGATCATGCAAAAATTTTTGAGACATACATTGACTAAAGAAGCTCAGATAGCTAAACAAACCATCAATATGGGGATAACATTTACAGTGCAGTTTGTCTACGGACACGAACTTTTTGTCTCCGTGAAGGACATTTACAATTTTCGATACGTAACAAAGCACTGTGGCATGACATGGCAATGTTTTGCACTTCAGCAACTTGTTCAATGTTCTCTGTCTTCTTTAACACAGCTTTTCATACGCAATTATTCCGTTCCTTAAAGTAGCTGGAGACATGATAACTTTTTAAAATTGCGCGGAGATGAATCCTGCGTGTTTTTGAATGTAAGAAAGAATCATTCATTAAGTCATCGTATTAATCATATTTTCCCACTATCAAAATTGTGTGTATAAAAACTGCTAAAATTTTATTGTCTCGAGAAGACTAGCACAAAGGTGCTACAGAAACAGTTTGTACAAGAGCAATAAGTTTATATTTGCCTCTTGGGTTGCCTGACATTTAGATGCACGGTTTTAAGCAATATAAACACGATCATAGTTACTGCAATTGAAATTTGAATTCAATTAGCTGAGGTTAAGCAGTATACACAAGTATCTCTGGCTTAATTGTGACACCTACAAAGAAAACACGTCAAGACTGTCGAGCAACAACGCGCATGAGAAAGCGGAAATAGTATTTGTTAAAAATTTCAGGTATAAAAGTCCGTTTTGATATTGTCAAATTTGTGGAAAATGGAGAAAAAACTGTCCTCTTCAGTGTGCTTTTGATGAGACAAAAAATATAGGCATGACAAAACCATTTATTTTTCTACTAAAAGCATAGTACTGTATAGAAATTATATTAGTTGTTCTTTCATCTTAATTGAATTGAAGAAGCAGATAAAAACTTGTAGCTCTGATGAAATATGCTTTTCTTGTATCTAAAGATGGTGGGAAAGTAATATCACCTTCTCGAGTGATTGGTCTACATTCAGTGGTTTGTCTCTACGCATTTTTAGCCAATCCTAACAAGAAAGAAAAAATGTGTTTGGCAAGCCATGCATGCTTATTACATAATATATATCGAGTTCATAAAAAAAGTCGCTGAACTAGTAAACGCTGCTGTATTATGCCGCGTACTATGCTTTGTTATCTATCAGTAAATTTGTATACGTCTTTTACGGAAACATAGTCGTTGTTTGTTCAGAAACTCAAGTAAGATAGAAAGTTCCTTGATATAGGTGTTTTGCTTCTTGGCAAAATGAATCTCTACAACTGCACCACTCAAGATTATTACGTTACACACATGCATGAACTAGCAATTAACTGAATTAATTGAATGGCAAAGTAGCATCGTTGGTGCTGTAACTGTTATCACTATAAATTTTGTTTGGACTTCTTGTCATTGTAGGAGACATGAATGTCACAGAAACCTATGCATGATCACGGGAAATGTATTCCATATGACTTTGACAAAAATGTACATACGTGATGACTAATAAACAAGATAAGTTTGATAAACTCGTTTATTGTGTCCAAAAACCGAACAAATCATTAAAAATACTTACATCATTATTTTATATTCGATTAGAACTTGTTATTCAATTTGATCAACTGTAAAATTTGTTTAAAAAAAATTTTCCGGACGTACGCTAGGAAATGAAACTTACCCAAAATCATCAAAAATTTAGATGAATCGTGAAAACTCCATTTTTTTATATATATATTAAGCCTTTTATACACAAGAATTTTATCTCTTTTAATATATTTGAACGTCTTACGATCTCAAAGTGTATGTTTATTGGAAGTGAAGCTATAAAATTACGATTTTTAATAAAACGAGGATTAAAACTTGAAAACGAGGCTAAAAGCCCCCAAAATAGCCCGTATAACATCGATTTTTAAATTCATCGCCCCAATATTGACCCGAAAAGTCGTGTGTAGTGAATTCTTACGTTATGAGACGATACCCTCTTTCTCGCCTAGTGTAATATTGTTGGCTCATCACATGAGAGGATTTTCCACACCATGTTGAAGAGTCTTGATTGGTATTGTGTCCAATCAACACGCTCAAAATTTCTTTGTGCCGTGGTCACCAAAGCGTACCTCAACATCGCTTAGTGAGTTTAAACAGCACACTCTAAAGTGTCGAGAGAAAGCATGTTCACTCTGCGGCGTATGTCAGTGTAATTCAGTGGATCATTGAACCGTATATATGTAGATGTACATACGTCGTTGCTAGGTGTCGTGCAATATTTTATCCCATGATCCTACTCGTTATCATTTTAAGGCTCAACATCGCTTAACATCAGTCAACAAACGCAAAACAATGTTTAGCGCATTTTAATTAACATGTCGATGTCGAGAGCCTTTCAAAGTCTTACCTTTTGAATCTCTTCCGCTTTAGAGAAATCTCCTTTCATTTGAAATGTATTTTTTATCTTCAGTATCAACTTGGCAGATTGTTCTATGTCAAATAGTTCTTTGTATTTTTTCAGTTTCTCCAATGTAGTTTTAACATTATTCTTTTCTTGATACTTAAAGAACTGCGACAAGAACGTAAATTCTTTTTCCAATGCATCGAAATCATTTTCAAACAAATTTAAAAGAACATCAACAGTGATCAATTTCATTTTACGGTAAAGAAAGTCTTCAGTAACAATCTTGAGTTTTACATCAATGACTTCCAAGACTTGTTTCTGAATCATGAGAATACTAACTTTTGTTTCTTTATTTTCGTCTTTTTCGATATGTTCCTGCCAGAAGAACTTAAAGATTTTGCTTTCTTTTAATTGTTTGACTCTTGATATAGTAAGTAGAATGTCCTTGTCGGTATTGAAAAAATAGCAATCCACTCCATCGTTTTCGTTTCTACGACAAAGGTCACACACGGATAGTTTATTATACTTTTGAATTACCTTGTCTCGTAATTTCTGAAACTCTTCATCAACTAAAACAAAAAAATATGGATGAAGATGAATTTGTATAACCGACCATGCAGTCTTTTTGGCCATTATCAAAGGTCATTATCATTATAAGCATGTAACATAAAGGAATGTCATATTGTTTATACCTCAAACTATGACTAAATTTTAATAAATACCCACTACTTAATTTGCCTCACACAAGCCACAAATTGAAACCATTTTTAAACACAGTGAGCAACAACAATCATAAATTTAGGTTTAAAAGTCACCAGTGAACAACAGAGAGAGGCCAGAATATATAGTGGCATTCTTGGTGAGATTGTAGAAGAAGATAAAAGCAACTCAATCAATATCCTGATAAAGTCAAACCAAAGGATTGTAAAGATGCATTTATATTTCTAGAAGATAAATATAAGTTAGTTAAGCAGTATTGAGTTTGTTTAGAATGTACTGCTGCAATTATATGTTCTATATATATAGCAAGCAAACAAGCTATATTCATACAGTTCTTAATGCATTGAAATTGCTGTTGCATGTCGTCTATCATAAACTAACATACAGCTTTAATGGGACACTATCACAGTTCTTAAGTAGACATTTAAAAGAATGGTACATCACCAAACATTATATCGACTTAATATCAGATTTTACTTATAAAACGTTTCTGAACTACATATATGTCTTAATCTATATTTTATTAACCGAATCCTGTTATAAAGCAGGCAAAGAAAGAGAGCTATAAAGTATTTGCTGAATGTGTGATTCATTTAAAAATTTTAAATTTTATGCATTGACATATTTCCAACACAATATATGTACTTTGGATCATATGCTTGTAACTGACATGATGCTATTTCTGGATCAGATAGCATCATACCTGCCCCTTGACTATCTAGCAACATCAATTAGCCATAACTTTTATTGTATGTGAAATGAACCAGTCATTTAGCTTTTGATGGGATGTCATCTCCTTGGTTACAAATAGCTCCATCATTGTTGACATACTTTTTAAAAGTCCCTTTGATGAATTGTTCAATTGTAATACTTTGATAAACTTTCAATCTTTCTCATGTAGACCTAGTTATATTAGAATGTAGAGCCAAAGATAATTGGGCGTTGGGTACCCACACAAGCCAGCAAAATTTTTAGCTAGCATGTGTGTCTAGACAATTTTCTTTGAATTGCCTTCGGCTAAACTACCCCGTGGCATTTAAACATGATAGTGTTCCTGGAAAATACTTTTTTACCACCCACTTTTGACCTTTGAATTCATCTGTTGGACTTGTTGCCATGTAGTTTCGTCCAAACCCACCCTCTCCAAAATGATCTTTTGAAATTATGAACTCAGCTTTCTTTGGCAGGACAGACAAAGTCATCATATCTTTGTTAAACTTAAAAAATGTCTATAACTGTGACTTCATTTGGTTTAGAAGCTGCTTTACCAAGATTTAACATGGATTATATGGATAATTTTACTGGGAAAAAGGTGTTTTTCATATTACTTTTGTAATACAAAAGAAGCAGGTCGTGAAGGATGCGAAAGCAACACGCTTCGAATTCCATTAATACTCCGAAAACTGCTGACGGTGACTTGATTTGACAAAATATTTGCCCTATTCCACACTTCATTTCCTCGACATTAGCATCATCCGTAAGAATGGTACCTTTCATCCATCGTAAACCAACTTTCACTGGCTTGCTTACCCAACTTCTACAGCTTTATCCCTCACCAATATAAATGCAGCTTAATATTCTCTCTCGTGTACCGCTTCTACAATACCTGCTCTAACCATGAAAACTTCCACAACCAGTTAGAATCGCTCCGACATATCCTTAGCAGCAACAGCTAACCAATCCGTCAGTTTGATCGCTGAATACGAACATTTTTAGACAAATTATCCAAACCCCAACCAATTGTTGACACATTTGCAAAAACGTGTTGTCTTTCTCGCTACCATATACTGGCAAAAATTATTTCAATACAGATTCTTATCCAAATTTCCCGTCTTATTTCTTATATATACTCCCATCTTAACATTTGTTTCATGTTTCGTCCCACTCTACGTTTGTCTCATTTCTCTCCTTCATAGACAAAATTTCCAAAGCTATAAAACCTTCTGTAGTTTATTCTTTTAAATTTCGCTGTTGTTCTGCATCGTATTTGGGCCAAACTGTCCGTCATCTCCACACAATAATCTATGTACACTTGAATCGCACAGTGAATGATTTTTCAATCTGGAATCTCTATCAGTTTCTCGATGTCAACGATGGTCCATGCTCTCCAGCTAGGATATCCATTATACTATCTTTCTTCATTATCCCTTTTGATAAAAGATGTTATTTGCAGGCTACTATAGTTATTAAAATGCACAAAATTCAAAAGAGCCGATACAGAAATATTTTTGTGCTTTCTCTTTTACTTTAAGGGTTAAAAGTTGGACTATGATATGGTCAGAGTTAAAACGTCGCTTTTTTTCCTTTGTCTCTGAGGTTACTTTTTTTCACTAGTTTGCTTCTCACTTAACATTAGTTTTTTTTTTCATAATTTTCTCATGCTTAACTCAACGCTATTCAATAAAATGGTATGTCAAAGGGCAAAATTAAACACATTAAATAGCAGCACTTAGTTGTGTAAAAAAAGTTGATTGAGGCCGCAATATTAAAAAAAGTCATGCAACAAACAAAGAGATTGGTTACAAGTCGACGCAAAGAGTTGTTCTATGCTTTTGGCAGCACTGGGCCTCTCGCGATCATTTAAATTTATAATTAAAACTTTTATTTTTTATTCATAATTAAAAAATAATCTTTTTCTAATTAAAATAATTATAAGTTATGAATGAAAAATTTTAGAAACTTCAAGAGAATGCAAAACAGACATCTTCATTGTTAATATTTTGGTTCGGTAAACATTTCGAAAAACTCGTATTTTATTTTGAATATGTGTAAAACATCTAACAAAATACTAGTAAATCATTGCTTATACTTCGACTTACGTCCTTTTAATTATGTCACATCCGTATAATATTGCAGGATTAACAATTCGCACGCATAACGCAGCTTTGAATAAAAATTTTTTTATGATTCTGTCCTTCACTTTTCATAAAAATTATACCAAAGTGATCAGGAAAGATTTAACTATTTGATTATAGAAAAAATTGCTACCCATAAGTTCACTGCTGTAGCACTTTAAAACAATAATTATATTAGTAAAAAATAGGATACTTTTTCCACATGAATCCATATTTAGCTTTTCAAAAAGATGACAAAAATCCCGAAAAATATCGCTGAATCTTTAAACTTTTTTGTAAAGTTGTTCTGTCTCCATGCTAGATGCCTCATATTGGTGAATACGCCATTATTTTCAAAACGACTCTCAACTGCGATTGGCTAAAATTCAAATTTTAATTTTTTAGCTAACTGCATTTGAGAGTCGTTTTAAAAATAATAAATTTAGCAGCTTCACAACTACTTGTCATCCACAAATACAATTTATTTTTTATCTAAGTATTGAACGCTTAAGAATAATACGAATATAGACTATACTCGATGACTCCATTGGATAACGTTGAATAATTTCCTCGTTTCTGGCTTCTAGGCTGCCACGGATGTAATTCATTCAAAAGTCAATTTTTGCTGACTTTGAAGAGCGATAAAAATTGAGCGATTTGACCATTTCAATTTTTATTTCGATAATATTAGTAGAAACAATGCCAAGATTTCATTTTGCGGAAAAAAATTGGGTTTTTTTGCATTTAAAGTTATTATTAACTTACCTTTTTTAAAATCCTTAGTGAAGTCAACGAAGTACTGAAGTTCTTCGTGTAACGATTTGAAAGTGCGCAGCTCCTGTTCTCTTTTACCCAAGAAAACCTGAGCAGCCGATTTATTGCTTGGAGGTTTTGCCACAGATTCTGTCAACTTTAAATACTGCACTGAATGCTTCAACAATAATTCAAGTTCTTGAACTGTAACTTTAGCATCTTGTACAGATTTAATCACAGTACGTAGACACTTTTTTGCATTCTTAATCATCGTTTTACAATGATCAATCTTTTTCAGTTCTCCTTTACTTTTGGAATTACTACCTAAAACATACATTTTTATACATAATGACTTGACTACCGTTTAATACCAAAAAAGGGGATCAACGTATAACATTTATGTTCGCAAAACTTAACGATAGTGAGGTGAGTTAAATCAATTTCTTCAGTCATTATTAAGTTTTTGCTGTTAAAAGTAACTGCAAAGCAAAAAAGTTATTTTTTCAAGAACTTACCAGTTTTTAGTTTCAAGACTATGGAACATAATTTCATTGTCAAATTTTAAAAAGAACCAAAGTAACTGAAATGAGCGAAAAAATATTGAAAAAAGTTGGGGGTTTTTCCAATATTTGTTTTTCAATAAAGTTTTAAAAAAGTCTGCTGCACACTAGCGCATAAATTTGCTGTCTTTAATTGTTATTTGCGGCAAGTTGTATTGCTACAAAAATTCATAATGTTCAATTGACTTTTGTTTGGCAAGTATGGCTACTTTTTTTGCGATTGTGCACTTTTTGTGTGCGTAAATGTTGGAGATTTGCAGGGAAGTTTTGAAGGTTGTGACAGAAAGTTTTACAATACGGAAATCATGAAGTTATCTTCTTTCCAATCCACATGCATTAAACGAAAAACGCAAAACAAGAGGTCGAACTTCTTTTTGGCTATTGCGTTTCACGGAGTCACTGAAGATGCGAGCTAAAATCTTGATCTATGTTATATGTTTTTCTTTTACATATACAACCCGTATCAGAATTCATATTACGATTTTCTTATGATTAGATATATAATAAAATTACCGAAAATATAATGCTGAAAAATCCTGAAAATGAAACGAAGTCTTCTTGTGGTTGAGAAAAGTTTGGTGGCAAGTTTACTTCACAGAATACATTATGAAGATCATGCTTTCGTTCTTTAATTTGCTTCATATTTGTTTTTCAAAGAATGAAAACTAGTAATCCAAAGATTGTTAACTGTTTAAAACAACTAATGCCTTTGACTTGTAATTTAAGTAGAGCTAAAACGTATTTTACATTTCTGAATCGCCGATATATTTGGCAATACAACTATCCACAACTTACTTTTGATGAATATATATCATGAACGAGCAGAGATTGGCTCACATGGATTATCTGCTTTCTAGTTTGATTCAAAATTAATTGATGTACAATGTGTCACAAAGATGACGAGGTAATCCAATTTCCACGCATTTGTTTGTATAAATTACTGAAATAACGTCCGAAGTTTTTAATAATTATGAAAGATCAGAGTTCTTGCAATGGAATTTACGTAGTTTGTAGCAATAAGAAAAAAAATAAGGAACTAGAAATGCATTGAAAAAATTTGGTGTAAGTCACATTTTTTGTCTTTCGAAAAAAAAGTACAAACTTTCTCAAAACCAATTTTTTTTGGTTGTTTTGGGAGTTCTTGTTCAACGCTTTCAAATAAATGGAGTATTCTACTCCTTTGAATGGTGGGCCATTATCTGGCTTCACTACATATGGTATGCTGTGGGTTGGAAATATCTAGTTTAGGAATCACTACAGAAGCTTTTGTTCACTTCACAATTTCCACTTCCGGAAACCATGAATATCTGTCAATGGCTACCAACAAGTATTCGCCTGTAGGTAATGATCCATAGAAATCAAGTTGTAGAGTCTCCCTTGGTGCCTTGGGCATTTCTGTCATAAATAATGGTTCTTGTGACGTTTGTTTCACCACTGCTTGATATGGATTGCATCGATCAATTGTTTGTTTAACCATGCTGTCAATGTTGGGAAGCCAAATTTTTTCTCGAAACAGCGCTTTTGTTTTGGAAATTCCGAGATTTGTCTCATGAGCGATGTCGATTGCCCGTAGTTGTAGTGATTTTGGGACGATTATTCTGGAACCACGTAGAATAATAGCAATCGTCGTTACTGTCATCTCATCTTTAATAGCTTCAAATCGTTTGACTAAATCATTATCCCATTTGCCTGATCTTATTGCTGCTTTTACCCCGTTTAAGGTTTTGTCCGCATCCGTTTCTGTTTTGATTTGCTCCACGGTCATTGCTTTTGGTACACTGTTCTGTGCAATGTAATTGACAAATTCTTTTGTCATTTTCTGTTGCTTTAAGGAGGTTCTTTTCGGGTGTTTTGACAAATAGTAAGCGAGATTGTGCTTGCCAGGTTTGTAGATCACTTTAAAACAATAAGGTTAAATACGCAAGACCCATCGTTCTATCCGGGCTGATGGTCTTGAATTACGTTTTCCATTTATTATTTCCAACGGTTTATGATCGGTTATTAGGGTGAATTCATGATCATAAAGGTACGCATGAAAGTGTTCAACTCTCTTTTTAACAGCTAGCGCTTCCTTTTCTGTTTGGAAGTATCTCTTTTCCACATCTGTTCTAGATTCAAATCATGCTCCTTTTGTGTTTTGCCAAAAAAAATGATTTTGTCTGTAATATTCTTTACTGCACGTACTCCTTGTAGTTGTGTTTGCAAAGTGTATTTAAAGATTTCTGCTGCAGCATTTGTTCCACAGTTTTGCCTTTTGTATCGAAAAAGACCAATGTTTGTGCTGCACGTGGTAATGTATCGGCTTGATTCGTCTAATTCTAGCTGGTTATATGCCTGCGAAAGGTCAAGTTTGCAGAAGTATTTTGCACCGCTGAATTCAAATATGATGTCTTCAACGGTCGGTATCAGATGGCGGACTCGCTTAATGGCCTCTTTTTCAAGACGCGTATCTACACAAATTCTAGCTCCACCGTTTATCTTGGGCACTGCGACAATAGGTGATACCCATGGGTGATACTCAGGAACCCGTTCTATATAATGTCTTGATCAAGTAATTCTTCTAACGCACTTTGGATATCTTGTCGAATATGGAACGGAATCCTTTGTGGTTGCACTTTTGGGGTGTGATTTTTATTGATGTTGAGTTTTATTTTTTCCCTTTTGAGTTCGTCCAGGCCCTGAAATACTTTAGCATGTTTTTGTAGCAATGCATCAATGTTTCCTCATTGATACGTTATGAAGATGTATAATAAAAGACTATGCACTTGAGCTAATTCTGAGGAGATTAGGTTTACGCTGTCTGTTGCCTTGGTTATATACAAAGGTTGCAACTGTTACTCTTTTCCGTTTTTCAATCAACGCTTTAAACTTTCCCATAAATTTATTTGGCTTAGTTGCTGCATGTGCAACTTCTCTAATACTGGTTGGTTTTTGTTTTAGGCTTTTCATTTTTTCCAATGTATCTTAATCAATTACGTTAACATAGCTCCTGTATTCACTGTGAATTTAAGCAAGTGTGTTCACACATTTTATCATTTACTTTGGTTGTCTTATTACTTGTCATGGCATATAGATAGTTTTCCTCTGAATTATTTGATTAATTTTCTACTTGTGTGACTGGTGGATAAGTTTTTTTTCTTATTATCTCTTCGTTTGTGTTTATAAAGTTTGTGTTTATGACTTTGTGTCTGCTGAGATCTTCCACGACAAACTTTGGCAAAGTGGTTAAACTTTCCGTATTTTTTACACTGTTTGTTTTTTGTTGGACAAATTCCTGAGTGAGGATATTATCCGCCACATCTACGACAAGTGTTTGCTGTCTGTTCGATTTGCTTTATGTTTTCGCTCCCTTTTGCTTTTGATTTGATGTCCCTAGCTTGAAACGCCCTCTGCTCGTCACGTCTGCATCTAGTAGAATTGCCGTTAGGTCATATGTTGGATTTCGCAGCGCTTTCTTCCGTATTCTTGAAGATATACCTGGGTTATGATTTGTTGCTCAATTTCAAAATAAACATCTGTGAAGGAAGATGTTTGCGCAAGTGTTCGTAAACGCGTGTGACATTGATTCAAACTCTCATTTAGATCTTGTTTTGCTTTTCGAAATCTGCAGACCTCGCATAAACGGTTCTTTTGAGGTTCAAAAACCTCTGTCTGCTTATCTTTTGAGGAATCGTATTCTGAGCCCGTTCGTGTGTTTTCTATCTGGCGAAATATTTCTCGTACTACTTGTCCTGCTTAATATAATAACAACGCGTGTTTTCTTTTTTTGTCCGTAAATCCACTTGCTAGTATAAACATTTTAAAGTCTTCTACCCAATTGATCCAGCGGGTTGCTAAACTTGCGCTAATTTCTGCGTTTGGGGTAAATTCAGCTACAGGCTGAATTGATACAGATGGTGTATTCCGGTTGTTTGCTGATGTTTCATTTTCATCAGTCTCCAGCCTCATCGCCAATGTTATATTGCTATCTTTTATTTTCAAATATTGTAACAACGGTGTTCCCCGGGCTGTCCTAACATAACTTTCTTATATCATATTTCTCTTCGTGTTATATATTCTCCATTACTTAATGCTTTAACTATCAAATCAGACACTCTTATATAGACGATCGTTGTCACTATTACAGAATGCAGTAAGGCTCGCAAGTATTTATGCAGAAAACATATGGGATACACTACTTGAAGCGCAGGAACGTTGGCAGCTGCTTCATTTGCAATCCCTTAGAGAGGGTTTTAGAGGCGGCTGATCGTGTATCAATTAGACCCTTTGAAAGATATAATCAAAAGCCATGCGCAAACGATATCTTGGCTAACAGTGTTATTTCTTGCGAACAGATATTGTTAATACAGTTATGTTTGATGATGTAGATAGGGGAATGCACGTTAAAAAATGAATAATATTCGCCATGAAATGCTTATGTCAATGGCTATAAAATCTGCAACACTATTGTAAATTGAGTAGTCAAATTGAAAAAGTGGAGGAGTAATAAAGTTCACCCCTAGGAGGATACTAGCGTGAAGGTGGACGTGGTTCTCTAATTTTCATTGTAGACTCGTAAGAGCAATGCTGTTCCCCAAGTCTCACATTATTATAAGTCGCATTTAGTATTAGGTGAAATTACACGTGATCGAATTGACGTTGAGGATATGCACGACTATTTTTATTATTTTGGTATCCAGACCTTAAGAGATCTTCAACAGTATACAGATATATATATACTGATGAACATTTAAAAAAATACATATCAGTCCAAGAACAAATTTAAAAAACCAAGTCTCTCCTTTAAGTACCCTCTTAGTACCCTCTTCGGAAACTACATTTCCTCACCAAGATTTAGGAGTACTTAAACAATGAATTACAGTAATACTCATTGTTTCATTTATTGAACTGCTTTTTACATTCTGAGAAAATTCTATTACTGCGTTTGAAAAGTGAGAGGCGCAATAACCCTTTGTTATTGAATATTTTTCTTTTGTCTAACTTCACTGAAAAGAGAAAATCCACTTGAGATTACATTTGCTTATTTTTCTTCCATTAAGCAATTTGTTATTTAATATTTAGAAATTTGATTTTTTATAAAGCTTTGAAACTACGTTCGTTTACTTCAGAAATCACGCACACCAGAGGCTTGGATTTGGATTACTATTTTTGAGATACACTATGTAGTGAACTCA
The DNA here is from genome assembly GCF_021976095.1 of Xenia sp. Carnegie-2017. Taxonomy (NCBI): domain Eukaryota; kingdom Metazoa; phylum Cnidaria; class Anthozoa; order Malacalcyonacea; family Xeniidae; genus Xenia; species Xenia sp. Carnegie-2017. Next base: position 4,873,748 of record NW_025813493.1, on the reverse strand, counting down.
TGATATTCACTACGTTATATATAGTTAACCCAACAATTTTGAACCTTTTTATTTTTTGTGAAAAACTGACCTTAGTATGATGATATGTTAAACTATGGCAATCCTAATTATTGCTTTACATGTTCTGTTTTTTGATGGCTTAATACATATAAGCTTGACAAGAAACAAAGACATCACATTACAGAACCGAAATTAGAGCAAACTATCGATGATAATTCAAGTGCATCACACGCCATCCTTAAGGTTTATTGCTGTTTCCCTTCAGAAGGAGTTATAAAAAATTCATCTAAAATTTCTTGCAATATTTTAGAAAATTTTCATTCCACTAATTACATAATAATCTTCAAATATTCGATCTTTTTTCTCTAATAATACTATAAACAAACAAAATCGGCCAAGAAACACACGAAACAAATTATGACATGAGAGAGAACAAGGAAAATAAGACGTGAGATAAAAAAGAGAAACTTCATAAAGTAGCAACATAAACGCTTACCCTCCCCTGCCCAAAGAAAAACAAAACTGAATTATTATACTCATAACTTACACTTCAAAACAAATCGCACTCTTACCGATGAATTTAAGAAAACCAGGCCATACAGTCCAGGTTAGAAGATGTTCTAACAAAATGCAATTATTTTCAATCTCTGTTTCTTGTGAAGTTAGGCTCAGTTGGTCAGGCCATGCTTTGTGGAGTAATTTGCTAAGCAACTCTATTGCTTTTAAAGACTTTTCCTGGCTTAGTCGTTTGAAAGCTTCTTCACTATGACCTAACTAAAAAATTGAAAATCACAATAATTAAGCTAATTATAAAATAAACACAATGAAACGCGTACGCTGATTAGTCTAGAGCTGTGTTTGCAATATCCTTTGCAAAACACATCCGAGCTCAACCAATCAAATCAATCATAACACCATGCAGTCGAAGACAATTTGCAAATCGATCATAAATACATTATAGCGGAAAAATAAAATGTTTGTCTGTTTCGCATTATTGTTATTTTATAAAAGAAATAAAAGATGTTTTTCGTGTTTGAACTGGCTTATGCAAACCTTAGAGACGTTTGTGAGAACTCTCAAGCAAGTGCAACCTTTGACCTTCGGTCTCGGCTTGCACAGATCTGCTCTCGAGTTCTCCCAAAGGTTTCCTCGGTTTGCAATGCAAACACAGTAAACATCTTTTATTTCTTAAATGTAAAATCATATGTATGTGTTAAAGCATTGCACGAGTCCGAGTACAATTTGAAGCCTTTGAAAAACTCACGAGTGCTTGTTTTCCAAGTTGCACGAAAAGCTATGCTATTATTTAAATAAGATATATGAAAAAATTTGTCAATTTTGTTGATTTTTTACTTCAGCGTAAGTACATTTCAGCCGATATGTTATTAATATTGACCGGCTCGTGTTTTTCAATTCCTTCAGTTATTGTTATAAATAAGACCATAGTTTACACACATGCAGCTAGAACAAGGTATCTACTCTTAGCAGCGTTCGTATTTTTGTCCAGAAACGTCTTGCAAACGATGAACTGTTGAGTTGGTCACCAGAGAAAATTTACTTAAGGGGCTGTTAATAGGAATAGAAATCATCCCGGGTAGCGGGGTAACTTTTCGGCAAAGTGAAAATTCTGATCTGTTCATATGAAAAAAAACTTTTATCTCGCCTGAAATTTCAAAAACAAACATGGCTAATTAATCTTTACGTTTTATTGTTGGGTTACTTTTAAAAAACTTTGTAAAACTAAATGAAATATTCATGAAAATGGGAGGAACTTTATGTGTGTCACAGTTATACGAAAGAAGTGCGTTAACACTTGCCATTGGTGTTATGGCTAGCCAAAGAAACAAGATTGAAACTAAACGTCTGCAGAAGCGACTTTAAAAGCTTCAAAACAGACCAAAAAGTACGTGGTTTCAACCTGTACGAACAGATTCGTGGTGGACAAATATTCGTTCAGGGATTTCCCCAGAGGAGCAATGGAAAAAATTTTCAGAATGAGCAAGGGCTTGTTTTACAAAGTACTGAGTGATGTTAAAGCTCATTTAAAACCTTGCACGATCTTTCCAAACTATCGAGCGTTGGATGCAGAAAAAAATGGCTATGACGTTATACTACCTACAGGATACTGGGTCATTAAGCATGACTGCGAACAGGTTGGCGTTGCAACAAATACAGCATCTCTCGTCATATATCAAGTCTGTCACGTTATTTGTAGCATCCTAGGGCCCAAGTATATTTGTTTATAAAAAAACAAATATGAAACGATGGAAAAAGTTGGTGAATTTGAGGCAAAGTTTGAAATGCCTCAAGCATTCGGCTGTATACATGGGACTCAGTTGAAAATAAAAAGACCAATTGAGAATACACATGATTATTTTTAATATAAACAGTATTTCTCTTTAAACGTGCAGCAGTTTGTAATGCTAGAGGGTACTTTCTTGATGTAGAGTGCATGTGGTCTGGAAGCGTGCACGATGCAAAGGTTTTTGCAAATTCCAAGATCCACCAAAAGCTGCGGGATGCTGAATTGCCCATCTCGTGGCAAACATTATCTTGTGGAAGCATCAAGGAGCCTACTTAGCTTATTGGTGATCAAGCTTACCATTTAACGACGCATTGTATTCAGGAATATGAATCGTGTAAATGCAATGAAGAAGTGATTTTTAACAACATTTTAAAGGCGGATCTCCATTAGACGATTTTTATGAAGATCGTCTTAAAAATTCGCTGCGCCACATGCGTAGTACGAAATAAAAATCGTCAACTAATTGCCTAGTGGAGTGGACTAAATCGTCAATGGCGTGCATTACGAATTCCATGTTATGAATATATCATTCACGGGAGTTTGAAGTTTGTACAGCTTTTGTCCTGAGATACTTGAATGCTTTTTGTGAAAATACAATCATCTCCTTAACAGATGAACGAATTTTATTTTTAAGCATGATTTCTAATGCCCACCATCAATATTTTGCGCACGTACTGTATACTTGGCTGATACTTGTCATATTTCAAGATGAAAAAGATAGAAACAGAAACCGTGATGAAGTTTTTTAAACTATAAACAACAGTTCATTTTAATTTATTCATGCAACATTAAATATTAACATAATCCAAAGGTTTTCATAACAAAAATTCATTGATCACAGTTAATTATCTTCATTGATCAGTGTTAATCATCATTGACAGTGTCAGTAAAGCTGTATTCCGTTAAAAGTTAGTTAATAAGGAACTTTCTCTTGTTAACGGCTGCTTCCATTGCTACCTGTGAATCAAAGTCGTCATTTTCTATCAACGCTTTCTTTGTATTCATTATTTTTCTGTGGATCTTTTTTCAATTGGCTTATCCACTTAAGACATTGCATATAAATGCTTTCCAGTTCTTTCTGTAGTTATGGCTGAATGTTAGAATATGTTTGATCTTCAGCTGACTGCTCATCTATACCACTGTTCAAAAGGCTTTCTTTTATTTTATCAAATTCTAAATTATTTCTTTCTCTTGCCTCCTCTATCAATGGTATCCAATAATCAGTTTCTTCTTCGGCTTCAGCATCCCTTTCTGTTGACATCAAACTTTAAGACTCATCTGAGGAACATGTTGAAGCATTATCGTTAATCTGTATATTCTGACTAATTGTGTCTGATTAAGACATTTCTCCCTGATCCCTTTGTGGACAGTACTCTTTCTCGTAACGGCGTAAGTTAAAACGTCGTTTAAATACTTTTCCACAATATTTGCAGCTCATTTCGTCTGCAAGACCTTTCTGAAAATGTAATGTTTTTAGGTAGCAACGTGCATTTATAAGCATTTGAGCAAGTGTTTGTAAGCCGTTATAAGTGGTTTTGAGTAGGTTCTCATCTGCTCATAAACCAATATGAAAGTTCGATCTTGACTGATGCTATTACTATTATTTATATCTGTATGTTACTGAACGTGTTCATGTGAGTCATGTGACATGGTTCAGGTTGACTTCCATCGTTTTCAGATCTTCGTAACTCTTGAATCTTTTTACCGAGAAATTCCACAACAATCAAATTAATAAGATCACAGTGTTCAATCTTTTCTACCTTTACTGTGTCAGCAAGCATTTGGTGAAACAAGTGTGCCATATTTCTTTTTTATTTTCAATCGCCAGTCAATAAGCCAAAGTAAACAACATTTTGAAAAATACCTTCAACTATATACCCGTTCAACTAATAAATATACAATGAGGGCTTTCTTGAGTTTTATTGGATGAAGTGCATAATTACATTTACTCATATTACCAGGATTTCCGGCTTTACTGTGTCGCTAATACAATCTAGGGGCCCTTTGTTCATTAAAGTAATAAAAATTGATGATACAATTCACAATGTTCCCGTATTTTTCAAAACTTAAACGTTTACGTATATTTATCATTAAACATTTGTCTTTAGAAAAACCACCATTTATCATTGCGACAAAAAAAGCTAAATAAAATTCAATTTGAGATTTAAAGGTTTCAGCTGTATACAGGTGCATTTGTTCGTGGTCTTGCATGTAGTCTATTATCAATGTTCTCCAGTTTACCCCATAAAAATGATGGTATAAGTTGTCCGTACACCATATTACATCTTTACACTTTTTCCATCGTAATGCATGTTTATTGGAAAAGACAACAAGCAACCTTTGGTTTCGTCCGTGCCACTTTCCACTGAAACCAACTTCAAAGGTAGAAGATGAGAAACATGTTGCCAACACCTTATCCATATTCGCTTCTGGTTTTACACGAAGACAGCTCTTTATTAAAACTTTGGCAGCCGCCATGTTGATCGCCAGTTATATCTTTTTCATTTCCGATTCATCATTTTATTGCACTTAAATTTCCCCCAGTTTCCGGTTAACACGCGCGCGCCAAATTTCCTTTCATTGACTGGAAACTAATTGACACGGGTTTGAGCTCCAGTTACTTCAGGGAACATAGCTCTGCCCCACCTACTTGCCTCCACAACCATGTTGATACAAAGTAAACGCATGATTTCATGAATCCAGAATGACTTTCAATCCCGATCAAAACGTGACATCAATCCTTGTTTACATGGGAAATCAACTCAAGGTTGACATTTTGCAGGAATTTTTAAATTTGAAGATGGCGAACATAAACATTATACTGATTATAGCAACCTTTTTTTTCTGTTGTTCCTGCGTTAGTACAGCATAACACTTGCATGAAACTATTTGTTGTGTTTCTTTGCACTCATTTTTGTCCATTTTACCGCTTTATTTGCTTACGAGCTTCAATTTCCCGGCACACAATACGCATGGCACATGCGTGCTTTGTCATTAATCACAATCTCATTCCAGAATGAAACTAAATTTGCGTTTACATGAGATTAAAACTAACTTTCGATCAGGAACGAAATTTCGATCCAGAATGAAAATAGGAATGAACTCGATCCGGACCGAGTTGTAGCTCATTCCGGATTCATGTAAACATGCAGTAGGATTTTTTTTAAAATGGAATGAGTTCATTTCGGATTGAAAGTCATTGTAAACACTCCCTTAGGGATTAAATGCTCTCTGCGGCTGCCCTCTTGGACTTTTATTAAGCATTTCTCGGTTTGTGGGACATTTAAAACATTAATTAACTGATACAATTGTGGCACCTTAACAATACTCTTTGCCGAGAATTGAATAACAGTGTCCTGAATAAATTTTTTAGAAAATATTATTAAATTAACCCCTTTCTTTCTTGGTGTTGCCGCATAGCAACATTAAGGAAACCATCCAAATCTTAAAGGATCAAAAACTTGAAAAGAAAAAGGCTAGTCCGATGAAAATTAAACTTACCGTTTCAACTTCCTCAACAGCTTCGAAGGCAGCCTCACTTAGACATGTAGATAGTTCAAAACAACATTGCATCTTGTCTGACTGAAAAAGCAGTTCTATTTGAATTAGAGGTGACTCCTATAAAAAATATTTACAAGTTACCCTTTCATGCTGTATTTTTAAAAATACAAAAAATATTTTATTTATTTTCTACAACAATTAGTTAATATGACCAGTGACCAAATTTCACTGTTAAATTCAGCGGGAAATAAACTTGATAAAGAAAAGATTTTATTATATCTTTAGTTCAAAGTGGCATAAAGAATGCCGAAACATGTTTGCCTTAAAGAAAGTTGTCGTTTATTTTAAATGTTTTATGACTTTTGTGCTCTAACGAAATTATGGAAAAGATATTCTGATGAAGTGATATAAAATGTGCAAAAAACATAATTTGCGAACTTCGTCAGATATAAAACACATATTTTACTAATGATGAAATATTGTTTTAACTTAAGCGTTTTACATAAATTGTTTAGTATTTACAGAGGAGCAATTGCTTTAACTTGAATCCAAACAATCTGTATGTAAAGTATTGTGTGCTTTAAATTTACGATATTATATGGCTATATGCATCAATATCTAATGAAAACAAATATTGACTAAGATAAATCGGCATTTGATAAGCGCTTATTAATTCTCATGAATTCTATGTGTTTCTCTCAAGTTTCTTAAAAAATGATGTGTATATATATTTGATGGTTTCCACGTTGATTAATAATAAACTTAATTTTTGGCTTTTGTTGAATTACATAGGCAGCAAGACAAGAAGCCCTCAGTGTTGTTTAGCAAACAACTGTCTGTCGTGTGGCGTAACAAAGGGGGGTGGCAGAGGGGCAGTGCCTCACGACACGTTTGGATATGTGTCTGTCGGGAAATTTTTGATGGTTGTCGGAAATTTAAATGGCCATATTTGAAACGAGCACCTTAAATTACTGATTTTAATGTCATGTGTATGAAGATTACAGAAATCAGACCAGCTTTTCTGTCGGACTGTTACACATTTCGGAAGTTACGCATTTATCAATATATAGTTACGTTAATGTGCTTAAGTTTCAACGTTGTACGTCTTTCATTAACCTGCACCTAGTAGTGTAAATAGAACAGTTTAGTAAATGATGTAAGTGTTCAGTAATAAATAAATATACGGATATAGGAAATGCAAAATACTAAATACTCGACAGTAAAATACTTTAACTTTTAAAGCCTGAACCAAACCTCAACGCTACCCCTAACCCTAACTATATATAGGTTATTTTCTGTTGCTTTTTTCATAAAACACAAAAGATTAAAGAGAGTTTGATGAGCACGAGGCAGTTTCCCGTGATGTAAGATATCGTTGTCTTTTTTGATGCAGAAGAAATTGACAACTCAATTTGCAAATATCACAACGTTGCTAAGACGTGTTTTAACATTGCTTGTTTCTTCCGCACACGACAAAAGGTCATTTAGTTGTTTAAAGCGTGTCAAAACCTATTTACGTATAGCACAATGAGTGAAGATCGATTGTCCATCCTTGCATGTATCGCCATCAATCGGGAACATGTTTCGTCTAATCGTCTATTGCACTGAGGGAACTTGAAAAACTATTTTTAAATGCAAAGAACAAGAGAAAACTATTTAAACCACAAGTGACAATTGTATTGTCCAAAAAAGTTTTCACAGAGAGTTTTTAGTTACAACTGCCTATGCCTTGTTTTTTTTTCAATTCTTCCTAATTTTCCGACTTTTTGGTTCAAATACGTACAAGCGTAACTAGAACGTTACTTAAGGGCATGTATATTCAAATATTCATTGTGCCCTACCAATTTCTTTTGAAATTCAATTCACTTACAAAAGAAATCAGTAGGACACAACGTAATATATGAATATGCGTACCCATAATTAACGTTCTAGTTACATAAAATGTTTAAAATACAAAGAATAAATGAAAAACGTAATTTTGGAGTTATAGCTAGTTACAAAACTTCCATGGGTATTTTGATAATTTGTAAGTAAGCGATTAAAATACATACGCTACAATAAAACATATAAGACAATCATCACTTTTGTTTTCAAAATGAATTGTAGCCATGCTCGTTTGCTATAGTGAACCCGCTTGTTTGTCGGAAAATTTTAGACTTAGCACCTCCTCTAGAAAAGGCCACTGGTCTGTCTAAAAAACCCTTCTCTTTTTGCATTGCACACTATGTGCCCTCTCTACTCGATTGTGCAACCAACCAAAACCTCCAGCAGCAAACTTGACATCCAAAAACAATATGCATTTTATTTCTCACTTTATTGAATACTTTATTGTGAATATATGATGCGCTTCAGAAGACTTAAGGAATTTGCCTTAACCAGGGGACTGGTGACGCTTCGCAGTGTGTGGGCATTACGTGACGCGCGTGTGAAACAAACGAATTTTTAGCGGGAAGTTTAAATCCCGAACTTAATTATAAAATAAGCACAATGAAACGCGTGCGCTGATTGGTCTAGAGATGTGTTTGCATTAGCCTGTGCAAAACACATCAGAGCTCAACCAATCAAATGAAACATAACAATCAATCCGTCAAAGAGAATTTGCAAGTCGATCATGAATACATTTTAGAAGAAAAAACAAAAGGTTTGTCCGTTTCACATTATCGACCTTCGATTTCGGGCTTGCTCGACCTTCAGGCTAGGGCCTGCACTGATCTGCTCTCGAGTTCTCCTAAAGGTCTCTTCGGTTTGTATAAGCCTGTGCGAACACAATAAACATCTTTTATTTCTTAATGGAAAACAATGGTTTGCATTTTGATTATCGGTTTTAATTCATCTAGCAAGTTCGGCAAAGTGTCAAAAATTATTTCTCTTTCAAAGAAAGGTGCTAAATGAAGGTCTTCATTTTTGGCCAGCTAAAGCAAAAATCTCGTGTGAACCGGCAGCAAAAATTATCAAAAATCGAAGTATACTGCGTTGACTCAGTCAAACGGAAAAATATGTTTTTTAACCAGTCGTCAATCTACGAGGTTTTATTTGATGAAAACTTTGCTGCACTAGAAGATGTTATGAAATAGCAAAGAACTTTATTTTCTTCACCGGTTGACCGAACACGATATTATTAATCATTGCAAACTGATTTCCTTTGACAATGCTTAAACAGACACTGAATACCTGGACCAACGACACCAGCTGCTTCAAACAATGAAGTATAAGCTGTACAGTAAATTTGGTTTTCATCAAGCGCCAATAACAAGAAGCATGGAAGAAACGTTCGCTGGGAGCGGATTATCGTACAATGACCTCCAATATTTATATACAAACCACGGTATGAACACACTGATTGCTGTATCATCGTAGCCGCCAACAACATCAAACAACAAAAAACGAAGAGTTACAAAAAAACGGAAAAAATTACACCTACTTAATTTTAAATTCAAAGTACTTTGAGAAAAACACTATTGGTCTTTAATTTCTAAACAATATAATTTCCCCAATGGATATGCTTCAAAGGGTCTTAGAAATGTAAATATATGCCAATTTATCAAAGCATGTGCTAACTTCGTGTTGACCATGCACTGTTAAAAAACGCATACGTATATTGTGCTCATGCCGAGTCGATTTTTTTTACATAAACGCCTGGCCGCACTGATTTTGTTGAGAGCTTTTCGTTTTTCCTTTGGTAAATTTTTTTAAAGTTCTTGCGTATGTTTGTTACAACAAAAAATACATTCATGTAACCGAAATTCTCAAATATCACAAAAAATTATTGATAGAATTCCTTCAATGTTAAACATAATGTTCCTTGAATGAACAACAATCGCCACTTGAAGAATAAAAAAATTCACCGTACTGAAAAAAAGATACGACATTTGTAAGTTAAAAAAGCTTTCCACAATTGCAATCGTGTGAAATCATAAAATTACCTCTGGTTGCAGTCTTTAAGACTCACTGGTTGCATTCAGAAACTGTAGCCACTATTATTGTTTGTACTAATGTAATGTAAAATTAGACACACTTTTTTCCGTTTGTAAAATTTGAGAATCCTAAACTGCACATTGTGAGTTAAGTAAAAAATTTCATAGGCACTGCAAAATTGAGACGGTTTAGTTTTTTCATATTGCAAACATAAAAAATAAAAAACACCCAAAATTAATGAAAAAGTCCTTAGCTATAGCATTTTCAACCTTACACATCGTTGCCTACCTTTTTAACTCGACTGTTCAATTCAACTTTAAATTCATCACCCCATAGTTTTTGAAAACGATTTGGAGCAGAAAATGATAGCAGTTCATCCCAAACCTATTAAGAATTACGTCACAGTTAAGTTAGCAAAATACAATAAATATTTACACGATGAAACTTATTACAAGTTAATAGTATCAGATCGCATGTCAGTTTACATTGCATGTAACATATCAATATATTACATCATGGTTGCTGAGTACTTGCGATTTTAATGCTGAGTTGAGAAGGATTAAAACAAACTAAAGAGCGTATTGAATGATTTCCAATCTATCTCAACAAGGGTAGGAAAAATCGTACAAACGAACCAACCATCACGTACTATATGCAAGTATTAAATTGCAGATTATAGTGAATTTTTCGCCGAAGTTATGAACACAATTCGACACAATGTTTTATTATTATATATTTATTCATAAAGTCAAAATACCTTGGCCATCGTCTCCTTCTTAACAAAATGAAAGGCAATTCTATCTTACAAAGGAGCTACATTTGTATTCTTAATTTTATGGAAATACTAAATTTGCTCATATATGCATTAAGTTGCTTGATGGAAATATTCTCAATGCTTTAAGAAGTCGAATGTCTTGCACAGTGTTTTTTTAATAGCTTTTTTCCTGAATTTGCTTACGGATAGTGTCTTCGCAATCGCAAAGCCATAGATAAATAAAATCAAAAAAGCATTTATTTGTTTTCTCTTTCAATGCTGTCCACCATTGGCGGGAAAATTCGAAAGGCAAATTTTGGCTTGTGCAAAATTTCGAATGTCAGTAAAACTTGTAGCTGCTACATTTTTATGAAAATTCCTTTTTAACAATGGCAATGGTAAGAAATATCCAAGAACTATATATTCGTTATCTAAGGATGGACTGTTGAATCCGCCACCAACATGCTCAGCGAAAATGTTTATTCTAACATCAATAAGACATCATAAATCAAAGACTCAGCAACTAGAATTTCATTAATAAATAACAAGAGCTCAATAAGACACGTCATGGGGGTAATGTAGAAAAAAAATGTAGCAGATAAATTATAGCAACGTGATATGAAACAAAAATTCCCGAAATAGGTGACTTTCAGCACTCATAATGATCACTCGCTACATCTTGAAGAACACTTACATTCAATTTATCTTTCCAGTGTAGCCTTGAAAAATCCAAAGACGAGAACAAAAAATCCTTTGTAATTTTAAAAATTTCATTGAAAGATTCTGGCATGTCTGGCAAATCTGATGTAGAAACTAGTGTGCTCTTTGAATCATCAAATCCATTCTTTACCCGGGGTCCTCCTTCCTCTTGAAGATAAATAGCGTTGGCGATACACTTTGCCAGGCAACAAAGAAACTTAATTTGAAACAACGGAAGGTCATTTTTTACATTCTGTGCAATCTTTACAAGCGTAGAAACCAAAACGTTTGTTTCCTTGTTTTTTTCTTTAGAAAAGGCTGTGACGCTAAAAAAATATTTTCGTCAGAACAGTCCTAAACATTTCAACAGGCTTTTAAAAATGAATTTCCCTCGTTCTCAAAAATGAAATTGCTTAAATTTGCTCTAGACCACGTTCAATCATTCTTCTCGATTCGTATGAAAATAAAAAAACAAAATTAAAATAAAAAAATTTAAAAGGTGATAGTGTAATTCAATAATTAATTGAATCGTCTATAGATATAAAGCTTGTAGTACTTGCCCATATATGTATTCGACCAAAAAACTCAAAGTTACGTTCAGTATATCTTATGGCGATCCTATTCATTTCATCAATTCTGTATTTCTTACGTTTTCCGACGCGTGGTGGTTCTAGTTGAATATACCTCTACTTGCAAATCAAACATCCCGGTCCAGACACCTATTTCCACTTTGCTGATTTACAATTAACATTCTTTACAATTAAATCTACAACATTTTAGTCTTTTATTGGTGTACTGTTTTAGTAATTTATTTACTTTGCATGCACAAACAGAACTTTTGCCCACAACACAGTGAGCCTTCTCTATATGTGTTTTAGATATTACGTAACCGTTACCTTGAATTAGATATTATCAAGTTCATCTTGTCAAAGAAATCGATAAGATCCTTTACCTACAGAGACAAAAGTGAATACTGTTATCAATGGGCAAAAATGTGCATGCTAAAATAATTTTAGCTTTTGGTATACACGCACTGTAAAAACAGATTAGTTAAAATAACCATTAAAATTGGCTACCTCAGATGCATTTAACCACTTTAACCAATATTTTTATGGTTACTTTAACCAATCATTTTTTACAGCGCAATTTTTGTCTTACGCAGATGGTGCAAATAAATGAATGAGTTGAGTTGTAATATGCTTAATCCTTTCCAGTATTTTTTAAATCCGGATTCGTTTCCTGAGGTTAACACCTTTTCGTAGGTTTTACAACCCGTCGATAGTTCAATTGCAGTATTTCATCTTTATCAATTCACACGTATAATGAGCATATAATTATTAGACGTACTTACCACTTTTGTAGGTTCTGTTTCGTGGTATCAGGTAGTATTTTTCTTATCGTAAAACACAACTCCAGCAAAGTGAAGTGGTTACTTTCCAAAAGATCCCCATATATTTTTAAAGGACAGAGCAACAGAAATGTACGCCTCAGCAATGGATCCACTACAAACATTTTGCTCAAATCTGATAATGCTTTCTTTAACTCGCTACAGAAATCAACAATCAAACGTATGAAAATTATTTTGAATGAACAACAAATCCATTAATACATGTTTTTGCAAGAATGCCGAATAAATGTTTAAACAACACAAAACTTGCTTCCCTACGCATGTGCGGTGAGTGGCATTCCTCGTTACTCAGTATAACTCCACACGCATGCATAGTCTGTGTTACAGGATTTGTGATTAAAAATTTACATAGCAGACAAACCTTTCTTTAATAGAAGTTCGAATTCTTCTAAAATCAAGATATTCCATTTCAAATCCCCACCATTTTGATTTAGTAACATCAGGCATTGATGTGAATAGGATTTCTTGAAATGGTTCACATTCTCCTCGGAGAAAGTGAAGCAAAGGCAGTACAGCAAGCCAGTAAGTAAAGGCAGTCTCTTGATGAATCGGACAAATATTTTGACCATGCTTTTTCTAAAGAGCTAGAGAAAGACAAAAGCAAGAATGCACTAGCAAAACAAAAAACGTGATATTTATTGTAATCATGACTGTTATGTGATCTTATTTCTTTACAAATCAGCAATGGACGGAGTCTTAGCCTTTCCTGAAATGTGATTTGCTGTTGCAGTGTGCGGTGTTTTACGATGTCCTAATTGTGGTACGCAATCCTGCATATATGACCGCAGTCCCGAATCCTAAAGTTAAATACTTGAGCAAAGAGTTGTTTTGTTTCATTTTATCATAAAAAGGAAATTATCAGATAACTTTTGATTGTAATAAACTACTTTAGGTTTTCAAATTTTTAAATGAAAAACAAAGAGCAAAGTTTTGATTCTTTATTTGGCTGCCATTATTGAATTTACTGAACAAACTATAAGATTGTTACCTTTAGTAAAAAAACTAAATTTTTTAGAATTAAGTCGGTCCGGAAGGAAAAATATTTTTTAAGAAGAACATTAACGCATGACGACACAAGGTAATTAATTGAATGAATTAATTTCATTTTTCATATGAATGAAAAAAGCACACAAAAATTGCTATTATATACATATTTTAAGTCGCATGTTTAGTCTGCTTTGCATTAAAACAAACCTTAATACTTTAGGGTCAAACTTGTTCAGGGTTGCCATAAATCTTGTGCAAATAGTTTTATTGACAGGAAGTTTGAGACATTGAAGCAATTTAATTCCATCAGGCCTATCTAGTGGAACATTGTATTCTCCAAACACAGATGCAATAATAGCAGATGAGATTAGAGCATCAACTTTCTTTTCTTCTTCATTAGTTCTCATGACATTGAGATTTTTTTCTATCTTTGGCATAAATATCTCACGAAAGATCTGCAAGTATTTAAAATAAGATCAATTTAATGTAAGGACTATTCCACTGTAGTAAAATAAAAAACGTTATAAAATTGGGAAGAAACATGAAATAACCAAGGATGGTTAGTCTAAACCTTTCACTACCCTAACTAATTGTTCCGATTGCTTGCGTAGATGTGTTATAAATATGAGTTTTGCAAAATAATACATAACTAAGGTGAAGTTTAGAGAAATCTTTGCCTCAAAATAAAAAATTATTAATCAAGCATCATAGAGAGAAAATGACTATTAAAACATCTTTCATTAACAATTTTTACACCTTTTTAAACGCAGGCATGGGAAAATCCGTTTTCATGAATGTACCGTCGTTTAATGTCCACATCTCGATAACCGCCAAATACAAATAATGAAGTATTTCTAAAGCTTCATCTGGCAGTTTTATTGTATCGGAAGTGGCGGAAAAACCATTCCAGTATGGAAAAAACCTTAGAAAGAACAATTCTCTGTCTGAAGATAGCAAACTGTTTGGAATGTTTCTTTCAGAATTCTTGTACACAAATCCGTCAAATTTGTAGTAAATTTCTAAAAAATGTGCAACAGTATTAGTTAGCATACAAACGTCCTAAGGTAACATTGCTCAAAACTACAGTCTCATACTAAAATCTAAAAGTGAACTTTCTGCAGGTTGGAACATTGAGCCTTAGCCATCTGAGCAAAATTATTATTCATTTCGCCAGAAAGTTCGGGGGAACACAGGTATTGCATTTACATTGAACAATTAATTTATAGAATCTCAAAATTTATGCATGCAGTTTTCCAGGTCAATGGCCAAGAACAGAGCAAGATAAATGTAAAATCCACAAAGGGTTTCATTTATGAAAGTACGGGTGTGGTTTAGCAGGGGAAAGAGGGCCTTTCTGCACAGATACAAACCCAATACAAAATTAAAAAGGTGGTCCGCGTGCGCTTCATCGCAAGTGTTAACCGATATTGTTATTTACTATGTGCCTTGAAGAGTGTCCAGTCTGCGAAATGCAGTAGCAGAAGCTTTTTAAAATTAGATTTTATCAGTAGGATTTTGCTGCAAAGGGTTTCTTGCAAAAAGTTTACACCAATGCCTATGTAGCTAGTGCCATACGTGGCATGACTTAACGGAAGAACATTACTCACGCAAGAGTCAACACTAAATAATTGAAAGACAAAGACCAGAATCGTACGGAATTTTTGATTCATTTCAAAGAGCACACAAGAAAACTCTTTCAAATGAAAGCTTTAGCCCGAAACTTTGCCCAAAATTTAGAATCGCAAAGTCCTGTTTGGAAGTATGAAGAAGAAAATTTTTCTTCCTTTCATGGCGAGTTTGCTAATGTAGAAAGACATATTGAAGATTATGAGAGAATCTTTTCGAGAAGCATGCTAAAAATACTAGAGAAATTTTTGGAGATAATATTAGCAATATAAGCTGAAAGCCGAAGCTCTTTCCATTATACATATGTGTGATCTGAAGAACAATCAATAGTTACAGATACTCATGGAGTTAGCTATAACTCCTGTGACCATTAAAAACTTAGCACTAACTTTGAAAACAAAATAGACAAATATATCTTTTTGCTGCGATAATTCCACACTTGGCCATCATATTTTAATATTACTGTTAATGCATATGTTTTTCTAATAAGAGGCAGCTGTTAATCATAGTACTTGTTTACAATTTTACCCATACTCCTCAGTTGAAATGTTGAAGTACATGATTGAACATTTTTTTCATGCTTTCATCCAGTTAATCTTTTAGTGCTAAATTAAAACTTGCCAATAAATAATGTGTGACTATCTTGCATAACCGCTAAACTGAGATGAAGAAGTCTACATTATACATCACTATAAAAACAAGATAGTATGCATGCATTCTTTTGAATGCTATCCTTTCTAAATATTTCAGATAAAACTTCATCTTAATACCTATTATAATTCCTGCACGTGTCCTGTAAAATACAGTAAAATATATAATCACTGAAGTGTGTGAACCCACTTATGAGTTAGGCAAAATGAACAGTGCACTTGTAGTGCATTACTGGCTATGACATTTTATTAACTAAGTTAGAAAAGTAAAGAAAATTTTTTAGTAAATAATTAAACCAGGCGGAGAAATTAAGGGCGGGTATCATCCTCCAACGAAGGAATTTACTACACCAGACTTTTAGGGTCAATCTTGGGGCGCTGATTCCAAAAATCGATGTTGTACTGGTTATTTCGGGGGGTTTCAGCCTCGTTTACAAGATTTAAGCCTCCTTTTAATGAAAATCATTATTTTAAAGCTTTACTCCCAATAAATATACACTTTGAGATCGTAAGACGTTCAAATATATTAAAAGAGATAAAATTCTTATGTATAAAAAGCTTAACATATAAAAAAATGTAGTTTTCACGATT
Source organism: Xenia sp. Carnegie-2017 (assembly GCF_021976095.1). Taxonomy (NCBI): domain Eukaryota; kingdom Metazoa; phylum Cnidaria; class Anthozoa; order Malacalcyonacea; family Xeniidae; genus Xenia; species Xenia sp. Carnegie-2017. The sequence goes on along the minus strand of NW_025813493.1, from coordinate 4,857,312 downwards.
CATCTAAATTCTTGATGATTTTGGGTAAGTTTCATTTTCTAGCGTACATCCGGAAAATTTTTTGAAACAAATTTTACGGTTGATCAAATTGAATAACTAGTTCTAATCGAATATAAAATAACGATGTAAGTATTTTTAAAGATTTGTGCGGTTTTTGGACACAATAAACGGGTTTATCAAACTTAACTTGTTTATTAGTCATCACGTACTTACATTTTTGTCAAAGTCATATAGAGCACATTTCTCATGATCATGCATAGGTTTCTGAGACATTCATGTCTCCTACATTGACAAGAAGTTCAAACAAAATTTATAGTAATAACAGTTACAGCACCAACGATGCTACGTTGCCATCAATTAATCCAGTTAATTGCTGGTTCATGCATGTGTGTAGCGTAATAATCTTGAGTGGTACAGTTTTAGAGATTCGTTTTGCCAAGAAGCAAAACACTGATATCAAGGAACTTTCTATCTTACTTGAGTTTCTGAACAAACATCGGTTAGCACAGTTCGTCCACTAATAGCTACGACTATGTTTCCGTAAAAGACGCATACAAATTTACTTTTAGGTAACAAAGCTCTGTACCTGGCATAAAACAGCAGTATTTTCTAGTTCAGCAACTTGTTTAATGAACTCGGTATATGTTATGTGATAAGCATGCATGGCTAGCCAAACACATTTTTTCTTTCTTGTTAGGATTGGCTAAAAATGCGTAGAGACAAACCAATCACTCGAGAAGGTGATCTGACTTTCTCGCCATAAAACTGTTTCTTCAGATACAAGAAAAGCATATTTCATCAGAGCTACAAGTTTTTATCTGTTTCTTCAACTCAATTAAGATAAAAGAAAAACTACTGTAATTTGTATACAGTACTATGCTTTTAATAGAGAAATAGATAGTTTTGTAATGCCTATGTAATTTGGCCTCATCGAATCCACGCTGAAAAGGACTGTTTTTTCTCCATTTTTCACAAACTTGACAATGTCATAAGGGACTTTTATACCTGAAATTTTTAACAAACATTATTTCCGCTTTCCCTTGCGCGTTGTTCCTCCACCGTCTTGACGTGATTTTTTTTGTAGGTGTCACAATTAAGCCATAATACTTATGTGTACTACTTAGCCTCAGCTAATTTAATTGAAATTTCCATAGCAAGCCATGATCATGTTTGTTCTGCTTAAAACCGTACATCTAATTGTCAGGTACCCCCAAAGGCAAATATAAACTTATTGCTCTTATACAAACTGTTGCTGTAGCACCTGTGGAAGGAATTACGGTGTGCTAGTCTTCTCGAGACAAAAACATTATAGCAGTTTTTATACACACAATTTTGATAGTGGGAAAATATGGTTCAATTGATTCTTTCTTAAAGTAAATGGTTTGAACCCGGGAGTATCGTTATATGTTTGTAAAATGATTATCGTCAGGTTGAAAATAAAGAGTCCATAGAGAAGGACTGTTTTGTTACTGTTGACTGACGTTTCGACAACCTTAGCGGTAGTCATCTTCAGAGTCAAGTAGAGGTAAACGTCAGGTTAGCCGTATTTGTTGTCTGATTTCTTACGTCATTGTGTGTGTGCAGAAATGTGCAGGAAATGTGTGTGTCATTGTGATTTGAGTGTAAAGTGAAATATTCATTTTTAGTTGTGATGTGTTGATTTAGGTGTGACGTTTTTTTTAGTTGTAGTGTGTTGGAGTGTCAATTGTGTATTGTCATTGTGAATTTAACGTCTTGTTAATGTTCTAGATGTGGTGGCTTTGTGTGATGTAGGGTTGTAAGATGATTGTCTAAATGTTCGGTCAGTATGTGTTGGCATACGATAAACTATTTGTTCCTAGGTTTTGATTGTCCATGTTTTGCAAACAGTCGAGAAAGGGAAGAGTTCCATTTCTTCGACATCTTTGGTAAATTAATGGCTGTTCTGTTTGTTGATGAGAGTATGGAAGTCATCAATCTCGTCTGCATGTAGTGCTGTGATTGTATCATCTACGAAGCAAAACCAAAAAGGTAGTGCATGTTTGTAAGTCATGAGTGCCCGTTCCTCTATAGATTGCATTACAATTTCAGCAACTACAACAGAAACGGGCGAGCCCATTGCTGTCCCATGTAATTGTGGGACACAATGCAAAATGTGTCCCACAATTACATGGGACAGCAATGTGCACAAATCATATGTGATTCAATGACGCTCTACAAAACGAAAACAACTATCTCAAACGTGTTTTTGACAAAAACAACTATAACTCTGACTTTATCAAACGCAACACTTACAAACCCAACGAACCCAACGAAATGAACAACTCAAGGACAACAGCAACGATACCTTACATCAAAGGTACATCTGAGACTATCTCGCGTATCTTACGACCATACAACATACGTGTCGCACATAAACCAATCACAACGTTACGACAAGTACTAACGAACATAAAGGACAAAGAACAACCCAACGAACGACAAGGTGCAGTTTACAAAATAAACTGCTCCGACTGCCACGCCTCCTATATCGGGGAAACTGGCAGGAACTTAAACATAAGACTTACTGAGCACAAATGAGCTACTAAGAAACAAGACAAAACTAATCACATTGCTGAATATCACCGAATCTAAAGCACAACATTGGCTGGGACTCGGCAAAATGCATCACTTACAGTACTGACTATAGACAGCGGCTTACATTAGAAAGTTGGTATACCAGCGAAACAAACCTGAACAGATCACAGCAATTACCGGCACCTTACAAACGACTTATTCACAATACAAACAAAAGATCAACTAAAACATTACACTTCAGAACTAATTCACAATGACAATACACAATTGACACCCACACACACTGCAACTAAAAACGTCACACCTAAATCACATCACAACTAAAAATAAAATATTTCACTTCACACTAATCCACAATGACAATACACATTTCCTGCACATTTTCTGTACACACAATACAATGACGTAAGAACCAGACAACAAATACGGCTAACCTGACGTTTACTCCTCATTAGACTCTGAAGATGACTACCGCTAAGGTTGTCGAAACGTCAGTCAACAACAACAAAAACAGTTCTTCTCAGGACTTTATTAACCTGATTCTTTCTTACATTCAAAAAACGCAGTTTTAGAAATTGATCATGTCTCCAGCTACTTTAATGAACGGAATGATTGCGTATGAAGAGCCCTATCAAAGAAGACAGAGAACATTGAACAAGTTGTTGAACTTCAAAACATTGCCATGTCATGCCACAGTGCTTTGTTGCGTATCGAAAATTTGTAAATGTCCTTCACGGAGACAAAAAAGTCGTGTCCGTAGACAAACTGCGATGGAACTGTTATCCCCATGCTGATGATTTGTATAGCTATCTGAACTTTCATAGTCATTGTAGAAGTCATGAATGTCTCAAAAACCTTTGCATGATCATAGCAACATTTTATATGATGACTTTAAAAAAGATGATGACTGATTAGCAAGTTCAGTTTGTTCAACTCATGTACTTTGTCCAAAAATAGATAAACATTTAAAAATATTTACACCATTAATTTATAGATTCGATAAGAACTAGTTATTAAGTTTCAATAAATGTAGTATTCGTTTTCAAAATGTTTTTTACAATAAGTACGCTAGGAAATAATGTTTCCCAATAATCATTAAAAATTTAGAAAACTTGAAAACTTGCAAATCTTGAAAATTTAGAATTTTTTTTATTTTTTTAGGCTTTCTATAGTAAAACTTTCTTTCTTTAAATATATTTAAACGTCTTACAATGTCAAAGTGTCTTTATATTGGAAATAAGGTTATAAATTAACGATTTTCATGAAAACAAGGCGTAAAACTTTAAAACGAGACTAAAAACACCCGAAATTGCCCGTATAACATCGATTTTTGAAATCAGCGCCCCAATATTGACCAAAAAATTCTGGTCTAGTAAATTCCCCTGGTTGGGGACGATACCCCCCTTTTTCCGCCTGGACTAAATGTTACATTGCCACCATGGAACTGTTGCAGTCAAATTGTTTGTAAATAAATAAACATTACTTTTCTAAACTTTTCTAAACTTTTCTCAAAATTGGAATATCTCGGTGAATTTTTCTATAAAAACACTTCACGATGCTCAACACCTTCACCTTTATCAATAAAAAATTGTTCATAATTTGTAGTCTTTTACTATAAAATTAAAGAAAAAATTCCTTGTGATTTTGGTCTAAGATTTGAATGTTGTTTTGGAAAACCTGCAATTAGTCTATAGTGATGAAGTTTGAAACTAACGCTTTACACTTGAGTGCATGACTCCTTTTAAAAATACACCATATATTGGTTGGCCAAATTTGGCTAAGTTGTTGCAAACTTCCGCCAAAAGTCAAGCGGATATCATGCTCCGACTTTATCGTAAGAGTTGGATTGATTTGACGATACACTATTTTGCGATAATATAACTATTGTGATTGTTTATTTCGGTCATAAAAGGGGTTTGAGCAAAGTCAAGCTATGATTTACTTTGCCCCATTCAATGATGGGGATATAGTTGCAGACCTAGTGAGAAGATCGTCTTCTTCACGAAATATCAGTGAGCAGAAAGACATTTGAATTTGAAAATTTAGCATATGAGGTTGATCATGTTGTTTCATCCAGCTTCGCCACAGAGGTTGTTAGATTTTCGGATTCTACACCGTCGTCAAATAGTATACAGCAAGTCAAAACTGTGGCCATAACTAAGGTTTTTGCATTACTTAAGATGGCTGATTATTATTTTCATCAATTAACTGCATTTTAAACATCCTTATCCACAAATTCAATCATTCATAGTAACAGTTGCTAAGAGATCCCAACTGTTCATGGATATTTATAGCAAAATTATTAATAAACTTTCAGTGAGAAAGTTAATTCATTCATTCTTTTCTTGCTAAGTAATTACACAAACATTTGCATTGTTGGAGTAAAAAATGAGCCGGCGCTGGAACTGTATCGTAAAAAAACATTTTTTACCTTTTTTGATAACATGAACACTAACAGTGATATGGTAAATTTACCTTACATTGAGAGCTTTCAATCAAAAACAGTGGAATTGGAAGGCATGATTTTTTAACAAATTTCCACCATTTGTGGAAATACTTCAAGATTTATCTTTTTAAATTCACGCCAACGATACTAAAATCAACACAATTTGATAAGTACAATACACTTACTGTTTTCTGACTGAAATTCAGGAGGAATAATAAGGCACCGGTTGATATAATTGTATCCTCTATTTCTAGATTGCACTTCTACTAAACACTCATATTTTACATCTTCCGCCTTTTTCTTGTCCCCAACCAAGACGTACTTATAGGCACACATATGATGACACAAATTTAATGGAACATTTACTTCACAGCGGAGAATTAATTGATCTTGATCATCTCTATATAAAAAGATTGCATAACTATTTACCTCTTTGATGTCCTATAGCAGGTAGTAAGACATCATTTTCGTATTTTTTTGGAGAAAAAATAGCTGTAAGTGCTGATTTAGGGTAGGGTATGTATTAATATAGCAGAAGGTCTTAAATACTTATCAGTTGATAACAATTGAAATCTTTCATATTTAAAGAAAAGAAGCTACAAAACAAAAGTTATGTATTGCATACCTTTCCACTATAACACTTTCGCCGTGCTCATCATTCCAGCCTTTAAAAATTGGTTCTTCTCCTCGAATAAAAATTTTGGTCTCCTCGTTGTAATCCTTTTGAAAATTCTTTGATAACATAGCATTGAAAACAACCGTCATCATGCTTTCGCTGTTTCTATAAAAATGGGAAAGATTTGTTTATAACTGATTTGAAAAAATAATTCCCTTGAAAATTTTCAAGTCACACCTTTTCTTTATAGAGGAATTATTGCTGTTTTCCTGGTGATAATCTGCCTTTTGGTACATATAGCCAATTTTCTGTTTCTATTAAAATGTAAGTAAAAACTGGAAAATTAAGAGTGAAAAATACAATCACCCGGAAACATATATAGGTAGTATAAAAATAAAGTTTACAAAATACAAGAAAATTGTCGACACTATTCTTTTCAATTCTTTTGTATTGAAGTCAGACCGCCAATGTGGCTGATTTGCATCTCAAGAATTAATCGTCCGTTAATTAATTAACAAGTGATACTTCGAATAATAGCTTTATTCATCGTCCTAATTATGCTGAGTAAATTTAAAAAGGGAACTTCATTATTTCAGTCATGCTTTCTGATAAAAAGGCTATGATATTAACAAAGAGACTTCCACATCAATGCTGACAGAACACATGTAATATGAGAAAAAAACAAGTCGGAAGTATATAGGTCACATGATAATATAAGTACGTAATCATTATGTTATTCTAATACTCCCACTTAATGGTGATCTAATGTAGTAACAGTTTTCACTATAGTTGAACGTTCAATAAGTTTCTGAGTTTTTTAAATTTGTCTCTACTCAATCTATTGGTCATAAATTTGTTATAATATCGTTTGAGGCACAATATTTGATTTCGATATCTTTGGCATCTATTCGTTCGCGAATAAAATGGTATTCTGCATTAATTATGGTTTTATTATGGAGCCTGGGTTTCCGTGTGATTTCGATAGCTCCTTGACTATTCTCGTGGATTATTGTTGGTAATTCTTGTTTGCATCCCAACTCGGTAAGTAGTCGTCGTATCCATATTACTTCCTGAGAAGCTTGACTTAGCGATATGTATTCAGCTTCGCTACTTGACCTTGCGACTATAGATTGTTTCTTGCTGGTCCAATTTATGATTGAGTTGGCTATGGTATAAAGGTATCCGGACGTTGAACGCGTAATCAGCATCTAAATAACCATGTAAAATTGTAAATTACAATCTCTATCGTTGTTATACTTCACACCATATTTCACCGTTCCTTTTATATATCTTAAGATTCGCTTCACTCCATGAAGATGAGTCTTACTTAGGTCTGACATAAACTGTGCTAATAATCCAATTGACGCTGAAATATCGGGCTTTGTTATTGTTGAGACGTGTCAAACATCCGACCATTTGCTGATAAATGAATTGATTGCGATTCTCTTCATCTTCCATTCTCTTTTGGAATCTTTTTCTGGTTTCCAATGATGTAGAAATAGGTTTGCTGTTTCCCATCCCAAATTGAATAAGGATATTTTCTAAGTATTTTTCTTGATTGATGAGTAATATCTTTGCAGCTCGATCTCCCTTGATCGACATTCCAAGGAAAAAATGAATTTCTCCCTGATTTATCATTTTAAACCTTTTGCAAACCAGTTTCTTTTCGGAGTTAGGCATGTCTACATCGTTTGATACAGGAATTATGTCATCAACATAAATTGCCGGGTCACAAAGCTGATATGACTATTTCCCTTTTTCTTAGTTTTAAATAAATACAACTGTCGGCACCACTCTTTCGATATCCTTTTGAGATAAAGAAATTATTTGGTGTTCCATTCCAGCATCTTGCGGATTGCTTTAGTCTGTACAAGTTTTTTTTCAGCTTACAGGCATAATCGGGATTGTTCGTATCCACAAGACCTTCCGGTTGAGTCATGTATATCTCATGATCTATCACTACGCTTAAAAATGCGGTCTCGAGATCCAATTGGTGTATGTCAGGGTCATGCAGATTTGCCAAGGCAAGTAAAGTTCCGATGCTTGAATACCTAACGACAGGCGAAAACACTTCTTTGTAGTCGACACCGTGTGTTTGAGAATAGCCTTGTGCCACTAGTCTGGCTTTATATTGATCAACATTTCCATTGGCGTCACGCTTTACTTTCATCACCCCTTGTGAGCGAATTATATTTCCATTCTTTCGTGGTTGCACTAATTCCCACGTTTTGTTTATTAATAAGGAATTATATTTCTTCTTCCAATGCCTCTTTCCAATTTCTTTTGTTGGGGCTTTTTATTGTTCTCGAACAGACTGATACTCATTATTTCCGTGTGTTAATGGTTCATTACCCAACATTCATCTGGACGAAATCTTACTGGTGCCTTTCTTTGTCTGACTAGACCACTATTTTTCATTTGGCGCATAAAATTTTCCTGTTTCAAATGGTGTTTGCTTCTTCAGGGCACTAGTTGCATTACGATTACGTAGACAGACGGCAGTATTTATGGCTTCTGCACACAATTGAGGTTGTAGTTTGGCATGAAAAAGCATTGAGCGACCCATTTCAAACAATGTTCGATTTAGCCTTTCTGATACTCCATTCTGCTCAGGGGTATATGGGTTAGTTAATTGATTTTGATTCCTCTCTCCACACAGAATTTACGAAATGATTCAGAAACATATTCCCCAACATTGTCAGCTCTTATCGTTCCAACTTTGGTACCCAATTCATTCTCAACCATGCACACATATTCTTTAAACTTGGAAAATATTTCTTTTTTACGTTTGATGAAATACACTTTTACATACCCGGGGAAATCATTCGTAAAGGTAACACAAACTTGCTTTCACCTATTGAGTCTATACTCATAGGACCACAAAGATCACTGTGTATTAATTGAAGTGTTTGACTTGTTTTATTGACACTCTTCTTGGGGAATGGTAAACGATGCATTTTTCTTGAGCACAAGCTTCACATTCCTTGTTCAATTTATCATCAGAGTACTTCAGGCCATTAACTACTTTTCTTTAGCCATCTTATTTAAATACGATTAAATTATGTGACCAAGTCTACAGTGCCATTCTTGCAAAGACGATGTATTAGTTTCAGCTACTTAGGCATATTCCTTTGTATTCACCACGTACAGTTTATTATCTATGATAAGTGCTATGGTTATGCTTCTTCCAACCTTTATAGTAGCACATTGTCCTTGGTCAAATGATACTTTAGCTCCAAGAAAAGTTAATTCAGGTACTGCTAATAAATTCTTTAAAATATCTCGAACATAAAGTACATTATTTAATGCGAGTTGTACAACATTAAATTCATCATAACATGGAATTTTAACTTTTCTTTCACCATATGCATCAATGGTACTTTTTCCACCAAAGTATATTTTGGATGGCTTCCTGTACTCAGTGTAATCGTACATCAAATCTTGTTGAAATGTCATATGTATTGTTGCTCCATTATCAATGAACCAGTTAACATCTAGATAATTTGAAGAACTTGAGCAGGAATTAAGGGCAATTTCATGTTCTGTTTTCCCTTTATTTGCGTCAACAATCTTCGATTGATCGGTTTTACGATAGAGTGGACAATTCTTAGCTTTGTGACAAACTTTTTGAAATTCAAAGCATGTTGGCCACTGACTTGATCCAGATCCTTGATATAGATTTGCTCTGAGGTATGAATTCCCAAGGAACTTTTCCTTTTTATAATCGCTGTGACCATGTCAATTTCTTCCTTGAAATGACCAATTGCTTTTTTTTTGAGAACAGGGCTTCATTTCCACCATGTTTTTCATATTTCCGCTCTTTGTCTTCCCATTTTTTGTATTCTTCTATAAGTAGGCCTTTTATGTTTTCCCATTTCAGTTAATTCCTCCGTTCGAACAATATCAGTTTCTTATTATATTTCCAGGACTGGTAGCCTTTTCCATTCAAATGCTCGATTTTCGTTACCATTTTCGCCATGCTTTATAATCGTGTTGCTAACGCACACCCTCTTATTAAAGAAGCAAATAAAATCAAAGAAGATATTAGTTATGACGTAGATTTTCGATTGACATTCGAAAAATAGCTTCTTCGGCGCTCCTGGGCACATAACCAGATAAAACGGCTATAACGCTAACAAAGAGACTTTTACATCAATGCTAACAGAACACATGTAATATGAAAAAAATTCGGAAGTATATATTACATAGGTCAAATGATAATATAATTACGTAATCATTATAGTAGTCTAATACTTTCAGCACACACTACGACGCACAGAACAACAAAATATTCACAAAAACAAGTTTTTCTGAAATTTTTGTTGATACTAATAATTAAAATTTATGTATGCAATTTCTAAAGATCTAGGATCCGAAAAAATACAAATTGCTTATAAACACGCGAGAAACACGAGTGATGACGAATGATGACGACAGATATTTTTTGGCCTCAATTTTTGGCTTCAGTTATCATTCCAGTTATTTAAATATTGAGTTCAATGAATAAGACTGAAGAGAGCGTGTCATCCAAATTACGATAAATTATTAGCGCACGGTCTGTGTCAAAAACATGGCGGATTTGGCAATATGTGGGTCAAAATCAGCGGAAAGACGCGGGATCATAAATAAAAATTTTTTCGCCAAGCAGGATACTATTATTCCAGTGTACAATGCTCTATATATGAATGACTTAATCAGTGTTTATCCCCGCTCATCTAAAACTGCAAAATTTCGCAAGAAACATCATAACTAATCGCCAATTAAATAAAGCCCCATATCTAGAAAAATTCAATTAACTCGCCTCAAATAATTCTTGTCCACGACAAATTCCATCCACATACTTTGTCTTCACAAGACTTTTTTTGTTTGATCCTGTGCTTGCTTCAACATTGCCGTCAGTTCCTGTTCTTGCTTCAACATTGCCCCCAGTTCTTGTGCTAGCTTTAGCATTGCCGCGAGTTCCTTTGCTTGCTTCAACATTGCCGCCAGTTACTGTGCTTGCTTCAACATTGCCGTCAGTTACTGTGTTTGCTTCAACATGTTCTTTAAAAAACAGTTTGAGCTTATTTATCTACTAGAGTACAGAATAGAGTTTTGTCATTTGCATTATTTCTTGCTTTTTTAAAGGAAACTTTTTTTGACTTTTCAATGTTTTTGTTCAATTTTTTGCTTCTTATTTCTTTTCATGAGATGGAGAAGCCTTTCAGCTTCTAGGATAAAAGTATACGAATTGTGTTTTATTCAATTGGTTTTATTGCCCCCCTATGACATTTCTACATTCACTTCATCATTCTTGTTTGAACACAACACCAGATGTGGATACTCATGCACAAAATCCACTGGCAACTGCTTATGAAATTTATTATTGAGGTGAAAACTTTGCTAATCATTCAAATTTTGCACTTACGTTGCAAATATAGGAAAGACAAAGCAAAGAGAAGAGAAGGGAAGAAGCATTAAAAACACAATTTAATTATAAACACCACTGTAAGTGTTTTGATGATTATTTGCATTTTGCCCAATTCATATATCAATACAACAGAATAAAAATGTGCTACAACTTTACAAGTATTTGATGCAGTTCCTCTTCAGAACAACACAAAAGGGGTTACTTAGTGATTTGTATACAATATTACTTGTTTTCAGTAATCAAACTTATGCAAACTTGAGTCTTTTTGAAATTCAATATGAAATTCAATTACAAAACAGAAAATCATATACATTAAGTCAAGCCGTAAATATCCAAAGATTTATTATTCATCTTTATAAAGAAACAAGTACAAATTCTACAATTGCAAAGAAAAAGGCCAATGCCTATTGCATGAACTTGGAGATAAGCAACGATACACTTTCTATATAGACTAAAGAGTTTAATCAAGCAAACTAGTTTGACACTGCAAATACAAGCATAATTTTTCCTCGCTCTTTCTTCGGGAGGGAGGAGTGAAAAATTGTGAAATTTTCGGTAAATCTCAGCGGCAGAGAACGAAATCATCCATGTTTTTTAAAACATTCGATGTCCGAAGCCGCGTTTGAGATAACCACTCCAGTTATTATAGAACTCAATGCTATAAACCTGTACATCAATACTATAAAAGTGGATAGTCCAATATGGCCACCTCTGGCTTCAGAGAGGTCAAAGTCATTGAACTAAAATACATGGAACGCTACCTGTAATAGAAAAGCCTAATAATTTCTTGAAGCCAAATCTTACACCCAGACACGCAAGATTACACCTTGACACGCGTGTGTAGTCAATTAATTTTCATTCCGCGAGAGAATCTCGAAACACAAAACACCCGTGTCTGGGTGTAATCTCACGTGTCTGGGTGTAAGATTTGGCTTCAATTATTTGCTTTAGTTAGCGTTCCATGTATTTTAGTTCAATGGTCAAAGTTGGGTTATCCAGTTTAATACATATCATTGGCTCTAACAGTCAAATAGTATTTTTGTTATATCATCACAGAATAAATAACCTAACAAAAGGCCCACTCGCGTCGGAGCCTTTGATGTTCGTGTCCCCCACTTTTCTGAATCCAAATTCTGAACGGCCGCGCCCTTCAGCAAAATACTTCAGCAAGATTGTAATTGTAATTACAGGAGAATTTAAAAAATATATTCTTTTTTATGAAGTAAACCGAATTTATCGTGAAAATTTTACTGTCAAATTGTGTTAGACAGAAAGTACACTTCAGAAAATCGAATAAAGTTGGAATTATTTCACGAGAAATTTCTCGAAAATTTCTTCAAAGTCTGAAGTTCTTACTGACATTTCTCAGGACAGATGACAGAGGATGGTACAAATATTAAAAAAAAACCAATAAAAATCAGTTTCTACTACGAATACTTCTGGATGAACGACGGGTTAGATTTGCTTGGTTTTACATATTATTACATATGTTTCATTGTAACCTAATTGCGAGACGATTTGTTGATTGAAACCATTCACGATTAGCAAGATGTGGTCGATGCACATTTTACAAATTATTCGATAGGCCATAAAACATGATTATGAGTGAAACGGAACTGGAATCCTTAGGAGTTTCTTGAAAATGTTTGTACCGACATTTTAAATGATGTTCTCCAAATAGCAGAAGTTTGGGCATTCAAGCCACCAAAATTGATTCCTTAATGTGCTTTAATGGAACAAAATATCTTTCCACAAGATGATAATGCTTGCTTGCAGCTGGTGTAGCTATGAATCTTAAATGACTTTTTAAGCAAGTATAGCCAAGAAACATAAGCACCGCATTGTCTTGTATATTATTTGACTGATATTTTTTCTCTGTAGTCTGGTGTTAACTGATAAAGTCTTCACATTTTGCCCAAATTTACAAATTGTTGTAATGACATTTAGAACATTTGTTCATAAGGTCCTGAGTCCTGACAATGCAATTTAGTACCCATTCTTTCATTCTGAAACAATGCTGGATTTATGAAAAACAAGTTGCAGTTATTGTTTCCCATTGTTTTTTCATAATATATTTATTATGCTCCTAAAAAGTTGCAAGTTATCTTGTTTGGTGTTTTGGAAAACAAGAAAACTCAAATCTGATCTTGTTAGCTTGCAGTGAGAACAGTTTACTACTGAACAGTGCGTTCTTGACCCACCTTGAAACTTTAATTATTTCTTTGTGGCCATTTGTAGCTTTGAGATGTTTATATTCAAAAATAAGTTGGTGTTCAAATTTGTTTTTAGTTAACAATTTTTCTGCCTATATCTCAGTGACTACAAGCACTTTTAAAAAAACATTTGCAACTTGCTTTCTCAGCAATTAGTGTCAAGGACAGGAATCAACATTGTTGTGTGGTTGATGAAATGGGATTTCTGGTTTCAGTGCTTTTACATGAAACTTAATATTTTAAAAGTAAAGAAAATATTGATATTTATTTCAACGATATCAAAATAACTTCTGTTAATTAAACATTTGTCATAAAATCAAGTGAATTTTAAACAACATTTTTAAATCGTCTTTTCAAATGAAATTGCAGATATGCAACACCGTGATTTATTCAATACAAATATAAAAATATCGTTAATTCATAGATACAGAAAATAACGCAAGAATGCTTAGCCTATGTAATTACTCTTTCCAAGTCTCCAGACTTCAAGATGAAACAGTCAAAGCAAATGCAGTATGTGCTGCATTCAAGTATTTCGAAATGAATTCTTTCCTTATACTGCGGATCTTGTTATGTTTTACTTATCATAAGAATAGCTGATTTGCAATAAGTATGGTAAAACTGCAAAAAAATGGCGTGCAAATGTAAAATGAAGTACCAGTACACGATGGACACTAAGGCCATATTCTAAGATTAATTTAATAAAATCTCGTTAAAATATTATTTAGCTATTTTTTGTACTACAAACGTTTTGTACCTTATTTCCTTTCAAGATGACCTCTTCTGGTAAAATTTTTCGGCAAACGTTCGCTTTGAATGTGAATTACTAACCAAAAAAAACATACTCTTGCTATACAACTATACTTATTTTGTGAAAGTATGTTGCTGGAGTCAAGAGGAAGTCCCACTACATGTAATGGAAAAATGCGCCAAAATTTTGGCTGAGTGGGCCTTTGTTACGTTATCTATTCTGTGATATCATGTCACTATGGAAAGCCATAGATATACTTAGGTCATGCAAATTTATTTTAATGGGTGCTTTGAGCATTATATGCGGTGTTTTGACAACTATACGCGGTGCTTACTGCTTTGGCCATTATATTCGGTGAGCCACAAGGGCGGATCTAGGATTTTTAAAAACATCAGTAATAAAACGTCGGAGGCGCTCCGCACCTGGGGGGATCTGATTCATTTTCCCCTGAGAAATTTTGAATTTCAGAGCCTTGAAAATGCCATTTTCAGCGTTTTAGAGCAACACAAAATGTATTTTGTGGGCATCGTTTATGCGTACAAACAGCACATTTTGCTTACGTTTTTTTTAAAAAAAAATGAATTGAACAATACTTGAATCTTTTTCCAAATATTTAGGCTCATTATCATATAGTCTTTAAAAATTTCTACCAAGTTGTCAGGCATAGACCCCCCTAGAGACCCCCATTCAAACCTCTATGTAATGAGTTAAGTTAGAAATTTGGTACTACAAGTGACAGTTCATAGATATAGAAAAGTTCAGACTTCAAACCATGCCAGTTTATTGTAACCCTTTACCAATCTCCACATCAGTGCCAGCAAATTCACCTTTTGAGAAAAAAAACTCAAAATTTTTTCTGCCAAAGATTAAGCAAAAATTATCAGAGTGAAAATTTGCATTTTAAGGACAGCTTAATGCCATAAATGTTTATTAGGCATTTCACTACACTATTATCTTCTGTGAGTATATGCAATGTGAGCTATATAGCGATTACTAGTAGCATTGTATTTGCAAATAGAAACAGAATGTAACCAACATGTCTTTAATTATACAATTACATGAATGTAAAAATTGGTTCATGTGTCATGCTCGCTGGTTATGATAAATATCTTTTCATATGATCAAAGCTTGTTTAAATGTAAATCTGAAATAATTTAGTTTAGAAATTATAATGATCATCAGAAAAATTGCCTAGTGATCATGAAAAATACTTTGCTGTTTTGCCAAATTTCAAGGTTTATCTGCATACATAGAAAGACATTTTTACTTTATAGAAAATGCTTTTCATACATCAATAGCCCTTTGGAATTTATGGCAAACAATCTGGCATGAGCCGTAGATTAACACACCTTTACATCTCTACATGAGGTGTTCAGTTAGAAAAGGGGACAATATGTGACATGGGACAACATTTCATGTATGTGAAATACTCAGGTTTATTACCATTCCAATCAAATTGTCAAAACAAAAACCTTCATGGATCAGAAGACGCAAAATCACAGGTTATAGTAAACAGCTTCTCATGTAATCAATGTTAGTTTTCTCAAATCTTAAACAGTATTTAATGTAACTGTCCAATGATTGAATGATCAATGATCATAAACTGAAAAGCCCCAAACATTTGTTTATGATAAAGTAAATAATTAAAAACCTTGTTAGGATTAATATATTATGTATATTCTCTGATGATGGCTTTGGAATAAAGTAGAAACAAGGTGCCATCCAGTAAACTGCTATAGTGGCGAGAATGTCGCGTCCAAACGCAGTTTAAAAGAGATTTGACTCGTCTCCAATCCCTGTGGGCTTGGTAGCTCAACAGGTAGAGCGGCGGACTAGTATCCCGAAGGTGCGAGTTCAAATCTCGTCCAAGTCACATGTTTTTCATGTGCATTTTAAAAGCCATGTTAGGATTAATATATTAAGGAAATAATAGTATGGCGTCTTATGGCTACAGATTTTTTGTCCATTGAAATACATTTGCAGGAATGTAGGATTTCGCTGGAACGTAGGATTTCGTAGGAATGGCCAGGATTCCTCAAGCAATAAAGAAATCATAGCTCAAAGTCCTACGGAAACAACAATTTTAGAAGCATCAATCTGCTTACCATACGCCATATTGACATAAATCGCATCACACACTCGCATAAATTAACTTTGATATATTACATTCATGCATACACTTCACTTTTCCTTTACTTCCGATTTTGGATGTAAATTTCTGCTGATAAAACTGATTTGACATACTCACGTGCTTAAACATTACTGGAAAATAATTCTTTTAGCGAAAAATGGAGGAAATATTGCAGTCATTGCAAATGGGAAATTTAGTAAGTCGTTTCCAAGAACAAAGAATGGCACCACCGGCTGTTATGGCTTTGTCCGATTCAGAATGGTCTCGTCTTGGAGTTACCACAATTGGAGAGCGAATTCGCATTCGTGATGCGTCTAAAAAGAAATTAGATGAAACCGAACCTTCCACAAGCTGAACAAACGACATCCTTCAAGAGCGACTATCGCTCTTTAACCCACGAAGGTCTAATAGTCGCAATAGCACACGTGCTGCATCTAGAAACGCGACTGGGAATATTCGTAAGCGTTCATTATCGAAAAGCCATCCATGGACACCGACTTTTGTCTGCTTGGTTGAGCATCTAGCTCGCAAAGCACCATCGTGGCTGGACAAGGAGATCCTTTTTAAGGCTGGGTTAGGAGTAAAAAAGATAAAACTCGATATGGAAGATGATGAAGAAAATGTTGTCAGTAAAATAACATCAAATTCCCTGGACGACAATAGAAGTCATTTAGGTTTTTCCTCAACTTAAGACATGTGGTGGCTTTGAAATGATGCGCTGTGCCCCCAACTGTCGTGATTTTACCGTGCTCCATTGCTCATGTAACGCAAAAGACCTTCGTGCAAATTTGGGTGGCGGTCAAAGTAAGATATATTTACGACCAATTCAAATGTCTTAGTCCAAAAAGGCATCGGTCCAGCAAAGCCAGTCTGAAGTGAAGGATAGATGAAAAATGTGCAACCTGAAGATTCTTGTTCGTCGGCTTCGAGGCCATTTATGGTCATGTATGGAAAGACTGGACACTAGTGATGAAGATGGCGAAGACACGGAACCTGGTCAGTTTGCTCAGGAGGAAAGTCGAATTTATATCTGGTCAAATACCATCCTCTTGCAACTCCTTAATGTCACTTCCTGCATTATCTGAAGCATCTTTGTCACACAAAATCAAGAGACAATAGCAAGTGTACTAACCACCTACAAATGTCTAGGTCGTAGACCTCACAGTAAAAAAGAATCAGAGATCGCTCACATGGAAATGATTGTGGACGACATTGTCGATGATACAGTAGCCTATTGTGAGCAATATAATGTATTGAGTTCTGTTAAAATATAGCGCTGTTTCCAAAGAATTTTTGGAGTTTTCTTCAACCATGTCATACTGAAACTTTGACGATCAGGAAGTTGACAAGCTTGCTAAGAGCAAATTTTAGTGATCATGAGCTCAAATAAAAGAAATCAAATATATCAAGAGTTCATGAAATATATTAGAAAGTGGCAAGTAAAGTAAAGAGAAAGTCACTTTTGATGGTTTTAAATTACCTCACAATTACATACTGATACTTATGTCATTCTGATATTCAATTGAGATAGAAGAAATTTAGGTTTGTGTGACATTTTAACTTTAGGTGGAAGACGGGGAGATATCACATTGCAGCACATATTGATGTTTGTGACATGTGCAGATGAGGAGCACAACTGGGTTTTACTATACCACCAATAACATTTGTTCCTGCACAAGAAGATGGCAAGTTTGTTCCAAAGCTAATACATTTATTTGTTCGCTTGGCGTTCCACATGCCACAACCTAATTCCTCTAGGTATAATGCTCAAGCTTACCCTATAATGCTCAACGTACCCTTTGAAATAAATTTGCACGAACTAAGACAGCTATGGCTTTCCATCTCATTTGTTACGCTATTTTAATTTGATGCTTTGAGTATTTCATAGCGAACGGTCATGCGTTTCGACGGTCTTTCTTATATTTCGCTACTTCGCTGAATATAAATATAAATATAAATATTGGCAGATTTTTATGCTGATCTTGCCAAGCAAATACACGAGCGAGATGAGATTACGCTTGAGCAACTATTGGGCGCCATTAGTAGCTCCTCAGACAGTATTTGCAGAATTTATTGCGTGGAAATATTTGCATTGCTATGGCTGTTAGAAATCGAAAGGCTAAGTCATGCATACCTTTGACGTAATTATGGATTTTATATAATCCGAGATAAAATCTACCTCATATTTCGCTAACATTATCAGATAAATCCCAGAGGAAAGTTATGCATTGTTGCTTGTGTTGTGATCTCTGAAACTAAAAGCACTAGACAAAATCTGCACGCTAAAAGTTTACAGCTAAACGCGTGTCAGGTTACATTACAGGTTACTTGTGTTGGGTAGATCTTATCATCATTTAACTTGCTTATTTCTTTGTTTCAAGACATACATATTTTAAACTTTGTCTTTATGAATGTGTAGTTAGGTAAATGCTGTCCCTGATACTTGATTGTTAATTCGGCTATTAACTACCGTATTGAATAATTTAATTCAATTCCTGCTTATAATTGTGAGCAGTAATGCAGTATAACATATTTACTCGATGTTTTTATATTGACTATTTCTACATCCTCTGTGTGAAATGTGAGATTTTATTGTTTGTTAGCTACTTTATTGCTTAATAAAACTAAATAGAATTATAAGATGATTATATTATAAATATATTAAATAATGCCATATATAGAACATTTTGAAAGAACATTAAAGGCTGTCCATGTTCGATAATGTTTTAAAACTTGGGGCATTGTACTAGGCATGCTAATGAGCCCTGATATTGGGATAAACAGTCTGTCAACTTCTTATGAAAGGGAATTCATCTTAGCTATTGTAAGTTTATAATCGAAAAAGCCTTATACTCGCTACCTGTGATGCAATATATGATTTCATCGATGACGTCATACTTGATGCTCAATATGACGTCATAAATTTTTGACAAACGTACGAATATTTCTAGACCCACCCCTGCCAGATCGACGTCTTGGGTTTTGTACAAATTGAAGCATTTGCCTCACGTTTCTCATCAAGATATATTCGCATTGGAGACTGTTATCAGGTAGAGATTTTCAATTGTTCATCTAGATATACATAACATGGCCCGTAAATTTGCTCACACCTAGTGGAACAAAAATATTTAGGTTTGTAAGAAAATGTTTCTCCTCCATTTTCCTATTTTGTTCATTAAGTAGTTCTTGAAGCAGACATTGCTCGAAGCCAGCTATATAGACAGATAAGAATGAAGAAGACCTCGAAGGCAAAGAGATTATCAAAAAATTGATGTTCAGGGCAAGCATTAATTTTCAAGGATAAGGGGTTATGTCTTATGTCTGTTTTGTATTATGTCTTAAAGGGGGTATTCTTCGGACAAGACTCATCAAATATTTCTACATGGTTAATTAAATGGAATTTTGAAGAACACAATCCCTCTGAAAATCAGATTAAAACCAAGCAGCGAATAATCAAATGCATCTAATCTGGCTTTAATAACAAATATCTTTACTAGCATCGTCAAATATTGTCCAGACCATGCTGTGCTAGAGCGTGCATGGTTAGGTGACCAGTTGAAAGTTTTTTGTTTCAGCCTAGTTCAGAAACATTTCATAAATAACTCTCAGAAGTTAGTTAATCTCAGCGTCGAAATATCGGAATCGCCGATGAAATCAGATTGTGAAAAAGTTTACGAGTTAAGCAAATTTGCAAAGGCAAATTATTACTTTGAACGAGTGAATGATACTTTCAAAAATTAGCTGTTATAAAGTTCTTTGGATAAACAATTTGTCTAATCACTTTCTCTCAACAATTTAGGTTTTTTAATTGCATGTACACTGATTTAAATATTTCTCGCTGCATGACTTCATTCGCATTCGCACAGGTGGCACTTTAGTCACGTGTCATAAAAGTAACAAGCATATTTAATAATTGCACTTTAAAATGAAATTTCTCGAACCATTTTTCATGTTTTTCTTTGGCTTATAGACGTCTTTTCTCTAGTACTTTTTTAAACTTTCTTTAATTTGGCACCGTCCAATATTGGAGCTTCTATTTACAAGACATACAAAGTGAAAGTGATGTGTTATAATAATTTGATTGCTAATATCTGAAATTACTAAACAAATATATTTTTGCAAATGAATCATTTTAAATTCAGTATACATACATTTGGATATGAGGCATTGAGTTCTGTAAGCGATAATTCAGCTGCAGCATAATTAAACACCCTCTCCCCACCCACTAAGAGTTCTACTTTCGGCCCTGTATACAGTGGTCCATGCTACAATATCTGAGAAAACATGATACAATCATTGACTTCTGTAAGGGATATTTCAGCAGCAGCAATGTCAAACATCCCCTCCCTCTCACACTAAAAATTTTAGTTTCGGCCCTCTATATAATTGTTTGTGCTACAATATCAGAGAAAACATGATACACCCAATAAGTTTTGTAAGCGATAATTCAGCAGCATCATTATTAAACATCCTCTCCCTCACCCCACTAAAAGTTACAGTTTGGCCTTCTATACAGTGGTCAGTGCTACAATATCTGAGAAAACATGATATAGCCATTGAGTTCTGGAAGCGATGTTTCAGCAGCAGCGTTATTAAACACACGACCCCCCACCCTTTTAAACGTTATTATTTTGGCCTTCTATACAGTGGTCAGGGCTATAATATCTGAGAAAATATGATACAGCCATTAAGTTCTGTAAGCGATATTTCAGCAGCAGCGTTATTAAACATCCCCTCCCGCACCACACTAAAAATTACAGTTTTGACCTTTTGTACAGTGGTCAGTGCTACAATATCTGAGAAAACATGATTCAGCCATTGAGTTCTGAAAGCGATGTTTCAGCTGCAGCGTTATTAAACACCCCCTACCCCACCGACTAAGAGTTCTAGTTTCGGACCTCTATATAGTGGTTTGTGTTACAATATATGAGAAAACTTGATATAGCCATTGCTTTCTGTAAACGACATTTCAGGAGCAGTGTTATTCTTGCTCAATTGGGTGTCTTAAGTCGTAAGTGGCTTGGTCTGATTGATGTGCACTTTTTAATGGAAGTCATCTAGCCAGTTCACAATCATCAAGGGCTCATTTTTACAATCTTAAAATTTTTTACAATATATATTTATGGTAGTAATGAATATTTTTTCTCATAATATTTTTTCTCTTCGAATTTAAGTAAATAAAGACTGATAAGCAAAGAAGTGATGTCAATATCACGTAAAAATATTATGTAATCAAATTGCTGTTGTACAACGATCACATAATTAAGTGTAATAAAAAATGAGAAAATTCAAGCTAGTATGCTTACCTTTTAATTCATTATTTGACCTGAGAGCTGCATGAATCCGAACAGGGAGACTGGGGAATGTTTCAACAAAATACGTCCTGTAATCGCCAATCTTATAAAATGGTTCTGGTTGTGGTAGAGGTCGTGGTCCATCGTTCCGATGCTGGCCAATATCTTGAATGAGCCTTAAGCATTCTGTCCATGACGATCCATACTTTCTTCCATTTACCAAATATTCATAAACATCGTTATCCATTTGACTTTTCCAATTTGAAGATTCAATATTAATTTGTTGCACGAGACTAGAGTGGGGATAATTTCTTCTAATTGACAGTAAGTCACCAACTTTACATAAAAAGTGAAATATGTCGTCATCCGACAGAAGAAATGGATGTTTCAAGGCTTCTTTGGCAGATGGTCTTTCTTCTGGTTGTAGTTTTAACATCCACGACAGAAGGTCTTTTAATGTTTCATCTTTGATTTCGTCTAAACCAACAGGTTTCCCATTCAACATGTTGTCCAGTCTAAGCCGTTTAGTTCCAAAAGGATGTTTCCCTTTTGTTGCAACATAATAAGCCACCATTCCTGCATTCTAAGATAATGAAAAATGTAACATTAACAGAAAAATTAAACTCTCACAAAACTAAATTTCGCTGTGAGCATTGTAAATGTCAACATTCTTACACTTACATATACATCAGACTCTTTTTTGTAACGTGCTTTATTTAAATCTTCATTACGTGCTTCATTTGAATCTTCGTCGTCACGATATGATTCAGGAGCAATCCAATATTCAGTTCCCCTGTTAAACTTGCTTTTGTATGTTGTAGATCCATTCTTCAACATTCGACTAATTCCAAAGTCAGCTATCAGAAATTTGCCGTCTACGTCACGGAGAACATTGCAAGGTTTCAAATCCCGATGAATAATAGGATTTGAGCCACTATGAAGATCATTTAATCCATTCAAAATATTTCTAAGAATATCGGGAAGAGCTTTTTGAAGATCATGTATAGTAGTATTACATTTTTTCACAAACTTCTCCAGTGATTCCTCACATAAGTCTAAGATCAAGTAAACATACTCTGTTCCAGTATCTTCCTCTAAGAAGTAATAATTCACAACATATTTCGACTTTTTTGCATTGAATTCATTTAAAATTTTCTTTTCATGCTGTGCAGGCTGGAAGTAGTTATCTCTACGTATTTGTTTCACTGCTTTACCGTAGCCATCATTTGTCAGTCCAAGATAAACACGGGTTTCATTATTTCCTTCGCCGAGCATAAACTTCTTCGAGAAAATTACACGAACATTGCCCACATATTTAATATCTGCTCCGGGATTTCTGCCACACAATTCTAACAACAGACTTTTATGCTCAACTGAATGACCAAGATATTCCCACTTTTGCGAATGCCATTCTTCAAATGACACAAAAGTATTACATTCAGAGGTGAGTGCAACAAAACTAATCAAATTCATAAGAATATGTAGCTCAAATTTACTCAAATACACTTAAAATTTGGATAACGACATTAAATTTTTGTAAAATCTAAGCACCAATCATCAAAATTGTCAAAAATTAATCAATTATGCAAACATATATCTATTAAGATTAAAGGCAAGCGATACAGAAAAATGTAGTTTTTAATTTAATATAGCACTTTTGTTTAAACAACGCAGTGCTAACAAAATGAATTTTTGTGTAGAAAAATTGAAGTTTTCGAAGCATGTAGCTATTTCTTATGCTTAAGTTTATATTTTATAGTGGAAGATAAAACAAAATGGCTTTGTTTCAACAAAATATTTTTTCACTCTTTTTCCTTTTAGACAAAGTTTCTAATCTTTACTACTAAACTTTTCATGAACTGACAGATTAAAGAGTCTTTACTTGCTCAACCTCCATGCAGTGTCATCTGTCTTATTCCCATTACCACTATCTTAAAACCATACAACAATGTAGGATTTGTACTGTCCTGTAATCCTCTCTTTTCATATTAGTTGAAATTATTTTGCCATTTAACACAAAGAACTCATTTCTACAACCCATCCACATACACTCTACATCAATCTGAACTTCTACTTCGTCTAACCACATTACTCTTTCCTCTACATTCTAGAGCATGATTCCTCTTCTACACTAACCCAAACCGTATGAATAGATAGTGTTAGTATGAAAATATCTAAAAATGAGCACTTTCCTAACTAAAGCTAAGACTTCGTCATTCATGATGATAGACAAGTAGAGGTTTCCCTTTTCTTCTTTCGATGTATTCATACACCTCCTGTTCTTTGGTTTTTCTCTACGCTTCTTACTGTGTACATAACTGATAATTGCCTTCACCCTATCTACGTAGGCCTTGTTTACATGAGACCGGAACAAAGTCAAACCGGAATGAAAATCAGAATTTATTCCATGTTTACATGGGACCGGCAGGAAACACGAAAAATCCTCATTTGCAGAATGCCTCGTTTGCAGGCTAATTTTACGCTTATGTATTTTTGGAAATATTGTTATGTGAGCAAAGGAAGTAATACACCATATGATTTTTTATTATTTGTTAACATTTTAAATAATATAGTGAGCATTGATTGGGCAAACATTTGATGTATGTTGAATTATAACTTTGCGATGTTTTATGGAATTTTGTGAAGCTTTACTTTAATACTTTTGAGCATTTCTCTAGTAATTTCATTAAAAGCACTATTGCCAATACACATTTAATATAAACGACAACAGAAATAGACATGTTTCGACATCTCATGATGCCATCTTCAGTATGAGTGAAATAATAGGTGATACAGGGTTTATATAAAAGTAATATAATACATAAATTACAACAATAAAAGGAAATAAGATAAATTAATGGGAGCGTCCGAGCGTATTATAAACTAAATATTGTATTGAATTTAAAACTTGAACATTGAGGTCAGGGTTAGTTTTGTTAATGTGGGTGTTCTTTGATTTTAAGAATGAATGAGGTGTCGGCAGTGTCGATGATTTTGAAACAAAGGGTGAATAGTTGGTTTTGCATGAGTGAGATTTAAGAAGGTGTCGGTAGATATAAGAGTTTGTCTGTTGTGGTATGTTCCTGATTCTGGTGGATAAATGGCGCGAAGTTTCGCCAATGTATCAGGGAACATCCCGCGCAATTGAATTCATATACCACCATAGATTTAATTGAATCAGGGATTGGGTCTTTAAATGAAAAAGGTTTTGATTTTGAATGATGTGAAAATTAGTCGAATGTCAATATCTGTACAGAAGCGTTTCATAATGTTTGTAAGTCTGCGTTGTGTGTGTCGTGAGTAATGTCCGATGTATGGTAGTTTAAAGTATAGAGTTGTTATTTTGGAATTTTCATTTGTGTTGGTTGTGATCGTCGTGTCAGGAGTTTCAGTGTCTAGGTTGAGGTTGTTGCTAGGTTTGTTGTCGAGATATCGTTTTACGGTTCTATTAATAAAGTGAAGTGGGAAAGAGTTTCGTAAAAGAGTGGATGTGATGTTTTTTATGTCTCGTTGAAAGCCATTGTTCGTATTGTTAAGTTTGTATGCTCTGTCGATTAGTGTGCGTATAAGTCTGGTTTTGTATGAAATTGGTGTGAAACTAAAATAGTTCGTTAGAAGTCCTGTGTTTGTTGGTTTGTGGTATGTAGATGTTGTACAGCTGTCGTGAGATTTTGTTAGTAAAATGTCAAGACATGGCAGATGATCTTGTTGTTCAGTTTCAAAAGAAAAACTAATGTTTGCGTGCTGTGTGTTAATGTAATTATACAACTTCATGGCCTCAGTTTCGTTAATAAAAACACAAAAAATATCGTCAACGTATCTGCGGTAAAATAGTGTCGTGGTAGTTGTTTAGCCAGTTTCGTTCATGTGAGCCCATGAAAATGTTAGCAAGTATGGGTGCTAAGGGAGAGCCCATCGCAACACCGTCCGTCTGGTCATGAAATTTTCCATTAAATAAAGAATGTGTCTGTGCTGTTGCTATTAAAAACAGTTGTTTGAGGTCTGTCCTGTTTATCCTGAACCTGGGGTTGTGAGTGAATATTAAGTCGATTGCTAGGTTGATGGTTTCAGTAAGTGGTATGTTAGTAAATAGGCTTTCAACGTCGTAGGAGATGAAGAATTTGTGACAAGAAGTTGATGAGTTGAAAGATGAGAAGTCATCGAGGAAAGTGAAAGAATCTTTAGTGGAGTGGTCATCTGGTATGAGTGGTGTTAATAGAGAACTAAGATACTTAGCTAACTTATAATTTTATGCGTTGATTGATGAAACTATCGGTCGTAGTAGAGGCGATTGTTCTGATTTTCGTTTCTTGTGAAGCTTCTTTAAACCATAGAAGCGTGAAGGTTGAGAACCTCTGGGGAAGATATCATTATAAACTTTGTTGCTAATAGAGTCTTTCTTTAGAAGCTTCCTTAACAGTCGTTGTAGTTTGGCTTCACGTGGTAGTGTGACGTCTTCTTTGAGTGGGGTAAACTTTGCCGTATTGTTAATGATTTTAAGGCAGGAGTTACGATACATTTGACGATCCATGATTACAACGCCGTTGCCTTTGTCCGGTTTGAGAATGATAATGTTTGGATTGTTGCGAATGTTTTTAAGGATGTGATGTTTTTTGAAGTCAGCTGGTGTCGGGTGATAAGATGAGATGTACGAGTGAGCGATGTGTGCCAGCTCTGTTTTAAGATGCGTGTAGTCTTCTTGATTGCAAATGTTGTGTTTTAAAGTTTGGTGGATTTTTTTGAATGTTGCCAGAATGTCGGTTGAGTTGAGTCGCAGTGGTTTAATGCCGAACCCAAGGCATTTTTCAGGAGTTCTAGTTCTTCGTCTTTTAATTGGTGTGATGATAGATTGGTTATCGTCTCGTTGTGTGTGAATGGTAGGGTTCTGTTCTTCGCGAGATTACTTAGTTTTTTCCGATGTGTGGTAATTGTCTTTTGTGGGTATTTGGTGTATCATTAATTTATCTTAATTCCTTTTTATTGTTGTAATTTATGTATCATATTAAGTAAGTAAGTAATGGACTCCGTCAATTTCCACGTATGAGCGTTCCACACAAAGTGGAACATCCTAGTCACTGAAATTATAGTGAAGGCAGCTGATCAGACTACAATCACTCGTACCTTTCACGCAACTACAACGCTGATATCAGCGTGACACAGGATGACAAGGCTGCAACATTGCAGATGCAGATACAGTCCATCCGAGGACATAGTTTCCTCTACCAAATTTCCCTCACAACCCGGGCTAGGTTTTCAGACACATTGCCAGATGTGCCGGGATTGAACCTGCGCCGTCTGGCTTACAGCTCACGCAATTAACCATTCAGCCACCCGCCCCGTCCCCATATGT
Organism: Xenia sp. Carnegie-2017; assembly: GCF_021976095.1. Lineage (NCBI taxonomy): Eukaryota > Metazoa > Cnidaria > Anthozoa > Malacalcyonacea > Xeniidae > Xenia > Xenia sp. Carnegie-2017. The sequence continues at coordinate 4,830,545 of NW_025813493.1, read as the reverse complement.
ATCATTTTACTTTTATATAAACCCTGTATCACCTATTATTTCACTCATACTGAAGATGGCATCATGAGATGTCGAAACATGTCTATTTTCAAAAAAGTTATCGTTTATATTAAATGTGTATTGGTAGTGCTTTTACGAAATTATGAAGCATTATTTACGACCTGCTTTTAAAAATACGAAAAGAAAGGTTTCCTTATCAGAATTGCGGAAGTTTGAAAAGCTTCAAACCAAGCAACTTGAAGCAGAATTAAGAATGTTATGTTTCTTAAAGATTGTCTTTCACTCGGCGTTATCCAAAGTTTCTCTGCTTTCCACTACCAAATGTCAACTTAACCAAGATAGCTTTGCGATACAGACGACTATTACGCAGCGCAATCAAAAACGAACAAAGAGGAAAGAAAGGAAGTTATCGAATGAAGTAACAAAATATCCAGAAAGTTTAAAGAATAATTTATCCTCTCTTGACTGGAATATTATAAACAAAGCTCTGAAAAACATTACCAAATACCACAAAAGGCAATTGCCACACATCGGAAAAACTAAGTAATCTCACGAGGAACAGAACCCTACCATTCACACACAACGAGACGATAACCAATCTATCATCGCACCAATTAAAGACGAAGAAGTAAAACCTGAAAAACGGTCTTGGGTTCAGCATTAAACCTGCGACTCAACTCAATAGGCATTCTGGCAGCATTCAAAAAATCCACCAAACTATAAAACACAACATTCGCAATCAGATGACTACACGCATCTTAAAACAGAGCTGGCGCATCGCTCACTCATTGCATCTCATCTTATCACCCGACACCAGCTGACTTCAAAACATCATCCTTAAAACATTCGCAACAATCAAACATTATCATTCTCAAACCGGACAAAGGCAACGGCGTTGTAATCATGGATCGTCAAATGTATCAACCTGCCTTCATTAACAATACGGCAAAGTTTACCTCAAGAAGACGTCACACTACCACGTGAAGCCAAACTACAACGACTGTTAAGGAAGCTTCTAAAGAAAGACTCTATTAACAGCAAAGTTTATAATGATATCTTCCCCAGAGGTTCTCCTTCACGCTTCTATGGTTTAAAGCTTCTGAAACGAAATCAGAACAATCACCTCTGCACGACCGATAGTTTCATCAATCAACGCATAAAATTATAAATTAGCTAAGTATCTTAGTTCTCTATTAACACCCTCATACCAATGACCACTCCACTAAAGATTCTTTCACTTTCCTCGATGACTATCAATCTTTCAGCTCATCGGCTTCTTGTCACAAATTCTTCATCTCCTACGACGTTGAAAGCTATTACTAACATACCACTTACTGAAACCATCAACCTAGCAATCGACTTAATATTCCTCACAACCCCAGGTTCAGGATAAACAGGACAGACCTCAAACTGTTTTTAATAGCAACAGCACAGACGCATTTTTATTTAATGGAAAATTTTATGACCAGACGGACGATTGTTGCGATGGGCTCTCCCTTAGCACCATACTTGCTAACATTTTCATGGGTCACATGACGAAACTGGTGTAAACAACTACAACGGCACTATTTACCGCAGATACGTTGACGATATTTTTGTGTTTTTACTAACGAAACTGAGGCCATGAAGTTTTATAATTACATTAACACACAGCACGCAAACATTAGATTTTCTTTTGAAACTGAACAACAAGATCATGCCATGTCTTGACATTTTACTAACAAAATCTCACGACAGCTGTACAAACATCTACACCACAAACCAACATTACTGGGACTTCTAACGAACTATTTTAGTTTCACACAATTTCATACAAAACCAGACTTATACGCACACTAATCGACAGAGCATACAAACTTAACAATACGAACAATGGCTTTCAACGAGACATAAAAACATCACATCCACTCTTTTACGAAACTCTTTCCCTTCACTTTATTAATAGACCGTAAAACGATATCTCGACAACAAACCTAGCAACAACCTCAACCTGAACACTGAAACTCTGACACGACGATCATTCCAACACAAATGAAAATTCCAAAATAACAACTCTATACTTTATTACCATACAAAATCGGACATTACTCGACACCTATGAGACTTACAAACATTATGAAACGCTTCTGTACAGATATTGACATTCGACTAATTTCATCATTCAAAATCAAAAACCTTTTCTCATTTAAAGACCCAATCCCTGATTCAATTAAATCTATGGTGGTATATGAATTCAATTGCGCCTGGATGTAATTCTATATTATTTGAAACTTCTCGCCATTTATCCATCAACATACCACAACAGAAAAAACTCTCTTATCTACCAACACCTTCTTAAAAATGTCAATCATGCAAAACCAACTATTCACCCTCTTGTTTTGAAAAATCATGACACTGCCGACACCTCATTCACCCTTAAAATCAAAGAAACGCCATTATGAAACTAACCCACATTCAATGGCAAGTTTAAATTCAATACAATATTTAGTTTATAATACGCTCGGACGCTCCCCATTAATTTATCTTATTTCCTTTTATTGTTGTAATTTATGTATCATATTACTTTCATATAAACCCTGTATCACCTATTATTTCACTCATACTGAATATGGCATCGGGAGATGTCGAAACATGTCTATTTTCAAAAAAGCTGTCGTTTATATTAAATATGTATGAAAATTACATGAACATGAAAATTGTTCTAAATTACACCCAACATTCTTAACTACGTTGTTATGAAGTATTCACTATGTTAAAGAATATATCGCGGGCGCATGTGTACGTTCGGGCAACGTTTGTTGTTTTTCTTTTATCTTAATAAAACTTACTTTTATGATCAAAGTGTTTTCTCTTCTGAAATATATCGTAATGCGAACAAAAGTAGCAAGCAAAAGGGTGTAGATAAAAAGCGGGCGCGGACGGCGGACTCAGATGTAAGACGAACGTCTGTTTGTACGAACGTCTGTTTGTTGTTGGCGGGAATTGCAAATGATTTATTGTAGGAGTTTGACAGTAATTTAAACGAGCTTTATCTTTCAGGATATATTTTTGACCTCATTATTTAAAGCAATTAAACATGTATATTTCAATTTCAGTCAGTCATATAGAGTGTAACGCAATGAAATCTCATTGAATTTTTTTCGTGTTTTGTTAATGGCATTTCACTCATGTTGGCCTTACCTGAGTGAGCCTTGCTTTTCCAATTTTAAAAAAAGTCAATCTTATATTACTCAAATCATACGATAAAGAAAATATGTATTAATTGAAACCGTAAGTAAGTAAAAGCTTTGCATGCACTTATGCAAAGAATGTCCTACAGGTAATTTCCTTTTTAAAGATAAGATAAGAATATTTTTTGAGGTCCCACTTCTCTGAAATTTGACAAACGGCAGAAATCTGACGCAGGTTCTAATGACAAGTCAAAACTGAGGTAAGCACAACAACTTTAAAATGACGAAAAGCATGTTTTTCAAATATGGTAGTTTGAGTATTTTCCGAGTGCAGACGATGTGTTTTTCATGTTTGCTGTAGCTATATGACAATTTTTGATGGATATTAGCCAAACGCATTCAAAAAGCCTTTATGATATCTTCCGTCGTAATTTCCGTATAACTTAGAGTCAAATTTAAAATTCTGTTTCACTGCATTCTTTCAGTCATAGCAATAGAAATATTGTCGCTATGATAGTTTTCAGTTAATATTTCTAAAGAGCTATATACAAGTTCTTTGTTTATTTGCTTGAATCTTTCTTTTTGCAATGCGTGAGAAACTATAACGCTAGCGATTCATCTATAAAAGAAGGATTGACTCATGTTTTGCAGTATAACTACCGTTCGTATCTAAGGATGCAAGTAATTATTTTTATCACATAGAATTACCTCAGTGACTTAAAGTTAAAACGAATTGTGTTAAAGAAATGTGGACCAGCAGAGAAGTGGGACCTCAACAAACATTCTTATCTTATCTTTAAAAAGGAAATTACCTGTAGGACATTCTTTGTGCAAAGCTTTTACTTACTTATGGTTTCAATTAATACATATTTTCTTTATCGTATGATTTGAGTAATATAAGATTGACTTTTTTAAAATTGGAAAAGCAAGGCTCACTCACGTAGGGCAAACATGAGTGAAATGCCATTGACAAAACACGAAAAAAATACAATGAGGTTTCATTGCGTTACATTCTATATGACTGACTGAAATTGAAATATGCATGTTTAATTGCTTTCAATAATGAGGTCAAAAAATATATCCTGAAAGAAAAAGCTCGTTTAAATTACTCTCAAACTCCTACAATACATCATTTGCAATTCACGCCCACAACAAACAGACGTTCGTACAAACAAACGTTCGTCTTACATCTGCGTCCGCCGTCCGCGTCCGTCGTCCGCGCCCGCTTTTTATCTACACCCGCAAGCAAAACACTCACTGAGGTACAAATGTTCTTCAAATAGTAGTGGCAAACATTGGATATACTTACTATGTATGAGCAATATACAATTTTCCTAAAACATTGCTAACAGGTCAGAACGCTACCTCCTTCAACGACTTTTCATATTATTTAGCTTCCCTAATAAGAAGTATGTTCTACAACCACAATGCAAACGAGAGTCTTCACGTCTCCATTTTATTTTAACCAGCTGCATCAAGCTATTAAGAAGCTTAAGCAAGAGTACGACTACGACAACGAGTACGAAGTTTGACCGTGTAAGGGAATGGCACGAGGAGGTTTGTTGTCATTGTCGCTTCGTAAAAATTTAGTTTTAGCTATAAACAACAGAACGAGCCTTTTTATTGTAAAAAACACCGACGTATAATGATATTAACTAATCGGTAATACTGATTTTGCGGGAACATAGGACACTTTTGAGTGAAAAATATTCACTATTTTAAATTTTATGTACGATATATTTATACTAATTTATTGTTTTTTTACTGTTCACTTTTCGTACAAAATACATGAAAGTTCACAGGTGTTTTTTTTTGCTTTTAAATGTACATATGCACTCAAAAAGGTTTTAAAGTAAAGCCTGCATGCTCGAAAATAGTACTGTAAACTAATTTCTTACAGAATGAAGAAATATACCTACTTTCTTTGCTTAAAAAGACATCGTAGTCGCCACTACGAATTTTTTACGAAACATCGTACTCAGATTGATGACGGCTACGTGTTGTTGTCGTCGCAACAATGTTTTCGCGCCAAAATGACGTAAATCATGTTCAAGTTTTATATTATATGCATATTATGCAATATTTCATGCTGCATGATTTCGTCATATTTGTTCAGTACATAGTTTGATTCATATTAATGTGTCATATATAAAATAATCATGTTAAAAGTTGGACATAAAATGACAAAGCACTTAAATTGGTTCTTGCGGATCATGATTACTTGTAGATCGAGTGCCACGTATCTGCTCAACCAGTGCACCGGTGTGCGTTCAGTTCGGCTTAAAAGCACCGTTGTTTGAGCCCAGGCAACATTAATGTCATATGTGATGAAAACTAACACCGAGCTGTAGAAACGTTAGCTACATCGAGTTTGACAAATCGCTTAGTCCTGAATATTATCACAGATATAAACACAGTAGCGAAGCCACATGATTCCTATTCCTATGTAATGCAAATATTTCCGTGATCATTCACTGGAAAAACGCTAAAGGAATTAACTTTCTGAAGACATAAATAATTTTTCGCTGAAAAATTGCTTTGGTGTTGCCTACGTAACAAATGACGGTAATGCGTTCCTTGACCCAATAACACTTTAACAAAGCTAATTATTGCATAGGTTTTTAAAGAACTTACTTGACGGTAAATTTTGTTTTGAAATCAAGACAATTATAAATATGCAAACTACGACATACTTGAATATCGATAAAAAATTCCATAAATCGTAAACAGTAATAAACCAAAACAAAAATTTTACTAAGAGAATTACCATCTATAATTGTACGCATGTGTAAAGTTTCACAGCAACTTAATAAATTGTGTTTGGGATTGAGTTGCATTTCTGTAACATAAAAGTACTGAGATCCTTCATAGATCAATAAGAATCAGAAATCGAAACCGGAAATTCCAAAACGCAATAATTGATTTTGGTAAATACACAATTTGAAAGAAATGACAATTGGAAAAGTCCGGTGTTACAAAATTAAAATCAAACACTTACCCACATCTTTATCCAGATCATGGTAAACGATGTTGGGATTGGATGATGTAGACGCTGTTGCTTGAGATTGTATTCTGTTAGGATTCTCATCTTTGTCTGTTTGAAAGCTTAGAGGCTTTGACCCATCAGCGTAAGGCTCCATGAGCGCAAAAAAATGCTATAATTACATTAGTAATTATAAGTTAAAAATCTAAAACACTCTTTGTACGAAGAAAATGCTACAATTACATTAGTAATTATAAGTTAAAAATCTAAAACACTCCTTGTACGAAGTGCACTTATTTCCAAACTATTCGCGTATGATTCCGTCTATTGCTTTTTGAGTTATGTATAAACAAAGCAAAGTAATTGATTGGCTCTTTATTAGACAGGCACAGCCAATTGTATTAAAATTCTCATGTTGGCTTGACTACGTAATACTTACGTGCTCATTGGTCGCGGCAAAACAAATAAGGTCATGACAGCCACTCGGCCACTGCATTCATAATTGCTGCTATAGTCAATCGTATAGTTTGACTAACAGGAACTCGGAACACGGCTTACAGCTCCACGTATTCTGATAAAATATACAATACTGTGTTGTACAGAAATGCCAGGGAGATTTGTTGATTTGGTTTAATCAGACTGCGTACCTCAAAATAGTTGTCATCAACAACTGCTTATATGTAAAACAGTTTAGAAATATGTAGCCCCACAGTATATAGAACATACAGTAGGGCCACTCCATTGAATTTTTTCGTGCCACACATATCTTATTTCGCATGTGATTACCATATTGGCAGCCAGTAAACTGCATTGTGTGACCAATAGGATTGACGATATGGCATACGGCAGTTACTAATTAAATATACAGCAGCCAGTTGCACAGCGAAGTGGCACTACTGTATATTACCTATACTGTGGTAGCACTAGGAATTGTTGGAAGTTAAATAAGCAGCAGTCATAACCAACACTCAATTTCGTTTTTTTCTTATCCACAAAACTTACCTGGAAATTTAACAGTCAACATTGATCAAGGGGAATTATTCTGCCCTAAATGATATGACTTTTGATGTTGTAGCTTTACAATACAGGTTTATCACATTGCAAACCACATTCCCAAAAATCAAAACTTTAATACTTATATTGGAGGCCATGATAGATTGAAACTTTTTTTAACGATACATTGGTTAGAATAACGAACATTTTCATTCCGTATTTTAACTACTTACTAATGTTCTCAAATGTTTTCTAATTAAATGATAACTGTTTTCTGTATTTGATGTAATTTTATTATGAGCTTTTTGTAAACTGATATAAATAGTACCTATATATCTTCCAAAAAATCTTGCTTGAAATTAAATGTGCATTATCAAGTTAGAGAATTTCAAGCAATTTATCGTCATTAATAAAAAAATTGTCGACGAAATCAATACATTCTTGAATTGTGATCATCACTTTTCTGACATGCAAGCTTCCAAGCTTCAACAGAATGTGCAACAGTAACTTCATCTGGTAAACTCTCCTCGAGATCTTTAATAATTTCACAACCATCTTGTTCAAGCATTGCGTTGATGTACTCTGCTAAACTATATAAAAAGAACAAAAATTGAAATCTTAGTGGTATGAGCTATATAAACATAAGCTTTTTCTAATGAATACAACTAGCTTTCTGTTGATACAGTTAAAATAAGCATCATTGACTTATAAAATGACAAAATTTGATTGAAAAATTTTGGAAATGTAAAAAAGCAGATGATTGTACAATTCAAACTTTTTCATGATTTTGTATTACCCTTTTCCTGTGAAAGGACATGTTTCCACACTTTTAACATTTTCCGAAAAATAAATAAAAAACATTTGCAAATGTTTGCACATTTTCTATCATGACTTGTTTGTTACAATTTTGTACACGTTTTACGTGGTAAAATAAATTTAGTGTCGTTTTCCTTGTATACATAAATGGTTGTATACAACAAGAGTTTTCACGTTAGACAAGGTGGTCAGTTAACTCCTTGAATTCAGAAAAATTAAATCGTATTCTCCAAACATGCGTGTATTTTTAACATGATATAGAATTTGAAATAAACTTTTCAATGAAACGCAAACAAGAGACATTGATCCAAACAATTTTCGTGACACGATTAGGGTTTGATAACGAATGATAACAATCGACCAACTTTACGAAGTAAAAAGTTGGGGTATGAAAGAAAGGACATGTAGCAGATGTTAAATAAGCAGCACAACAAATAGTTATGTAGATAAATAGTTTTACTTACGGCCAGTGCAACTGTTCATCTGGTGCATTTTTCAAAAAGAGTAAAATAAGCTGCAACAATTCATCAACAAAACGATTAATTTTGATTTTCTGTAAACCACGACTTAATTCAAACTTTATTTCCCTTGTCAATGCTGTCTTTATCTTATCTGTTACATCGTCAAATGGTTCCTATAGCAATACCACAAAGATTTCAATATTCCCAATTCATCATTTGCCTTATATTTTACAGTTAAGCACTAAAGTCCATACAGTTCTTAAACTCCATATCAACATAAATTGTTTTAAAGGGCTGAATATATCCGAAGAATATATCAGAAGAAATATTTTTCATTGATTTAATTATGGTAGTCAATATGAGCTGTAGTTGCTTTATTAAATTAACGATAAAGTTCGCTGATTTGAAACAAGTAAAAAGCAGGACTCGCGTGCAAAATAATCATTATGTTTAGCTAACTGATATGCTTTTGATTCACATTGGTTTTGTTAGTCCCAAAAACAAAATATACGTATATTATTATATCTGTTAGCGCAATTAATACCTTCACATAAAAATTCCTACACGATTTGCATCAAAACATAATCTAGGCCGAACAAACCTGTTTACGTCTAGTCAATATTTTTGCTCTTTCTAATGATAACAATTTCCAAAGCGCAACAACATGTTGAAGTTCACAAATCTGCTCTGCCTAAAAGAGAATTTAAAAAACCCTTATAAATACACGGTGAAAGAATACAAAGTACTTTTATTGCTTTCATTCTTTATATTACATTAGTAATCTGTTCGGCTGAGAAATAGGATAGACACTCATAAGCCAAAGATAATTAAAAATTCAGAGCTATTTAAAGAATTAATTTCGGTCAAGCATTATAAAACTGAGATTTAACAAACTAATATCGAATTGAACCGCAGACAAAGGCCATTAAAAACTCTTCAAGAATGTTTTTGTTTGATAAAAAAGACTTTAGCATACAGTTTTTAATCTTCACAAAAACTCAAAAGTCGTTCATTTTATTTACACACAGTATAGCTACCTTGCCACTTTTTAAACCGTTTCTAGGATCAATTTTCAATGCTGATTTCATATATTCACTGATAAGCATTCCTGGATTTCCTCCAGCAGATGATAAGAAACCAATGACATTGTGGAGAGATTTAAGAACGTCACAAACATCAGTGAGTTGGTTCAGTTCACTTAAGATCTGATCTTTCACTGGTCGACTAAGTTTAATCTACAAACAAAATTAGAAACCATAGACGTTAGCAAAAATAACGGAATTAAAAAAAAATGACCAAAATCTTGAAAATGAGATCATTCATACAGAGCAGATTCTAGGTAACTCTGAATACATCACCGAAAATATATTTTGTTATGCTTTTCCTTATCATAAGTAAAGTAGCTAAATTAGCTACTTTTCTTATTAAGTGTACCTGAGGGATCTTTTGATTCAACGCTTTAAAAACAGCTCCATCACAAATATCTTTGCTGAACACAAATAATTCAACCTAGAAAAGTAGAAACTTAATTTATATAATCAAACGCAAAAATAGCTGACAGGACCATAAATTCTCAATCCCATTCATTTATATCCCTTTCTGTATGACATGGATAACATGGAACTAACATAAATTCAGGGAACTAACCAAAGATGTAATTCTAGGTTTTCCCCGAATAAATCTGTCGACAAGTTGTCTTTCTAAAGATTTCCAGTTGAACTTCACAACTGTTTCTTCACCTCCTTCACCAACTTTTAGTGAATAATCACAGTGAGCCAGGACCATCGGCAAAAAATCTCTCTCTGGATCATAGGCAACCAAATGCCCCTTAGTAACGTTCAACAGCGATAGCTCCTCTGAACTATAAAGATGTAAAAAATATCTAGCTAACAGAAGGATAGCAATGAAATATTTATTAGGGTGAAAACCTGCTCTATAAGGCAATTTGTGTTTTCAGAATACATAACCAGCCTGAGGAATAAAAGTAGCCCTTTTCTTAAAACATAAAATTAAATCAAATTCTCACCAGTGATGAATCCTAACAAAATCTTGCAAAGTTTATCTTACTTTTTATCGTCCTTCAACAAGCTTTTACATCGTCCAATAAAATTGTTATGTAAAGACACCATAAAATTTGTCAATGCAAAAGAACACTTTCCAAATCCTTTCCACGAAGGCAATAACATCGAAATTGGAGTAGTGTTGATAACATCCATATCTCTCATTTCTTTTGAAATTCCGTAATGACCTAACAAGTCAATTAAGACAACTGCAGTTATTTAAAGAAATCTTGGTAACACAAACAAAGTGATTTCAGATATTACTCAACAGAATGCATTAGTTAACACTTAATTAGGTAATGATTTGTCAACCACTGTTGCTCTCATGCATTAAAACAACTGAAGAAAACAGTAAATAAAATAAATAAATTGAAAATCCACTCTACATAGCATCAACCTTGACTTAACTTTTATTTTGTCACTCACCATCTTGTGGAATAGATGATCTAATGATCTTCCAAGCCATATTGAAACTGTTGATTAAGGACTTCACATGCTGTTTTATGTCAGGGTCTACAAACGAAAAAGAGAAAACCAAATTTAAGGACTATTTCTTTGCCATGAAAAGGTATTTAATTGATCAAAATGTGAGAAAAAAAAAACAAAAACCAATTTTCAAAAATTATGAATGATTTCAATTCTATTCCATTTATCTTGACGTCTTAGCTATATATCTCTCTAAGAGAACATTTGTCTATTCAACAGACCTTAGATGCAAGCTACGAAGAAAGATGAATAATCTTGACAAAGACATGTTGCAGCAGAAAAGGAACACGTATAAGAATTATTGATATTTTTAAGTGTAAGACGTCAATACAATGGAAGAAAACCTTTTGTTTAATTAATATTGACAATATGAATACTTGTTTAAGCAGACATGCTATATACAACAGAGCATTCACTAACATCACAAATCAAAAGTTATTTAATTTTAACAGCAAGTTGAGATTTACTGGCAGCAAAAGTAGTCTAATTTTTATAACTTAAAATAGAATAGGGATGCATGTCAGCAATGTAAATTATACAGTTGATAAAACGTGAAATAAAGGTGAAAAAGAGAAGAAATAAAGTTTAGCTAAAATAGGAAGGATATTTTTATAAAAAGATGTATTAACCATAGAACAACAAGAGCCCTCGCTATTCTACAGCAGTAATGCAATTTACTAAAGTAAATCAGACACGCTTTTAAACAAAAAGAGTGTTTGGATGTACCTCTTTTATATAAGTCTCCAATGGTGTATTTTTCAGCTTCATTTCGATCTAAGCAACGATGAAACTTTTCAAAAAGAAAACGTTGCAACTTTATGATATCCGGAAGATACTGAAGGGCACGAAGATGACATTCCTGGAAAAAGACAATGTATAGAAGTTTGTACAATGTATATTTTAAAATCTTTAACTAGTGATCCTGGGCTAGGGTAAAGTTTCAATTTATTTTATATTAAAAAAGTAAAGCGGTAACAAAAATTCTTGTTGTAGACTGATTTTGAGAAGTCCTGAGCTAATCATAACATATTTTCATGTTTGTAAATGTAGATCGTCCAGGTTGGTATAGTACTGAGAATGACTGTTTTTGTTGTTGTTGACTGACGTTTCGACAACCTTAGCGGTAGTCATCTTCAGAGTCAATGAAGAGTAAACGTCAGGTTAGCCGTATTTGTTATCTGGTTCTTACGTCATTGTATTGTGTGTACAGGAAATGTGTATTGTCATTGTGAAGTGAAATTTTTTTATTTTTATTTGTGATGTGTGATTTAGGTGTGATGTTTTTAGTTGTAATGTGTGGGTGTCAATTGTGTATTGTCATTGTGAATTACGGTGAATCACATATGATTTGTACACGTCTTGTTAATGTTCTGATTGTGGTGGCTTTGTGTGATGTAGGGTTGTAAGATGATTGGTCTAGTAGTCGGTCAGTATGTGTTGGCTTGCGATAAACTGTTGTTCGTAGTTTTTGATTGTCATGTTTTACCAAACAGTGGAGAAAAGGAAGAGTTCCGTTTTCCTCGACAACTTTGGTACATTGTATGTGGCTGTTCTGTTTGTTGATGTGAGTGTGAAAGTCATCAATCTCGTCTGCATGTAGTGCTGTGATTGTGTCATCTACGTTGCGAAACCAAAAAGGTTTCCCGAGTTCAAACCATTTACTTTATTATGTCTATTTTCATTAAATATTTTCTGCATTTTAGTTGTTTTATTTTAACAATAAATTAATTGTTCTTAGAATAGCTATTTACACGTTAAAAAGCACACATGCATTTAATTTTAAATCTGTCTTGTTCAGTAGCCTGCAATAACTGTAATTCTTATAAAAAAGTAGCTACACCTAGCTAAATATAAAGTTTTAAGAAAGATCAAAATTAAAAAAAGTGAGTAACAAATTAGCGACGTTTGCACATTACATTTAAAATCATTGTAAAGGAAATTAAGCATAACCTTTTTTAAAAATTCATCAAGTACTTCACACTTGTCTGTTGGCACTGTGACACCTTGAGAATATTCTTGGTATTTGAAGGACAAATGTTCAATGTTGATTTTCTTACGATTTCTCCAAAGTGCTGGACATGAAGGATCGAGTTTTGTAACGACATTGGAGCTTGGTTCATCTAATTTGCTTATCAATTTCATTAGCGGATTATTTCCTGGAAAAAGTGATGGAAAAATGTTTTGACCAATTATCTAACTCTATGTTTTGAAGAGCCTGCATTACACTTTAGCATAAAAATATACGAACAGAAAGTAAAACGTAGCCAAACTGCCAAACGGCAAATTTTCATTAAATTTTAAAATAACTTTGTTCTCATAATGGACGTTTTACAAAATGAATTTCTTTGATTTAATTTCCAAACTTTTTATAAAGAAGCAAAACAGGAAAACTTATTGAAATATATAATTCTGAATATAAAATTTTATACAGCACATCTAATTTATTAGACACTGATGATAAAAAACAAGAATAAAAGTATTAATAGAGTGTTATTAAACAATTCCTAGTTGCCGAGAATTATAATTTAAGAAATGGGTCGGTTAATTGACTTGATTTCCATCAACATTGGTAAATTAGTTAACAAAAATTTTGTCCAATTTTATTTTTGTTAAAAATTAAACAATTTAAATTGCTAGCATTTTCATTTTGTATTTTATATGCCATTTATTTTAGAAACTACGTATACATATTCAGTTTGTTCGACCCAAGGATTCGGTGCTATAGCAACAAACTAATCAAACATGCATTAATTGAAGCACAGTGAGCAAGAGAATACATCATATGTCACCATAAAACTAGTAAGAACTTTAAGACAAATTTAACTACGAATATTTTACAATTTTTCAGCCACATTAATGGATAAACAAGAAAGGCAAATAACATGAGAACTCAATTTATCTTCTTCATTAGTGTCTTATTGGGCGTAAATACAAAGAAAATTAAGAAAACTTTGCCTAACTACGTAAATTTTAATTGTCAGATTTAATAAGATGTTGTGAAAAGAAAAATACTGGAAGCGTCCACTATGCAATATTTTACTACACGCACTATTTGTATGTCCCACCCTTCACCAAAACCCGAAACATCATTGTTCTGAAAAATGTTGGATAAACATGCCTGTCTTTTTTGTTGGACTTTCTCCTGTTTTCTGGCTCTAAGAGTTTCTTCTGGTAGGAATAACCACCCTATACTCAGTGAAACGTAAATGACTACATATAATGATTAGGAACGAAAAACAAAAAAGACACTTCCTTATTTATTACAAGATGCTATGATATAAAAATTGAAGTAAACCTTGATCATGGTTAAGACATTGATCGACATCTTTCAAAGGCAACTCACTCAGTTACTTTGATTTCATAGATTAATCACGTGCAAAGCATTGACTTTACAAATTTAAAACAAAAACATTTCATTCTATATGCATTGAGATTTGTTCATAGATCTAACAGTCGATAATAAATCTTCTGTAATAGGAAACATCCAACCAGCAGCAAAAACAAAGGAAATTCATATTGAAATAACCGTTCCCAGTATCCGACTTGACTTGCGGGGTTTCTTACTAGTGATAAACTGCCGTACAAGAAAATACCGCACTTTCCCTTTGTCGTAAATTTATAAAATTAGAAATGGTTTCAAGTTTGGAAACTCCAGTAGAGCCAACGAGTTAATTTCGGAACGGAAAATTAAGGAGGCTCGCATACGCCTGTTATCTAGAAGCTCGCTCACACTCGCACTCGTTGAATAAGGTTTCAAAATCCGCACATAAATAATCGAAGACGATATTTGCAGTCCACTGATGCCTTAATTTTAAATACTTTAACAAAAATCTCGAGTTTGCCTTTGATTTAGTTTTCTGTATCGCACTCACCGAGTGTGAGTGAGAAAAAACACCGGCGATAATCTTTCCCTCAAACACTGTATCTCCGTTCTCCAAGAGCAGCCTCTTTATTTCCGTAAAAGTTAAATATATATTGTACATAATACATGGCATTTAATTTAACCAATGCAGCTAGAAAAGTTTGTGTATGGTGAGCCCATAGTTTTTTGTAAAAATTTGAATTTTTTAGATTTTCGGATCGATGTTTCAAATGACGCTAGGATGCAAGTAATCTATAAACTTTGACAAAAATTTTAAGTATACGTATTGCCACATACCTGTTGTAAAGGATCGTTTCTAACCGACACTTGCAACATGGTTTGATCAGTCTTTTCCTAAGATTGACAAAAAACAAAGGTTCGTGTTACACTTACTTAAAGATTCATTTTTATATGCAATTATAGTATATTGATAATTAAGTTATAAAAGACGTAAAATAAATATAAAATTAGGTTAGAAATTATAACTCGTAATTTAGAACAAACCCTACATGATTCGAGTCTGCTCCACCATCGTTAGCTATTTTTGACTTTCTCCTCTTTTCTGGCTCAAGTTCTTTCTTTCGGTAGAAATAACCATCCTATACTCAGTGAAACGTAAATCACAAAATATAATGATTAGGAACGAAAAACAAAAAAGACACCCCTTAATTATTACAAGATCCTATGATATAAAATTTGAAATAAACTTTGATCATGTTTAAGACATTGGTCGACATCTTTCGAAGGCATCTCACTCAGTTACTTTGATTTCATAGATTAATCACGTGCAAAGCATTGACTTTAAAAATTTAAAACAAGAAGATTTCATTCTATATACATTGAGATTTGTTCATAGATCTAACAGTCGATAATAAATCTTCTGTAATAGGAAACATCCAATCAGCAGCAAAAACAAAGGAAATTCATATTGAAATAACCGTTCCCAGTATCCGACTTGACGTGCGGGTTTTTTTCACTAGTGATAAACTGCCGTACAAGAAAATACCGCACTTTCCCTTTGTCGTAAATTTAAAAAATCAGAAATGGTTTCATGATTTGTAAACGCCAGTAGTGCCAACGAATTTGTTTCGGAACGGGAAAATTAAGGAGGCTCGCATACGCCTGTTATCTAGAAACTCACTCACACTCGCACTCGTTGAATAAGGTTTCAAAATCCCCACATGAATAATCGAAGACAATACTTGCAGTCCACTGATGCCTTAATTTTAAATAATTTAGCAAAATATCGAGTTTGCCTTTGATTTAGTATTCTGTATCGCACTCACCGAGTGCGAGTGAGAAAAAACACCGGCTATAATCTTTCCCTCAAACACTGTACATCCGTTCTCCAAGAGCAGCCTCTTTATTTCCGTAAAAGATAAGTATAATTTGTACATAATGCATGGCATTTAATTTAACCACTGCAGCTAAAAAAGTTTGTGTATGGTGAGCCCATAGTTTTTTGTAAAAATTTGAATTTTTTAGATTTTCGGATCGATGTTTCAAATGACGCTAGGATGCAAGTAATCTATAAACTTTGACAAAAATTTTAAGTATACGTATTGCCACATACCTGTTGTAAAGGATCGTTGCTAACCGACACTTGCAACATGGTTTGATCATTCTTTTCCTAAGATTGACAAAAAACAAAGGTTCGTGTTACACTTACTTAAAGATTCATTTTTATATGCAATTATATTATATTGATAATTAAGTTATAAAAGTCGTAAAATAAATATAAAATTAGGTTAGAAATTGTAACTAGTAATTTAGAACAAACCCTACATGATTCGAGTCTGCTCCACCATCGTTAGCTATTTTTGACTTTCTCTTCTTTTCTGGCTTAAATTCTTTCTTCCAGTAGAAATAACCATCCTATACTCAGTGAAACGTAAATGACAAAATATAATGATTAGGAACAAAAAACAAAAAAGACACCCCCTTATTTATTACAAGATGCTATGATATAAAATTTGAAATAAACTTTGATCATGTTTAAGACATTGGTCGACATCTTTCGAAGGCATCTCACTCAGTTACTTTGATTTCATAGATTAATTACGTGCAAAGCATTGACTTTAAAAATTTAAAACAAAAACATTTCATTCTATATGCATTGAGATTTGTTCATAGATCTATCAGTCGATAATAAATCTTCTGTAATAGGAAACATCCAACCAGCAGCAAAAACAAAGGAAATTCATATTGAAATAACCGTTCCCAGTATACGACTTGACGTGCGAGGTTTCTCACTAGTGATAAACTGTCGTACAAGAAAATACTGCACTTTCCCTTTGTCGTAAATTTAAAAAATCAGAAATGGTTTCATGATTTGTAAACGCCAGTAGTGCCAACGAATTTATTTCGGAACGGGAAAATTAAGGACGCTCGCATACGCCTGTTATCTAGAAACTCAATCACACTCGCACTCGTTGAATAAGGTTTCAAAATCCTCACACAAATAATCGAAGACGATATTTGCAGTCAACTGATGCCTTAATTTTAAATATTTTAACAAAAATCTCGAGTTTGCCTTTGATTTAGTTTTCTGTATCGCACTCACCGAGTGTGAGTGAGAAAAAACACCGGCGATAATCTTTCCCTCAAACACTGTACCTCCGTTCTCCAAGAGTAGCCTCTTTATTTCCGTAAAAGTTAAATATATATTGTACATAATACATGGCATTTAATTTAGCCAATGCAGCTAGAAAAGTTTGTGTATGGTGAGCCCATAGTTTTTTGTAAAAATTTGAATTATTTAGATTTTCGGATCAATGTTTCAAATGACGCTAGGATGCAAGTAATCTATAAACTTTGACAAAAATTTTAAGTATACGTATTGCCACATACCTGTTGTAAAGGATCGTTTCTAACCGACACTTGCAACATGGTTTGATCAGTCTTTTCCTAAGATTGACAAAAAACAAAGGTTCGTGTTACACTTACTTAAAGATTCATTTTTATATGCAATTATATTATATTGATAATTAAGTTATAAAAGACGTAAAATAAATATAAAATTAGGTTAGAAATTATAACTCGTAATTTAGAACAAACCCTACATGATTCGAGTCTGCTCCACCATCGTTAGCTATTTTTGACTTTCTCCTCTTTTCTGGCTCAAATTCTTTCTTCTGGTAGAAATAACCATCCTATACTCAGTGAAACGTTAATGACAAAATATAATGATTAGGAACGAAAAACAAAAAAGACACCCCCTTATTTATTACATGATGCTATTATATAAAAATTAAAGTAAACCTTCATCATGGTTAAGACATTGGTCGACATCTTTCAAAAGAAACTCACTCAGTTACTTTGATTATAGATTAATCACGTGCAAAGCATTGACTTTACAAATTTAAAACAAAAACATTTCATTCTATATGCATTGAGATTTGTTCATAGATCTAACAGTCGATAATAAATCTTCTGTAATAGGAAACATCCAACCAGCAGCAAAAACAAAGGAAATTCATATTGAAATAACCGTTCCCAGTATCCGACTTGACGTGCGGGGTTTCTTACTAGTGATAAACTGTCGTTATAAGAAAATACTGCACTTTCCCTTTGTCGTAAATTTAAAAAATCAGAAATGGTTTCATGATTTGTAAACGCCAGTAGTGCCAACGAATTTATTTCGGAACGGGAAAATTAAGGACGCTCGCATACGCCTGTTATCTAGAAACTCAATCACACTCGCACTCGTTGAATAAGGTTTCAAAATCCTCACATAAATAATCGAAGACGATATTTGCAGTCAACTGATGCCTTAATTTTAAATATTTTAACAAAAATCTCGAGTTTGCCTTTGATTTAGTTTTCTGTATCGCACTCACCGAGTGTGAGTGAGAAAAAACACCGGCGATAATCTTTCCCTCAAACACTGTACCTCCGTTCTCCAAGAGCAGCCTCTTTATTTCCGTAAAAATTAAATATATATTGTACATAATACATGGCATTTAATTTAGCCAATGCAGCTAGAAAAGTTTGTGTATGGTGAGCCCATAGTTTTTTGTAAAAATTTGAATTTTTTAGATTTTCGGATCAATGTTTCAAATGACGCTAGGATGCAAGTAATCTATAAACTTTGACAAAAATTTTAAGTATACGTATTCCACATACCTGTTGTAAAGGATCGTTTCTAACCGACAATTGCAACATGGTTTGATCAGTCTTTTCCTGGGATTGACAAAAAAACAAAGTCGTAAAATAAATATAAAATTGGGTTAAGAATCATAACTCGTAATTTCGAACAAACCATACATGATTTGAGTTTGCTCCACCATCGCTAGCTTTTTCATGTCCTACTCCACCATTGCTAGCTTTTTTATGTCTTATTCCACCATCACTAGCTTTTTTATGTCCTGCTGCACTATCACCAGCTTTTTTATGTCCTGCTCCGCCATTGCTATCTTTTTTATGTCCTACTCCACCATCAGCAGCTTTTTTATGTTCCTCTTCACCATTGCTAGCTTTTTTATGTCTTATTCCACCATCGCTAGCTTTTTTATGTCCTGCTCTACTACTGCTAGCTTTTTCATGTCCTACTCCACCATCACCAGCTTTTTCATGTCCCACCCCACACCATAGCTTTATGTCCCATTCCACCATCATATCTTTTATGTCCTACTTCACCATCACCAGCTTTTTTATGTCCTATTCCACCATCGCTATCTTTTTTATGTCCTACTTCACCATCACCAGCTTTTATGTCCCCCATCCACCATCGCTATCTTTTTATGTCCCATTTCAACCACCGCAGCTTTTTATGTCCTATTCCACCATCGCTAGCTTTTTTATGTCCTGCTCTTATATCGCTAGCTTTTTCATGTCCTACTCCACCATCGCTAGCTTTTTTCATGTCCTACTCCACCATCACGCTAGCTTTTTCATGTCCTACTCCACCATCGCTAGCTTTTTCATGTCCTGCTCCACCATCGCTAGCTTTTCATGTCCTGATCCGACGACAGAGTGAGAAATGCCACGACAGACCAGAAACCGATGATGATTCTTTTGAAAGCTTTGACGACGATTATGATGCGAGGTCTTCCTGACGATATGGATGTTCGACCACGACAGGATTTATTAAACTGAGCTGACAGAATGCGGAGGTTCGGATGACCACAGATCATGAAACCATGACGATTCAGAGTTCGAGAAATTCGAAATGACGTTAAATGACCCATTCCACGATGCTGAGTTAGATCCCGATCCACACAGGAGTGCTAGAAATTCTTCCACTACAGGATCACCATCCCGATGATTGATTTCATCCATTTCCGATTACGACAGGACCATCTACAGGAGTTTAGGAAACCCACACAGGATTTTCATGTTCTACTTCTTCATCATTAGCTTTTTTATGTCCTACTCCACCATTGCTGGCTTTTTTATGTCCTACTCCACCATCGCTATAGTTTTTATGTCCTACTTCACAATCGCTAGCTTTTTCATGTTCTACTGCACAATCGCAAGCTTTTTCATCTCCTGCTCCACCATCGCTAGCTTTTTCATGTCCAACTCCATCATCACTAGCTTTTTGATGTCCTGCTCCACCATCGCTGGTCTTGTTCTTGCTTTTATGACTATTGCTTGTTTCTATTCTATTATCTTTGCTATCATCACCTTTTCTACGCTTTGTTCCAGAATCAATAGCTTTCATGTCGTTTTTAAAATTATCCGTAGCCTTGTTCATATTGTCATCATTGTCGCTAATTTCTATGTTATTTTCTCTACCATCATCAGCTTTTTTATACTTTTCCCGAGAATCACTGGCTTTCATGTTTTCTTCTCCAACACATGTCTTTTCAAGCTTTGCTCCACCTTCGTTAGTTTTTGTATTTTGTACACAATCGCTAGCCTTTTTACCCTTTGTTCCACCGTTGCTAGCTTGAGTATTTTTTTCTTCATCATCACCAGCGTCTTTACTGTTTTCTTCATCATCCTTAACTTCTTGATGTTTCGCTTCACCGTCACTATCTCTTTTACTCCTAGCATTTAGATCGCCTTTTTCAGTATTGGTGGCTTTTTCAAGTTTTGCTTTACTATCACAATGTCTCGAGTTGTTTTGCCCATCATTACTTCTGTTTTCATTGTGTTCATTAGCCCAGGAATCATCAGATCCTGAAAAAGAAAATTGCTATGAATACATTGGCATAAAAAACAAGTTGGTGATGAAAATAAAAATTACTTAACGAAGGCTGGGGCAGTCTACTTTCAATGATTAGATTACAAAATTTAACATTCTTACCTTAATATTTGATTGGTAAAAAGCAGGGAAAATGAGATGAAACATTCAGAGGACACAAAATAGCAAAAATTAAGTTACGTTTGGCAGAACAGGCATTTAATCAGAATCCTGACCACAAAAACTGCGAAAGTAGCCATTGTAATACAAAAACAATGCTATTTTACACATACGTTTTTGATAGCTAACTCACAATCAGTGTCGTCACCAGTTCGATAAGTGAGTGGGACGTTATGCATATATACATGCTTTAATACTTAAGAAATAATTGATTTATATAAATCCTCTTCACTGATGCAGCTGGCGATGCAGCACCGCTACCAATGACAAAAATCTACCCAACATTGACTTGTTATTACACAGTCACTTGATGTCATGTAAGAAAAACCAGTTTTAACATACATGAAACTTTCACACAAAATTTCTACATCCACAATGTCCTGGCGTCTGCCCTATCACTTCTCAACTAAGATAGAAAATCCTGAGAAGACGAAGGAGGCATGTCTCTTACCCCACCTTTTTATGACCACGTCGAGACAACTATCCCCTAACCCTGAACCGCCTAGTCAATCCCATCTCACTCTTCAAAACGGATTTGTGACTTTGTTGTAAACCTTTCACCAGCAAACACAAAAGGCCCTTGCTATGTAGAAGATAGTAAATCATAAAACATGTCCTACAGTACACGTGCAACTAAACCTTAGTATAGTGCCTTCGTATTCTTTTTAAACATGCAACGATATGTTCAAGTGTCCCAACTCGCTTATCTTCATGGCATGAAATGCAAGTTGGTCATGAAAATAAAAATTACCATAGGAAGGCTGGGGCAATCTACTTTCAACGATTATACTACAAAATTTAACATTGTTTACTCGATGTTTGATTGGTAAAAAGCACAAAAAAATGCGATGAAACTTTCAGAGGACGCAAAATAGCAAAAATTAAGTTACGTTTGGCAGAACAGGCCTTTAAACAGAATGCTGACTACAAAAACTGCGAAAGTTGCCATAGCAATAAAAAGCAATGCTATTTTAAACATACGTTTTTGATAGCTAACTCACAATCAGTGTCATCACCAGTTCGATAAGTGAGTGGGACATTATTCATATATACATGCTTTAATGCTTAAGAAATAATTGATTTCAAAAGAACTTAATACGGAAGAAGATGAATACATTACTTAATTAAATCCTTCTCACTGATGCAGCTGGCGATGCAGCACCGATACCAACGACAAAAATCTACCCAATATTGACTTGTTATTACACACTGTTACTTGATGTAAAGTAAACCAAACCAGTTTTAACATTACTCATGGTTAAATATAACTATAGCTTCCATAAATTAACATTTTCAATTGAAAACACATTGCCAACGATTGTTACGTATGCCCGTTTGCAGTTTTTATAATACGCATATTTTTACACAAATAACACGCATATTTTTTATAAAAGTCGCTGAAAAAGAAACGGTAATAGTTCGTATAATTAGCTGATTGTTTATTCTATGAATAAATAAGTCGATAAAGTCACACATTAATAATTATAGAACAAATAAAACGTTCCCATAAATAAAAGTTAAAAATTAATTTAATTTTTTATCTTTAGTTGATTAATTTCAAAGCAAAAAAAATTCTTAATTATTTTTCCAGTGATCAAATACCTGAATAATTGTAAAGGAGCAATAAAATAGGGCTGGCTATATTATACCTACAGTTCAGGGAGATTCCAACAAACTTGGGACAACCACGGAATGAGTTACATTACTCCAGGTATACACTCATGTAAACATTAATCAGTGAAGCAAGATTCTCTACCAAAACTTGGTAAAATTAAACGCTCTTCCCAAAGTCCAGTTGTGAGTCCATTCAACTCAAATCCACCAACACTGAACTGCCAGCAATAACAGCCCTGTTTCATATGATCCATCGACAAACCTTGCCCTCCGTCATGTCCACCTCTTAAGGAAGAGCGATTTCAGTAACAGCGACCTGCAGAGTTGAGAACACTGAATAAAAACACGTGGAGAGATCTGAAACTTTCATACAAAATCTCTACATCCACAATGTCCTGGCATTTGCCCTATCACTTCTCAACCAAGGTGGAAAATCATGAGGAGACGAAGGAGGCATGTCTCTTACCCCACCTTTTTATGACCACGTCGAGACAACTATCCCTAAGCCGTGAACCACCTAGTCAATCCCATCTTACTCTTGAAAACGGATTTGTGACTTTGTTGTAAACCTTTCCTCAGCAAACATAAATAGCCCTTGCTATGTGGAAGATAGTAAACCATAAAACATGTCCTACAGTACACGCCTAAATAAACCTCAGTATAGTGCCTTCGTATTCTTTTAAAACTTGCAACGTTATGTTCAAGTGTCCCAACTCGCTTATCTTCTCAATCCACCTTTAAGGTGGTAAACACACGTGTCAAAAATACGAGATCAAATTACGAAATTCGGACAATCAAATGGACGGACATAGTAATATATCTGTAGAATAGTGGCAATAAAATAGAAAGAAAATGCTCTTGGGGCATCTTGGGGCTCTCGTTTTAGAAATACACAACTTAATCATAAAGGCAGAAGGTGTAAGAGTATATAAAAATCATTTTCGAGAGCGACCAACTGTATGTACTAGCACTGATTATGGAATAATTAGCTTGCACAGTCACAAAATTTTAGATAAATCATCTGCGCATGCGCAGTCTTCTTGAGCATGCGTAAACAACTCCACAAACTCTCCAAGTTCATGCTCATGGCAACGACCAACAGTATGAACTACTACCGATTATGGAGTAATTAGATCGCTCAGTCATAAATTTCAGATATATCATCTGCGCATGCGCAGTATGCTTGAGCATGTTGCCCAAGTTCTTGGTCATGGCAACGACCAACTGCATGTACTAGCACCGACTTTGAAGTAAATAGCATGCTTAGCAACAATTTAATACAGAAATCATCTGAGCATGCGCTTGAGCATGCACCATCTACTTGACTAATTGTTCATAGTCATGGCAACGACTAACTATGTGTACTTGCACTACATTTGTGGCAATTACCTCATTTAGTCGCAAATTATCGAAGAAATAATCTGGGCATGCGCAGTAGTGACTTAAACAATACCACAACATTCGTAAGCCTTTAAATTTATGTATATATAAATAAAGCTGAAACTTCATATAGTAGATGTCAACTAGCAGTGGAAGCTGGGTGCGACATAGTATGCAGTAGCTTAGGGTCCACACTTCGGTGGCGACCGCACTCTCCCTGCGTACGCCGAGCAGAGCCTATCGCAGGTGTTCTCGCGGTCTGATGGGCGGAAGCTTGCTAGTGCATCTCCCAAGTAGGATAGCGTGGAGGAGCCGAAATCTCCTACCGAAACGTTAACATGCGGCGTTCTAGTGCCTTACATATAAGAAGGTATCGGGAAGCATGGACCGAAAACGGGGTTTTTTGCTTTTGAATTTTATCTTTTTGCTTATCTCATAAAAGAAACTAGAACTTCTGCCTCTTTGACTATACGTTTTTCACATGTTACCTTTTGCAATGTAACTTTCTCATAACTCTCTCGTGATGAACGAGAGCCTGCTTATACAATGTAACTCTCTCATCATGAACGATAGCACTCACGTGCTTTATGAAAAAAGGGATCATATATTTTTTAATGATAGTTTTTACAAAGATTTTTTACATAGATAGTTTTTAAAAACATTTAATAAGCCAAGCCATCATCTAAATTGAGCCCTTATGTCAATAAAATTTTAGTTCATTTTGGAGAGTAAATTTCTTTTTTATGATTCAATCTAGAAAGTAACTTCACATATGGAGTAACTTTGCGATTAAACAGTACACTTTTCCGATTGAAAAGACTTCTTTTGATCGCACAGAGACAGTCGTCCACCTTGTTACTTAGATGCATGTAGTATGTATTTCGTTGTAAGAAACCACCCCATCAAAGATTATCCAGATCCAATTTTAGGTGCATCGAGCGAAGAAAATTCTAATTTTAGGTAGATTTCATCCATCAATAATAATAATATTGATAAGTGATTATAAGACAGCGTATTCATTATTTAGTAAAAATAACAGTTCAAAAATTTGTATGGCTTGATTTTTAGCGCTTTGTGTAGTTGGAATCCGTCCTGGATATTTTAAGTCACGTCGTAAAGGCCCGTAACAATCCTTACAAAAAAGTCATTAGCACGGCAACATGGCAATATCCAAGCTTACTTTCGATCGTTATGCTTTTTTCTAACCCAAAATAGTTCGTATTTACTGTTATGCCTTCTGCCTTCATAAATAATCGTTCTGAATAACTAGAACCGGACTCACAAATACCCCCAAAGTCAAAGCATCTCTTAACCATTTTATTGCCACTATTCTACATTAACAATACTATGTCCGACCATTTGATTGTCCGAATTTTGTTATTTGATCTCGTATTTTTGACCCGTGTATCAACCGTCGGAAAGGTGGATAAAATGTTACTTAGTTTATCTTACACAATGCAATAGGTGTATAGATATAACTCAAACTATGACACGATAAAGAAGAAGTATTAAAATTTTTTACTGATAAGCCTTCAAGAGTCAAAACGTCTCAGTATGCCTTGTGTAGGGATAGCTTTATGCAGCAGCATTAGCAATGTGCAAGGCGATGCAGATGATAGTGAAAAAGTTTACAAAGAAAGTTGCGCAAATCACGTACTTTAATTGTTCGAATACGACAGCAATAAGACGAAACTCACGAAAGACGTCTATTGACATAAAAGACGTCACATACCTTGTGATTGGTCAAATATAATCTAACATAGTCCTTATTGTTCCCCAGGGGACATAATCATTAGCAAAAGTAGCAATGTTTATATCATAAACCCAGGGGCGGATTATCCAGTAGGCTAAGTGGCCTTAAGCCTACAGGCCCGGGCTTTCAAGTGGCCCGTTGTATCTGGACATAATTAGGATTTGGACGTTTTTGATTTTCCGTGGTAGCTAAATGTGTTTAACGTAGATCATTTACGCTGTTAAAAACCGTACGATCAAATCCTAAATGAATGCAGAGAAAATGGCTTTCCTGCTATAAATATTGTTCAAATGCACATTGCTCAGAACTCATGAAGTATTTGTTTTCCAATTTCCCTAACCCGGTCGACAATTTTCAAAATTTTGTTTAAACTTTAAAAAGAACTTTTCCAATTTTTCACCCTATGGGGTTACAAATATCACGTGCATCATTAAGGAGTAATCACATGTAAGACATGCAGTAAGTTAAAAAGCTGCATGACCCTGTAGCCAGGGGTGCATATATCCTGGGGGGCAAGTTCCCCACTTATTTGAAAAACACCAACTTCACATGAGGAAAACTACTATTACACACTGAAATATCAAGTCTACCCCGCTTCTTTTCAAAACAGATTTAAACTCATTATTGTAGCAACAAATGGTTGACTCATCAGCGGAGTTGGTGCTACCAATGGTTAGGCTCATTTGAATTTAACACACAAAATACAAAAGCAGTCACCATCAACTAAACCTTTGAGTATCCATGCATTTTTGACTTAAGACACAACTTAAAATAAACATTAAATTCATTGTTATAACTTGTTATAACTTTATAAGTGAGTTACACCATATACAGCTTTCAGGAGCAAAACTGTAATGCTAATTAGGGGGGGGGTGAACATTTATATATTCAGCTCTGTCCTACTTATTTCTTTTGAAATTAAAATCACCAGCAAAATCAGTCAAGCACAGCTGAATAAATAAATATTCACCCCCCCCCAAATTAACATTCTACTTTCACCCCTGACAGCTTGATTGAAATAAATTAATATTTTTATGACTCGGCAGGCATCATGCACTTGAGGCATTAAAAACTTACTAATTTTCCATAAACTTGCCAGCCTTAAAATATATCAGTGGGATTTATTGTTATTTAAAACCTAGATTGTTCCTTCTGTTTATATAGCATGTGTTATTTCAGAGTAACCTATAACTTCAAATGTGGCATCATTGCACTTAATATTATCTTTTCCCAACTTTGTAAAGAAAGCGCATATTCTGAATGAATAAGCAATACATTACAAAACTTAAGAATGTGAGAAAATATGAAAAACACATAAAATAAATAGTAAGTTTTAATGAAGTTTGAGTTAACATGCAGCTAATGACTGCCAAGGAGGCAAAATGATGCACGTAAACAATCCAATCAAGCCATCTATAGACCTGTAGAGCTCTTTAAAACATATTGTGTCACATATGAGTGTAAATCATTTAATTTTTCACGGATGTCAAACATGTCATATTATCAAGCAAAAGTCAATGTGCATTAAAATGTTGGCTAAATTTTGGAATTGGATTGATATGGAGCTGTGCATTTGGAATCTGGCTAATATAAACTGTACATTTTGAGCAAAATTATACTTCCGGTTTTGAACACACAAGATTATAGTGCTGTTTCTTTTACGAAAGCAGGGTCTGTTTTATATAAATTCATAAAATCACGAGCAAAAACCGAATCCACCCTAAAATAGCACGGAATCTCAAAACTTATCATACACTCCATCCTTGAAATTATCTTTAACGCAAATAGCACTTCATTAAGTAAAGTGAAACCGAAAGTGCAAATTCCAAAAACGAAAATGTTCGATCGAACAATTAGAACAACGATAATTTGTTCCATCAAACCCTAATATACATAATTGTGACAAAGTCTTAATCGAACTCTTACCCTCTCCCGGATAAACAATTTCTTCGCTGCTACTTCTGCTGCTGCTACTAATGCTGCTGCTACTGCTGCTTAAATTAGATTCTGCGTTCAGCGATGCATTTGCAATAGAAGTGCGTTCATCGCTTAAATCGGCGGCGTTGTCATCCGCTTTTTCGCTTTCTGAAGGAGTTTCCTTCGTTTTATTTTTATCTTCCATAAAGATTGAATCAGATCATCTTAATCATGTTGCAAAATGTATGTTCACTCAGTTCAACTGCCGAAAGATATGAATACAAGGAAATTTTGATTTTCCCAGAACCGTCCCTCGGCATTTAAAGCATGTGAGCAATATTGACTAAACTCTGCAATCCAAAGTGGAAGCTACAATTTTCTTTTATTTATAATGAGAAATAGTGATCGCAGATCGGACCCGGAATGGGTGTGATCACTGGGTGTTATGAAGACACTGATATGTATATTACACTGGATAAGAGACAGAATAACCGGCAAAGATATTTAATCCTAACAAGTTGTCTTCTTGGCTTTATAATGGCAGAAAATTGAGATGGTACAAGAACCATCTGCATTGTTTTGAAACAAACTGGTATTATATGATGCTGCTGCTTCTTAAAAAATGTAGAAAAATTGTAGAATCCTACTACTGCTACCAAAATTTCATCTGCAATGACGTTTATGGAAGATTGCTACAAATTTACTGATTTAACAACACTTTGTTATTCACATCGCTAATATCATAATTTCAAATTACGTCTTTATTATATCAGTGAAGAAGCAAAACAAATCGACATAGAAAAAGAATCAGAAAGACATTTTGATGAACAATAGTAAGTTGAAAACAGTATCATCAAACTCTTCAAGATGTACATCAGCAAAATATGTGAATTAAAGTACCTCTGTTGTCATTAAGCGAAGATAAGTTTTCAACCAGTACGTATGTGAACAACTTCAATATCGATGAATATGTTGAAGATATGAATACCTTTGTTCTTACTTTGTTGTAATTTTGTAATTTAAGTATTCATCTTCAAAAATGCCTCGCACGGCTGAAATTTTTCTCGTCTCCTTCAACTTTCAAATTTCAATAAAACTTTCCGCCTTATTTTTCAGTCGTTACAAAGCCAAAAAAAAACAGAACTTCAGGGTTAAAACTCTCTACCGGTTTTCTTCTACATGTCATAAAATTTTTGCCTCAATCAGAAGTTTGTAAAAGGAATAAAAACGCGAAAACTGTGATTTTGTAATACAAAAGTGTAGTAAAGTGGGACCGATACCCCCCATCAAGCCAGTAGCAAATGATCGATCTTCCGGCTTCATTTATCTTACTATATTTTATCTTTGAGTTCTATAATAACTGGAGCGGCTAAGTAGACTGGGAACTGACGCCAAAAAAATGGCGGCCAATGGACCTATTTCCTCTGAAATGATCGCTTTGCAGAAAAATTATATTCTCGACCTCCCCCTGATGTCTATAACTAATTAATAGCTTTTTTCAAAAGCAAACACGATATCTTTCTTTGTCATTTCTTTTAAAATGCAAACACTTCAATCATTCAATTGTTAAATATCGTAATGTCCACAAAGTCGCTTTCACAGGTGAGATAATTGTTTTGTTTGTAATTGAAAAGCAACTGAACTTGAAGCCCTAGGATAAAATCCGACTGATGTTTTCCTATTTATGTTTTTAAATATCAACATACTTTTCCACTTATTGGTTAATGTGTGAAACCGTAAATCTGTTGGCAAGAGTTTCCCTAACGCGAAAAATATTCTGCTCTTTTTACTCAGTGGGCAGATACAATGAAGAAACGAACACCCCCAAAGGGTACACATTATGTAGAGCAGAGGTTGTTCGAATCAATTTGCTGACAACATGAAGAGATGATCGGATAGCAAAATGTTTCTGGAATATTCTGCAGTACCAGTATCAACACTATTTCATAGAGGACTATGAAGACAATTGGCAGATATTATTGACCTGGCAGAGTCTAAGTGCAAAATTATAAGGCAAAATACAAACAAAGGTAAATAATTTACAGACTTCCCTGTTCAAAAGTTACTTCAACTTGGACTAATTCTATGGATGGAGATAAAGGATTTGTAAAGATGCCTTGACCGCTTTGAAAGTAAAGGTCAAGTACCAAATAATGATGACAAGGTTTTGTGTGTCTTGATGCTTGATGAAATGTTATGTAAAAAGGTCATAAAATTTGTTCTTGTGTCAATATTTATACTGAGATTGATGATGACTTACTGCAACTGTACAATTTTTGTACAACTAAACTGGAAAATAAGGTCAAATCTCTTTATTAAATTATTTTAGTAGAATTTTGTTTGAATATTACTTATATGTAATGCATGCCATATTGAAGCATTAAAGATTCAGTGATGAAAAATTCAGTGCTATATATTTCTTGTTAATTTCAGTTTTTGCTGAAAAAATATTTTGAGCTCATTTACCTGATAAAGTAGAGAATGGACATTTGCCATTTGCTTTATCTTCCCCTTTATTAAACCAGGGAAATTTTTTGTTTTTTCCAAGTTTTTCTTCGATTTTTTGCTTCTTAATTCATTTCATAACATGAATGAAATACAGGTAGTACAGTTTAATAACTCTACAATTACTGAAAAGATGTAGTGCTTCTAGCATTAAAGAACACAAAATGTGTTTAATTCATTTGGTTTTATTGTCTTATTTTTACATGTGTTTATGCACTTCATCATTCTTGTATAAACAACACCAGATGTTGCATACTTAGAGGGAAAAATCCCATAGCAACTGGTACTAATATGGGTAAAAAATTTATTATTGAGGTGAAAGCTTTATTAGTCAATCAAATTCTAAACTTACATGGCTAATAGGAAACACATAAAAAAGAGAAAAAGAAGGGAAGTATTAAATACACATATATTTTGTTTCGTGTAGACTACAAACTTTGATCGAGCAAATCATTAAACGACAGTTACGACGTGCACGTCTGCATTCATATGTGGCCAACAAATAGCTCGTTTGTTAAAAAAAGATCCGTCGTAGAAGCCGACAACTGGCGACCACAGTAGACTCGGTTTTAGGAAATTTATGTTTTTACAGTGATTTTCATCATAAAATTGCTTGCCAAACATGCTAAAAACATATACTTTTTCCTCACTCTTTCTCAAGGGGGAGAGAGAAATTGTGAGATTTTTAGAAAAGCAGTCAATTTCGGTAAATCTCAGCGGTAATCGAACAAATCATCCATTTTATTGGCGTCAGCCGCTAATTAAAGCCGCGCTTGAGATAGCCGTTCCAGTTATTATAGAATTCAATGTATTTTATACATGGTGCGTTATCCAGTGTAATATACATATCAGTGGTCGCGCGGCATAAGAAATACGAAATGTCATTAAAGCCTCTCGGCCACTCATGCATTCATAGTTGCAGCTAGTCAATTGCATAGTCTGAACAATAAAAACACGGAAATGGCTAATAGCTGCACGTATTCACAAAATAATTGTCATCAACAACTGCTTAATACGTTATGTATACAACACGTTAGCAACATCTAGCTATAAGAATTGTTGGAAGTTAAAAAAGCACCAGTTTCCTTTGATCAATAGCGTTTTTATCTTATCCATGGGATGTACCTGGGAATTTAAAAGTCAACATTGATCAAAGGAAATCATTTTCCCTGAAATGATATGGCATTTCAAGTTGAAGCTCTATAATACAGGTTTAATACATTGTAAGGCACATTCCCAAGATTCAAAAACTTGATATTCATATTGGAGCAAATGGTAGATTTTGACTTTATTTACGCTAGATTAGTAAGAATAACACAACGAACATTTTAATTCAGTGTTTAAACGTCACACATGCACATTGCTAAAAGGTTAATAAAGACAGAAATAATGATATACTGTTTTTAATTACTTACTAATGTTCTCCGATGTTTTCATAGTAAATGATAATTGTTTTCTGTATTTCATGTAATTTTATGATGATATTTTAGTAAATTGGTTTGAAAAATACCTAGCTATGCCTTCTAAATCTCGCTTGAAATTAAACGAACATTATCAAGTTAGAGAATTTCAAGCATTTTATCGTCATTAAAAACATTGTCCACTTAATCAATACATTCTTGAATTGTAATCATCACTTTTCTGACATGCAAGCTTCCAAGCTTCAGAAGCATGTGCCACAGTAATTTCATCGGATGAACTCTCCTCAAGATCTTTAATAATATCACAACCATCTTGTTCAAGCTTTGCATTGATGTACTCAGCTAAACTATATGTTAAAAGCGAAGATTAAAATCTTAGTGGTATGAGCTATATAAAAAAACTTTTTCTAATGAATACAACTAGCTTTCTATTAATACAGTTAAATAGGTTTTTCGACTTATTAAATGAAAAAGTTTGATTGAAAGTTTTGGAAAAGCAGATTATCGTACACTTTAAACTTTTTTTATGATTTTGTAATAACCATTTCATTTATGTAAAGACATGCTTCCATGACATTTTAACATTTTTCCGAGAGTAAAGTTTTTACAAAACATTTGCAGGTATTCGCCCATATTCCATCATGACTTGTATGTTACAATATTATGAAATTATGTTTTATCACGTTTTACGAAAAAGATTACTTTTTAAATAAATTTAGCATCGTTTTTCTTTTATACATGTATGGGTTGTGTACAACAACACGAGTTTCCATCACGTTAGACAAGGCTGTTTGTAGAACCTCTTGTATTTAGAAAAATTCCTGTATCTAAATCGTATTCTCCAAACATGCTTGTATTTCTAAAATGCTATAGAGTTGGAAATAAACTAGCTACTTAATGAAACGCAAAGATGTAACATTAACACATACACTTTTTCATGATACGATCAGGGTTTGATAACGGTCGACCAACTTTACGATGTAAAAAGGTAGGATATGAAAGGACATGTTGTAAGTTTAAGAAGCACAAAAAATAGTTATGTAAATAGTTTTACTTACGGCCAGTGCAACTGTTCGTCTTGTGCATTTTTCAAAAAGAGTAAAATAAGTTGCAACAATTCGTCAACAAAACGATCAATGTTGATTTTCTGTAAACCACGACTTAATTCAAATTTCATATCTTTGTTCAATGCTGTCTTTATCTTATCTGTTACATCGTCAAATGGTTCCTATAGCAATACCACAAAGATTTCAATATTCCCATATCAATTTTTGGTTGATATTTTACTTTTACGCACCATATAGTCTATACAGTTCTTATACAGTCCATAACAACATAAACTATTTTAAAGGGCTGCATATCAGAAGACATATTTTTTATTGATGTAGTTATGGTAGTCAAAATTAGCTATATTTTTTTTATCTAGATAACGATAAAGTATCGCCTGTTTAATTGAAACAAGTAAAAAGCAGGACTCATGTGCAAAATAATCAGACTGAAATGCTCTTAATTGAAATTGATTTTATTAGCCAAAAAGCAAAACATACGTATAGTACTATATCTGTCAGCGCAATTAATACCTTCACGTAAGAATTCCTGCGCAATTTATACCAAAATATAAACCAAGCCAAACAAACCTGCCAATATTTTTTCTCTCTCTAATGATAACAATTTTCAAAGCGCAACAACATGTTGAAGTTGGCAAATCTGCTCTGCCTAAAATATAATTTAAGAAACCCTTATAAACGACGGTGAAAGAATACAAAATACTTTTATGGCTTTCATTCTTTATGTTACATTAGTAATCTGTCTGGCAGAGAAATAGGATAGACACTCATAAAACAAAGTTAATTAAAAATTCAGAGCTATTTAAAGAATTAATTTCGATCATTATAAAGCATTATAAAACTGAGCTTTAACAAACTAATATCGAATCGAACCGCAGACAAAGGGCCATTGAAAACTCTTCAAGAATGTTAGTAAATGTTTTCATTTGATAAAAAAGTCTTTAGCATACAGTTTTTAATCTTCACAAAAACTCAAAGGTAGTTTATTTTATTTACACACAGTATAGCTACCTTTCCACTTTTTAAACCGTTTCTAGGATCAATTTTCAATGCTGATTTCATATATTCACTGATAAGCATTCCTGGATTTCCTCCAGCAGGAGATAAGAAGCCAATGACATTGTGGAGAGATTTAAGAACATTACGAACATAAGTGAGTTGGTTCAGTTCACTTAAGATCTGATCTTTCCCTTGTCGACTAAGTTTAATTTACAAACAGAATTAGAAACCATAGACGTTAGAAAAAATAACGAAATTAAAAAAAAACGACCAAAATCTTGAAAATGAGATAATTCATACAGAGCAGATTCTAGATAACTCTGACTACATCACCGAAAATTTATTTCGTTTTGTTTTTCCTTATCATAAGTAAAGTAGCTAAATTAGCTACTTTTCTTATTAAGTGTACCTGAGGGATCTTTTGATTCAACGCTTTAAAAACAGCTCCATCACAAATATCTTTGCTGAACACAAATAATTTAACCTAGAAAAGCAGAAACTTAATTTATATTAACTTAAACTCAAAAAGAGCTGACAGGACCATAAATTCTCAATCCAATTCATTTATATCCCTTTCTGTACAACATAGATAACAAGAAAAAATTCAGGGAACTAACCAAAGATGTAATTATAGGTTTTCCCAGAATAAATCTGTCGACAAGTTGTCTTTCTAAAGATTTCCAGTTGAACTTTACAACAGTTTCTTCCGTTCTTTCACCAACTTTTAGTGAATAGTAACAGCAAGCCAGAACCATTGGTAAAAAACCTCTGTCTGGGTCATAGGCCACCAAGTGCGCTTTTGCAACGTTTGACATTGGGACCTCCTCTTAATATTATATACGTAAATATTGTCAAAGAGAGAAAGAAAATGAAGATAATACTTTGAAGAAGTAGAAAAACAACTCATTTTTTCATATTTCATATTTTTGATAAGCAATTAACAACAAAACTACACCACAAAAATTATTATTGAAAACGTAAACTTAATTAAAAAATAATAGAAATCCTTTTACAATTCATCTTACTATTTCTCGTCATCTTTCAACAAACGTTTACATCGACCAATAAAATCGTTATGTAAAGACACCAGGTAATTTAACAGCGCTAAAGAACACTTTCATAATCCTTTCCGCGAACGCAAGACCATGGAAATCGGTTTAGCGTTCGTAACTTCCTTTTCGCTCAGCTCTTTTGATACAACGTAACGACCTAATAAGTAGGACACATGAAGTTTAGTTAGGTCAAGTAAGATCAAGCTTATTAGCATAAAGTGTTATTTTAGTAATTTCACAGCAGACAATTGTCAACATTGAATAAAAAAATGAATTGTAAACCAATATTGCTCATCCTTTGAAACGACTGAAGACACCTCATCAGTCGATAAAGTAAATTAAGCTATTAAATTGCGCATGCACTGTATAGCGACCTCAACTTTGATTTTAGGACTGATCTTTTTTCACAAGTGATATTCTAATGGTTTTCCAAGCCAAAATGAAGCTATGGATTAAAGCCTTGACATGTTGTTTTTCTTCCGGCCTAAAAAGTATGAAAGATGATAAATAAATTATGAGCAACGATTTTATTTGCTAATCAAAGTTTACTAAAACAATTATAGAATCACATTGGATGAAGTAATTTTTATTTTTCGACGATTTTGGTTGATAAATTGATTAGTCAGCGTACGAGACAATGCGCATGCACAACGACATCTTTAAGTTCCTAAGGTTTAAATTTCATTCCACGTTATATTCTTGACATAGCTAATATTTAGTGTCTTTACTACAACATGTGATTAGAAATAGTATTCAAGCATCGACACTTTAGTCGTCTGTCTTTGCAACATGGAAGATCTGTTTCTACTTCTTAATATTGATAACATAAGTGTCGGAAACAGATAAAGACATCACTCAATGTTAGTTACTATCTAGAATGCACGGAACATTTGTAAATGACGTCAAGAAAAAGGAAGTTTTTCTTGACCAGTCATATAGTTGAGAGAGTCAGTTGTTGTGAGACGTATGTGACGAGGCAGAGTCAATTGTATTATACTGTGATGAACGTAATTATTATTTTGGGAGTTTTTTAATATATTGACTTGTATCGATTGTGACATGGCGATAACCTCGATTTTGGAGACACGTGAACTCTTGTTTTGCATACTTCAAATATACACATATAGCTATTGGCATAGTCGCCCGGTCTTTAACTGTTTCAATGCAGATATTTCAGCAAAGTTAGTATTCATTCATTAGAAAATTGCATCGATTTATTTTTGTACGAGTGAGTGAATACAAAAAATACATTTTAGGAGCAAAAGACGGCTTGCTTCCCTACTGACTATACCATTCATTTGCGTTACAAATAACAAACAACGTACATTTTTGAGAGAAATTTGACGCCTTTTCAACCGTTTTTATAAACTAACGCAGTGCGTACCTGTACCTCTTTTATATAGAAGTTCAACGGTGAACTTTTCAGCTTCGCTTCGATCTAAGCGACGATGAAACTTTTCAAAAAGAAAACATTTAATATTTATGATATTAGGAATATATTGCATTGCTCGAAGATGACTTTCCTGCAAATGGAAAAATGAAAGAAAGGACTGGTGTACGATGCATAACGAAATTCAATAAAAATAAAGAAAAACTGGCAATAAAAAGTTTTTACAGTTTAAAATATGTATTAGTGCAAAAAGATTGATTGTTACATAATTGGTCGTCAAATAGTAATGAATTAAATATTTTCATTTTAACAAATAAACTACACATGCGTTTTACATTGGCTTGTGCTTCTTTCTATTTTATTAACTACTGTTGTATGATGCACCCTAGTTTAATATAAATGTGAATGAGATTTTAAGTGCCATGTATTAGCTTAAAAAAAGACTCCATCTTCCATTGTGGACATAATCAAGAATAGTTTGAGTGGTAGTCGCTTTTCTCATATGCAAGCCTCCAAGCATCAACAGCATGTGCCACAGTAACTTCATCTGGTAAGTTCTCTCTAAGATCTTCAATAAGAGTACAACCATCTTGTTCAAGCTTCTTGTTGATGTACTCAGCTAAGCTTTATCGAAAATAATCATTGCAAATCTTAGCGACACGAATTTTCATGGGCGAAACTTGAGTTTCAAGATTAAGGGAAGAAATAAATTGGGCCAGAAGAAAACTGGGTAGTGTAAAGCTAACTTACAGAGAATGTTTAGTAAGGTGGTAAATATTCATATATTCAGCTCTGCTTTATTGATTTCGTTTTTTAACGATTAAAATTTCAAAAGAAATCAGATGGGCAGAGCTGAATACATGAATACATAACTCCCCATTTAAAGTTCTAGTTTCACCTCTTCTAACTTGGTCAAAAAAGAACGTGGCCCGATTCTGTAAATAACTTCAAACAAAAATCACTTTTGCGAAATTTCAAAAATTTCATAAGTGATGTTTCGCGTTAAATATCAAAAAAGTTCGTTTATTCTACCATTTATAAAACGATTTCTTTCATGTCAATTTCCTAAAGTTTTGTAAGACAAAACGGCTGACTTGTTATTTCAGGGTAAGTCGTTTAAAAATTTGGCTTCTTAAATTTAAAAAAAATCAATTTACATTTTTTTAAATTGAAAAAAGTATGCCAAAAACCATTGTAAAAAAACAGATCAATATAAACATTGAAAATTTTCACTATTTTGAGTTACTTCTTTTCTTTATGACGTACTACATTTCTTCTAACTTTTTAACAGAAGAATAAAAATTCATTTAAAATTCCCCGACATTATATTTTTCACACTTTTAATTTAATTTCTTTCACCTGAACATTTGAGACAAGTTGCAAGTTTATGACAGTAACGTACAAATAGCAAGAGATTTTATCAGGTATGAAACTTTTGCAATAAGTTTGAAATAGATTTTAAGAACAAAAATTCAAACAATAATAGATTTTTCTTTGAGATAAAATGCTGGCTCAATTAGGAATGAAAATTATCAAGCAACAGTGCGATGTAAAATGTTTGGATATGAAAAGACATTTTGTTAACAAGTTAAGAGAACACACAACTTGAACAATCAGAATACTTACGGATGGTGTAACTGTTTTCCTTGTGCATTTTTCAAAAAGAGTAAAATTAGATGCAACAACTCATCAACAAAACGATCAATTTTGATTTTGTGTAAACCACGACAGAAGTCGCCCTTAGTCTGTTTGTTCAATGCTCTCTTTATATTATCTGTTACATCATCAAATGGATCCTATGAATGAGATGTAAGATAAATATAAATAAGTCCGTGTCAGTTTTTCAGTTCTTCAGCACTATCAAGCACCATATATAGTCCACATACCCATTACCTCCACATCAACATCAATTATTTGCAAATACATGTTGGACATTAAAAATAGAGATAAAGTTAAAATAATGTCATTAACTTCAGTCATTTTTCCTTTATTTATGGTAAAAATTAACAATGTCAGCTTAATAAATTATCACATATTTATTTGAAGTAAGTCTTGAAAAAAAGGACTCGTGTATACGGCAAAATCAGTAATTTTCAGCAAAATGAAATGTTCTTAACTTACATTTGTACTGATACAGGCTAATATTCAATTTAAACAGATACAATTTGTCACTGTGACCTTAGCATATTATAAGTTATATATAATTTATCGCTAATTTTTAATCAAAGTAGAACTGACCTGATTATTTTCAGCCAAATTCTTGCTCTTTCTAATGATAATGTACCCCAAAGCGCAACAACATGTTGAAGCTGACAAACTGTTCTGCCTAAAATATAATTATTGAGACACTTGTAGCACATGGTGCAACATTACAGTTTTTTTGTTTTAATCAAGTCAACACAAAACAAAGTTTATTTTCCTTTTATTTATCGTTTCCAGCAACATTTTTTGACGTCCAATAATTTGATTAGCTTGTCTGAGTGGGCGGATTTTACGATTTTGCCTATAGGGCAAAAAAACTTTGTTTCGCAGTGTTTTTGCTTGCAAAGGAATGTAAATGTTTAAAAATGACTTGAAAGCGATGAAAGAGAGCATTTTTCTATCCACACGAAAGGAAGTTTGAAGAAAACACCAAATTTAGTCTCAACATCAAGTTGCATCCGGTCATTGGCCATTTTACAGCGCGAATTTCTTCATAATAAAATTAAAGAAATAAATATGTTATTTACCGTTTAGGTTGGTCCGTACGATCTCTCAGCCGGTAATTAAATAACATATATATCTTTGAGCATATGAAAGGAGAAACACAAACTAACAAATTACGTTTAGTTTGTATGTATACAGCAGTATACCTTCACTCTTTAAAAATATTCTTGATTCAAGTTTTTAATGCTGATTGCATATATTCACTAATAAGCATTTCGGGATCTCCTCCAGCAGAAGATAAACCAATGACATCGTAGAGATCAAGAACATCACAAACATCAGTCAGTCGATTTAGTTCACTTAAGATGTGATCTTTGTTGATTGGAGATAGCGTAACCTATATAGAAAAAATTTCATAACCTTGAAAAAGCATGTGGAGCAAAAAGGACAAACTCCTCGATGATTTGCTTGTTTTTAAACAAAAATGTTTCATAATTTATGTCTTATGATACATCACATAGAATAAACAATCATATGGATATTTGAGCAATTGATTTTGCTTGATCTATTCATTAAAATACACAAGCATTATTTAGCTACAAAAATAATTACTGTATTATCGAGGAAATAAAAAAACTTTATTTAAGGCCTAGGTTAATATAACAATTTATAAAAAGAGCTGTCAAATTTGATTGTTTTCCAAAACATATTTTAATTAGTTCTATTATTTTTACCTGGAGGTATTTTTCATTTCAAATCTTTTAAAAACAGCTCCATCATTAAATATCTTTACTGAAGACAAATAAATCAAGCCAAAAGACATGGCGTTTAAGATTTAACACCGATACTGTTTACAGAAACATTTTAATTAGTTATTTAAAGAAAATAAAAATATTTTCAATCCAATTCATTCTATCTGTTTTATACATGATAAAAAAATAAGATAAAATTAAGGCAACTGACCGAACATGTAATCCTAGGTTTTCCCTGAATAAATCTGTCTACAAGTTGTCTTCTAAAGATTTAGTTAACTTTACAGCAGTTTCAGTTTCTTCAGCAACTTTAACTGAATAACTACAGTGAGCCAGGACCATTGGTAGAAAATCTCTTCTGCATCATAGGCAACCAAATGCCCTTTAGTAATTGTTTGAGTGAAATAATAATATAGTACGAATCCATAAAAGTTTAATTTTTATGATCTGAATCCCATGTATTACTACTACAGCAGTGGGTAAAAACTATTTTTATAACAGCGTAAAATAAGACCATGGTATAAAGACGTCCCTCTGGTAAAAGGTCATGTAAAAGCCAAGTAAAAAATTCGTTTGTTTCAAAGAGGTAAAAACTTTCTTTATAACAGCGTAAATAAGACCATGGTTCAAAAAGGCGTCCTAGTAAAAGGCCATGTAAGAAAGCCAGTGAAAGTCATTGCTCAAAGGCAAAATATGAATCTATATGTTTTTAATCTGTCTGTCAGGCGTGTCTTAGTGCATGTTCTTAACAATGGTTGTTTAATGATAGCACATTTCATCAGCGCATGTATAATAATCAAGTGTTAATAATCATATTAATAAAGCATCTTTTAAATCGTTGTTAGCGAAGAATTTCAGGCAACTAAGCCTGAAATTTGAGCTAAATAATCGCTCATAGATGCTCTTTATAAAATATGGAATCTATATGTTTTTAATTTGTCTGTCAAGCGAGTGTCATATAATTTTTGTTAAAAGTGTTTTTAATAATTGTTTCAGGATTTTGAATCTTTTGTATATCGCTTTTGTATTAATTACTTATTACAAACAGTTATGTGATATGTAGTCAAACATGAGGATTATTCTTCATCTTAAGTTTTAGCTTGATAGTTATTTTTAATAAATTTTTAATTTTCGATTTCATCATTTACAAATTTTTTAGTTGATAGAATATTATCTTCTATAGTAGCCCTAAAATTTTTGAAAACCATTAAATGACATAGATAATGTAGATTGATGTTGTGAATAAACTTGAATTTTGGTTAATCCATTAAATGCTGCCAGCCATTTTCTTTTCCATTCGTCATAACCTAGTGAAACTGAAGATTTTGTTGGTTCAATAATTAATAAAATATTATTATCTTTATCATCAACACAGTATACGTGATATAAATCTAGTAATGCATTAACTATCTTTTTTTCATTATCATTTGTTACTTTAATGATAAATTTTTTTTTAATCTTATCTGCCATCATATCTAATTTAATTGTTTTAGAGTTATCAGATGGATTTATTAATAAAAGTGTAAATTCAATAAATTTAACATTACTAAAATAAATTCTGATAATATTTTGTCGGGTATTAAAATTATTATAATTTAATTGATTGCTATGGTGTACTACTTTACCATTTACTCTGCTATCAATCTCATTCTTTGTATAATAGTTAGTTAAATTAGAAGTCAAAGCATACTTACCATCAGCTTGTGTTTTAGTATAATAGTTAGTTAAATTAGAAGTCAAAGCATACTTACCATCAGCTTGTGTTTTAGTATACAGTTATTTAAATTAGAAGTCAAAGCATACTTACCATCAGCTTGTGTTTTAGTATAGTAGTCATTAAATTTACTATCAGCTTGTGTTTTAGTATAATAGTTATTTAAATTAGAAGTCAAAGCATACTTACCATCAGCTTGTGTTTTAGTATAATAGTTATTTAAATTAGAAGTCAAAGCATACTTACCATCAGCTTGTGTTTTAGTATAATAGTTATTTAAATTAGAAGTTAAAGCATACTTACCATCTGTTTCAGTCTTTGTGTAATATTTATTTAAATTAGAACTTAAAGCATACTTACCATTTGTTTCATTCTTTGTATAATAGTTGGCTAATCTTGAAACAAAACATATTTATTATCAGCTTGTGTTTTAGTATAATATTTTAGTAAATTAAAGTCAAAGCATACTTACCATCAGCTTGTGTTTTAGTATAGTAGTCATTAAATTTATTATTAACTTGAGTTTTAGTGTAGTGGTTATCTGATAGATGTGTTTTATCTACAGGTCCTTGTATATTTAAATTAATATCTGTTTTATCATACCCATAAAATAAGCTCATTTATATTATTCCTCAGATTTTATATCCGGTTTATTATTTTTATGTTCGTAAACATGTTTAACGGTTGTTATGCCGCCTGATAAACACCCTAAAAATGGTAATAGGGGTGATACTTTTTCTACTAAACTATAAACATCTCGTTTTAAAAGGTCGTCTGATTTAAGCTGTTTTGTTAATTCTTTTGAGTCTTCAATAACATCAAACCCTTTTAATATATCTGAAAATTTTGATATAACTAAATCAGTTAAAAACTCATTAGCTTTTTGTAATCGTTTTTTCTCGTATTCAATGTATAATTTATCAATAATTTTTTGACTAGCTTTTTTAATGTAAGCAACTGACTTGTCTAAATCACCATCTTCAGCTAGTTTAAGTAGTTGATCTCTTTTATTAAAACCCTCTTTCGGTTTATCTTGTATATTATCATCACATACAGCATCTTTGATAGTATTATTTGCAGAATCAATTTCATTAATTATATCATCAATTGTTTCAGGCTCTTTACGTTTTGGCATATCTATATATTAACACATGTTTTATTGCGGAATAACAATTTTCCATTGGTATGGATATACAAGTTGGATTTCTAAATGCGCATACTTATTATTTTTCAATTTTTTGGTTAT
Organism: Xenia sp. Carnegie-2017; assembly: GCF_021976095.1. Classification (NCBI taxonomy): domain Eukaryota; kingdom Metazoa; phylum Cnidaria; class Anthozoa; order Malacalcyonacea; family Xeniidae; genus Xenia; species Xenia sp. Carnegie-2017. Next base: position 4,787,948 of record NW_025813493.1, on the reverse strand, counting down.
TTCTTCTATATCATCTTTCTCAACACCATAAAGATAATCATCAAATATGGTTTTCATATCATTGCGGTTTGTATTATAAAATGTAATTAAATAACTTATATTTTCACGATAAGGTTTAGAAATACTTGTCAATTGCTGTGTAATCACAATAGTAGAAAGTCCATAATGACGAGCACTGAATGCTAATCGAACTAATTCAGATGTCCTATTTTAACATCTAAGCAACTCCACAGTCATCAAGTATAATAAGACTATTTGTACCTTTATATACATCACTAACATATTTTAAAAAAATATCTACCTGATCTTGGTCACATTCTACTTTAATTAAATCAGAATCATTTATATATTTCCATTCTTGGTAGGTTTTATTATATGAGAGAGTTGGACATAATAAAATAATGTAATCAAAATGTCTATTAAAGTTTTCTTCTAACATTCTTAAAAGAAAGAAGGTTTTACCACAAGCAGTCATGCCTAAAATAATCATATTAAAGGGTGTGTTCATTTATATATTACTGGTTATTCTAGTATTGAATACTTTGTAAATCATTATTAACAAATTGAACAAGAGCATCACTAATAACATAGATGTAACAGTTTAAATCTTTTGTATATGCTCTTTTTTTAATTTCAAGCAAAACACCATTTTGAGTATTAATGATTTTTTTACCATTACCAGCAATATTTTTTTCTTGAAAGGTGCGTAGATCGATAACTAATGCAAATTTATCCTTATAGAATTTTTCAATTGTCATGAAGCAATCTATTGGGTTAGTTTTATCAAAAAACCGTCTTGCTTCTTCATAAAATACTTTTTTATCCATACCTTGGGCGAAAATACAATTTGGTGACCCTTCAATCGTGATTTTAACTGAATCGATATTGGGATATATAAAATTTTCACTATCACTAACTGAATTTTCTGTGAATAGTAGTACAATGCCTTTCATACTTTTACGAGGGACATTTACGTTTATATTCTGTAATGTACTTGACTTATCCCATTTTTCCTTTTTTAAGAGGGTTATATGCTGGTAAAATAGGCTTCTACCTATAGAATATAGATTTGTTATCTCATCTGCAATTTCTTGATTTTCAATAGTTTCATATTCTAGCTTAATATTTTCTAATTCATAATCACCGATACTTTGGCCACTTTGAGGAATAAGTATTTGATTACTTGGTGGTAATGTTATTATGTATTGAAAGTTATTATTCATATTGAATGGGCAATAGAGACCATGATCTTTAAGAATAGTATCAATATTAATTTTTTGCCTTGTACTATAAATATCATACATTAATTTATCTGATACTTTTTCTGAACTTCCACTTATTAAAGCACTATCATCTTTAGAAATAAGTTTTCTTAGATTTTGACTACAAATACCGTATTCAATAAGGCCTTGTCGATCACTTTTAGGTAACCACAAGTCTTTGTATATACTTATAATATTATGTTCACAACAATCGTAAAGAGTCTCTCCTGCCACTTTAATTTGAAGTCTATGCTGTAAAATCTTACTGAGATTATTTAGAAAGTGACTTTTTGTATTACTGATTTTAAGATCAAATGATAGATTAATGGATCCAGGAACTAAACAACTATTTGATTTTAATTTAGGCACATTAACATACGCTTGCTCAACCGGTTTAAGAGAACTAGGATTGAAGGTTATACTATAAAAAGTACGGGTACCTTTAATTTTTGCTATATTAATTCTTTTAAAATTAGGTAAAAGCTCTTCTTGTAATCTGTTCATATATATTAAAACATATTTTATTTTCTTTGTTTATACTGGTCATATATTAACAAAGTAGCAGCAATAGCTAAAATCCATAGATTAGAAGCTAACCATGCTAAACCTTTAGCTCCCCAAGATATAGCCTGAGCGATAATATTCAATAATGGTCCTAACACTGGCCATAATTTTTTACCTAGATTTGCTAAAGCCTTAGAAAATTTACTAGTAGATTGAGCACCTTGCAGGATTGTTTTTCTAGCTCCTATAACAATGGTTGTAATTATCCCAGCCACAGATATAGCTAAAGCTGATAATCCTGGAATATTTTCCTTAACCCATTCTTTAAACTGTTGTAACCTAGTAATGTCTTCTTCCTGTTTATCTCGTACATCCTCTTTTTCTAATTGATCTTCTTCTTCTTTAATTATAATTTCTAATTCCGCGGCCCTTTCGTGCAAATTAGTTAATTCATCAATATTATTGTCAATACCATTTTCATTTTCTATTTCATCTATTCTAGCTATAGTTTTGTTTAGCTCTTCAGAAAAGTGATTTATTTGTGCTTCTATGAATTGTGGACGTGTTCTTTTATCAATAGTTCCAGATGGAGTCATCACACCTATATGTTCTCTAAGCTCTTGATTAGTTATTTGATTGAAATTTTTTGTATATTGATTATTTAAATCAACCATAGGCATACTCTCTTCAGTTTTTATAAATTCATCTTGCAATTTAATAATTCTTTCAATTTTTTTTTTAAATTGTTTAACAGCTTTTTTAGCAATTTCTGATTTATTGTATTGTAATTTACCATTACTATTACGTTTTAAAACAATTATTTCAGCACCTCGCTCATTTATTGTATTTAATGGTTTGTAAGTAATATTATTCGACTTAGTTTTACCTAAATTTAATCTAAAATTTAAACCTTCAGAAGCTGCCATACCTTTTAAATGATTAAATCTAAACACTTTTCTATAATTTTGTGTAATAAAAGATTCAACAGCAAAAGAAACTTCATTTTCAGGTTTATTAATATTTGTATTAATAGGAGTTGAATTAGTAGGAACATCAGGAAGAGTATTATTTTTATTTGTTTCTTTTCTTATTGTTACACCATAATTATCATCAATAAATTTAAAATTTTGCCAATATTCATTATCATCGTTATCATATTCATTATCATCGTTATCATATTCATTATCATCGTTATCATCTTCTTGCTTTTTATCTTTTAATTCAATATAATCAAAACCTCCTTCTGCCATTATATAGATTACTCTATATTTTGTATTTCACTTTCAGGAATCCAACTGTTATGTTTATTATCATAACCTAGCCATTTAACTAAAACCATCTTTCTACCTTTAACCTTCTTACGTTTTAATATCTTTTCAACTCTATAAACATCATCTTTTTTATTCACAACTGATAGTTCCTCTTCATAAAATTTACCAATTATGGGCTCTCCTTCTAAATCTTCTATCTCATATAAATTCGGGTCTCCTCTAATAACTTTAGTCACTTTAAACAACTCTTCTGTAAAATTTGCTTCATAACCTTTCGTAAATATAGATTTATACTTTGATATTCTAACCATATCACCAATTTTAATCTTAGGTAATGGTAAATAAGCAATTTCATGACCGTATAATGTATTCCATACTTCATCTTCATTATTTTTATTAACATCTTTAGGTTTCATCAAGATTGTACTGTGTTTTGTATTGTTATAATTATATACTAAATCATCTAATATATCAATCCATTTATATGTTCCTTTACTATAAAATATTTCCACATAGATGTTTTAAGCGTTCTGTTAAATCGTTCGACAATTGCAGCCTTTTTATCATTTTTAGTAGAGAAGTACTTAATTTCATGTTTTTCTAATAATGATTTAACACCTAAATTATAAAATTCTTTACCATCATCAAATTGAGCTAGTTTCGGGTAATCATTAAATCTATCTTTAAATTGACTTAATAGTTTTTCAAAAGCTTTTGTCATATTATTTGTGTCTTTCCTATAAACAGGGATAGCAAATGCATATCTACTTAATATTTCAATAGCTGTTAAAATCCAATAATAACCATTGTTTTTATACTTATAAGAACCCATATCAACTAAATCCATTTGTATTTGTTCACCGAGATAGTTTACCCTTGTTTGCCTGAATTTATGTCTCCTAATAATAGGTTTATATCTAGTGTATGTATCTTGAGATATTAACCATTCTTTAACCTGTTTTCTACTAACATCTATACCTTCTTCTAATGCTTTCTGATACAACCGTTCTGCTGATTGATATCCTGTTTGTGGATTATAATAAATATCTCTTAAACTTTGCTCAATTTTAATGTCTTCATCCATTTAACTTACTCAAGATAACATTCAAATAGAATACTACCTACATTAACAGAGCACCATCTTGATCTAATATATTAAATATTAGCTCGTTAAAAGCTCCTTTATAATTGTAACTTTAGATTCAATATCATTGTATTCGTAAACAGTACCATATAACGACTGAATTGTTATTACTGGTAAAGTTAAAGCTATATTACTTTTTTTTCCTTCAGGGTTATAATTATAACTTGAATTTACAATATTAGAAGAAATTTGAATATAGTTTAGTCCTCTGTTTATATCCACTTTAGAAACACTATTTTGTACGATACCTTTTTTAATAGTTTTTATAGTATCATTAAAGCCTAACATTTTAATAAGAGTATCAGATAATACTAATACATCATCATTATTATTAGTTATTTTACAAGTTCCATTATTTTCTACCATCTCAAGCTTTACATTAACAGACTCAAGAAACGTTTTAAGCATTTTAAAAGTCCAGTAACCAGTATCTATATTATATTTTGTTGTTCTATTGTAAAGCTTAAAGTATTATTTAATTCTTACATTTTTATATTCCCAATACACATAAGTTTTTTTAATATATAAATATGAATAGTTAGTTGTTACTATACTTTCTTGTAAGTTAATTTTTACTATCTCCGTCTTATAAAAAATATGAACTTCATATATAATATAGCTTATATTATATGTCAGACAAACAAATCGAAGAAAATGCTATAAAATTAAGTGATGATTTCAAAAATGTACCAACATGGCTAAATATATATTTAGAAACAACTAAAACGCCTTTTTTTTCAAATCTCATAGCAGCAGTACAAATGGAGATGAAGGTCATAGTCAGGATTATTTCGATCATATGTTACATCGATGGTCCCT
>NW_025813493.1:4676141-4782448 GCF_021976095.1 Xenia sp. Carnegie-2017 | reverse complement strand
CTTATATACTAAATCATCTAATATATCAATCCATTTATATGTTCCTTTACTATAGAAATATCTACTGATGTTTTTAAGCGTTCTATTAAATCGTTCGACAATTGCAGCCTTTATCATTTTAGTAGAGAAGTACTTAATTTCATGTTTTTCTAATAATGATTTAACACCTAAATTATAAAATTCTTACCATCATCAAATTGAGCTTTTCTAGTTTTCGGGTAATCATTAAATCTATCTTTAAATTGACTTAATAGTTTTTCAAAAGCTTTGTCATATTATTTAGGTCTTTCCTATAAACAGATAGCAAATGCATATCTACTTAATATTTCAATAGCTGTTAAAATCCAATAATAAATCCATTGCTTTTATACTTATAAGAACCCATATCAACTAAATCCATTTGTATTTGTTCACCGAGATAGTTTACCCTTTGTTTGCCTGAATTTATGTCTCTAATAATAGGTTTATATCTAGTGTATGTATCTTGAGATATTAACTATCTTTTTAACCTGTTTTCTACTAACATCTATACCTTCTTCTAATGCTTTCTGATACAACCGTTCTGCTGATTGATAACCTGTTTGTGATCATAATAAATATCTCTTAAACTTTGCTCAATTTTAATGTCTTCATCCATTTAACTTTACTCAAGATAACATTCAAGTAGAATACTGCCTACATTCACAGGAGTGCCATCTTGATCTAATATATTAAATATTAGCTCGTTAAAGGCTCCTTTATAATTGTAACTTTAGATTCAATATCATTGTATTCTGTATACAGTACCAAATAACGACTGAATTGTTATTACTGGTAAAGCTAAAGCTATATTACTTTTTTCCTTCAGGGTTATAATTATAACTTGAATTTACAATATTAGAAGAAATTTGAATATAGTTTAATCCTCTGTTTATATCCACTTTAGAAACACCATTTTGTAATGATACCTTTTTTCATAGTTTTATGGTATCATTAAAGCCTAACATTTAATAAGAGTATCAGATAATACTAATACCTCGTCATTATTATTAGTTATTTTACAAGTTCCATTGTTTTCTACCATCTCAAGCTTTTACATTAACAGACTCAAGAAACGTTTTAAGCATTTTAAAAAGTCCAGTAACCAGCATCTATATTATATTTTGTTGAGCCTATTGTAAAAGCTAAAGTATTATTTAATTTCACATTTTTATATTCCCAATACACATAAGCTTTTTAATATATAAATATGAATAGTTATTGTTACTATACTTTCTTGTAAGTCAATTTTTTACTATCTCCGTCTATAAAAATAGTGAACTTTCATATATTTATATGCTTATATTATATGTCAGACAAACAAATCGAAGAAAATTCTATAAAATTAAGTGATGATAATTCAAAACATATACCAACATGGCCAAAAATATATTTAGAAACAACTAAAACGCCTTTTTTTTCAAATCTCATAGCAGCAATAAATGGAGATGAAGGTCATAGTCAGGATTATTTCGATCATATGTTACATCGATGGTCCTCAAAATTTATTGTAAAACCTACATTTCAAAGACCGGTAAATATTGATATCTGTAACTTCAGATTGTATGTCACAGAGAATGATTATTTTATGAGTAATTTTACCACCTATAACAGCCACGTGGACAAGTGAAATTAAAAGTAAAAAAGAACAACCGACTGGTATAAGATACAATATTAAAAGTCATTTAAATTATAAACAAGAAGCGTACTACGCTATGATTTGTGGATGTTATGTGGCTTCGTTTCTATCTGGTATTGGGCTTCTTAATCATTTAAATTTTGATAAAAGCAGAATTATACAAAGCCTTGTTAAATACCATTTATATTATCAGATTAAAAAATTTATGAAGCACCCATCGTTATTAGATAAATATGACTTTACGGAATTGAAAAAGCATATACCTTATAAAGGTATTTTAAAATTTGATAAAACAACAATGATGGTTATTATGTTAATTTTCAATATTCGACTACTGATTATCGTAGCTTCATTGCATATCATTCTGAAGGTATTACATTAATCGGAAAAATTCTTTGCAAGAGTCTATTGAAAGCTTTGTTTATACAATTCTTGGAGCTCACAAATACAAGATGGTCAATAGTTAATCATGGAGCTAAGAGCTTGCAAACTCAAAACGTTTTAGGAAATTATTAAAGGATACTATAGTACAGAATGATACGACTGTATTTATATCTAACATGAGGAAAGCTATAAAAGACAATGAATGTTATTTTAAATATGGCAATCAGCCCTGGTATGATTTTAATACCCAGCCGTATGATAATATTAGATAAAAAGATTGATGGGTATAATAATATTTTAACATTAGCTAATAAAACTATGAAATTCGGTATTAATTCTAAAATAAATTATTATGGAGTTAAAAAGGAAGAACCTAAAAAAGTACATCAAGATAATACACCATCACAACACTTAGATACTCTAGATGAAGTGAATAAAAAACCATTAGTACATAAACATACAAAAATGATAGTAAATAATCCCCATCAAACAGATATGATTGCTTTACTCAGTATATCAATGCTATCATCATTCGTATTAATTAAATACGTCTTATAATATAATATGAAGAAAGTTCTAGATTTTAATCATATTTCGAGTCAGTTAAGTCAAGATGAATTTGAAAAGCTAAAAAAATTGTATTTATACTATCACAAAATGTATACCTGTTATAAATGGAAATATAATAAATTAAAGAAAGTGCGACTATCATTAAACATGGGAAGTATTTTTCTAGTCTCGACTGGTGGTATTGTTGGTAGTGTAACTCGTCAACCCGATAGTTATAGCCACCTGAGTGGTTTAGGTGCTTTAATTCAAGGTTATATGGTTAAGAGTAAGATTAATAATAACTTAGAAATGTGTAAATTTGCATATACATCATATGAAAAATACTCTTATGGATATAAGATCATATTTAAGAGGATTACCTTATGATGAAGGATATTTCTATCAGACATAAAAGTTATCGATGATATTATAATAGACAATTGTACTACTATAGATTGGTATGGTGAGTAAATATAACAAAAAAATATAAATGATCTGTGAGTTATCTGTAAGATTATCTGTGAGTTATCTATAAGAAGTTATCTGTAAGTATCTATAAGATATCTATGAGTTATCTGTGAACAAAATCTACAGTATTATATAACATGTCTGAAGAAAACGTAAAGATAACTACAGTTAAGAAAGAGAAAGACCCTATTAGAGTTGAAGCTGGTAAAGCGCTTGGCTGCTATATCGAAAGCTTCTAAAGAAAAAAAGATGCGAGATAGGATTGAATTAGAAAATAAAAAGAAAATTGAGGATAATAGCTGGAATATTAATTATGGATTTTATTTGGAACTATTGAGTATTAACTGCTATTGCTAGTCTCTATTATACAAGAAAAAATGATAAAAGGCAGGAAAAATTAACAAACGATAAAAGCAAAGAAGAAACAACTAGTGAAAAACATGTTTTGATACAAAAAAATAAAAAATATAATTTAGACTCATTTGAATAAAATATTTCCTATTATATATGAGTAATACTATGACTAAGAAACAATTTATGAATGAGGTTTTTGATTCAGTGCTTGTGACAACAACTGCTGTAGGTCTTTCTATGGCGTCTAAAAAACTACTAGGTCAAAAATTAACATATACTGATAATATTAAAGATTTTACAAAATTAGCTATTGCTATTACTACATCAACAATGCTAGTTAAATATGCTCAAGACAAAAAATGGATTCCTGAAAATCTAGTTAAATCTGTATAAATATATATGACAAGTGTTATTACTAGTGGGGTAGAAACAGTTTTTGGATCTATTGTGAATGGCTTAGGGTTTTCCTAGCAGGCTGGCTATTTCATAAACTGATAAAAACGGTTACACTGAGGAAAATGAAAAGATACCATGATTCTTTAGTAAAACTAAGGCTAAAGAGGCGTTCTATGAAAATGAAGTCAAGCAGCATGATAAAATTCAACAGCTAAGACAAGAACTTCAATATGCTGATAATGATATAGAACTTACAAACAAAGCTCTAGATATGCTTAGAAAAGTAAAACAATACATTACAATGGGTTAACATTTCATAGAGAACCACAATTAAATGACTTTTACAAAACCATCTAAGAATATGAAAAATTATCAATCTATTACAATGGTTGATTGGTATTATATCTGGATATTTATTATATAAAATTACTTAAAAATAAAAATATATAGTATTAGTATATGTATTGTAATAAAGTTATTCATAAAGAGTTAGAAGAGTTTTTTGGTTATGTAAATTGTTGCTTTTGTGATAAAAGATATGTGATAGTTATATTAATAGTTGTTACATACTTATGTTATGGAAAATCAAGAAATTATTTCAGATAATACAAGGAATGTGTGCAAACACTGTGGTTCTGTTCACTCATATAAGATAGTTAATGAATGGATACCAGAGATTTGGAAATGTCAACGATCAGTTCATTCAAGAAAAAATGGTTTTATAATAAAATTAGATTGTGTGTAACTTTTGAATATGTTGAGAAATTACAAATGATTTTATAAAGGTTGTTAGTACTATGATTAAACATGTTGATTCAAAAAAAATATTAGTATGTATAACTATTATATAATACTTAGCCAAAGTAGGCATATACCATTAAAATCCCCGTTAGAGATATGAAAATAGTAAGACAAAAGAGGATTTGATGATAGATTATTTGGTGAAGTATATAAAATCCTTAAGGGATAAAGACATCAACTGTACTTATTATAACAACTGGGCCCAAGTAAAGAAATAAAACATTTATAATTATATATGAATCTTAAAGATCTATTAAAAAAAGATTAGAAATTTACTCTATGTTGTAAAAAAACTAGTTCTAATATAGTTGTTTTAGGATTTTGAAAACATTGTATAAAACAAAAGATAATATAAACGCACCTTTAAAAAATAATATATATAGTATAGTATATATGTGTTCAGATAACCAATAAGAGGAAGACCAGAATTTACTAAAAGAACAAATTAAAACAACATAGAACTTCATATATGTTATCAAACCATGGCATTGTGATTTATGTAATAAAACATATAGTTTAGCATATAAAATTACATCTTAAAAACTAGAAAACATTTAAGAAATTCAAAAATTAAAAATAATATAGTTTTTATAAAATTTATGGTGCGTTTAAAAATACTTAAAGAAATATATATACATAATATATATGATGTTAGAAAAAATAATAATAAATTTTTAGCGTTCTTATTTCGGAGCCGGCTGGCATTTTCGAATGGTTGATAAGGAGTTATTTCTAAAATTGGTTTTTATATTCATTGATAGTTACCTGATAGAAAAAACATTATTCAATTGATTTTACCGGTTATGAAAAAATGTAAAGATCTCCCAACATTTATACATACACTAATTACAAAAGCAAATAAACATCAATTAAAATTAGTTGAACATCATAAACATTTAAGGTTATTAATATTTAAACTAATGATCATAAACAAGAACTTCACTACTATTATGATACAACAGTACAAGAAGCTCTTTGATAATAAAATTATTAGAGAAAAATTAAACAAAGTATCTGGATACATGAGTAAGGGTCTCATACCATGGTATTTTCGGTCTTTAACCAGGAACAAATGTTACCAAATACAATAAAACTAAAGCTGAATTAAGAGAATATTTACAAAATATTTAAAAACACTCAAAAGTTAAAAGATTAATAATTATTTTTAAAAAAGTTTTAAATATAGATTTATTTCTATAATTAAAATTAGTGTTTAAAAATAAAAATAAAATATATAGTATATATATGAATAGAGATTATTTAAATCGAAAGGTACTTAAAGACAAACCTAATATTATATAATATGCATAAGATGAATAAAGATAAAACAAAACATAAAGTACTTAAAGACATGAGTATTTTATATAGTATGCCTATATGAAAAAGATGAACTTCAAAGTTGACTAAAAGACGATTTAATTAATTTAATATTAAATCAAAAGCCGTGGGTTGAAGGTAATAATACTTCAATTTCCAAACCAGTACAAAAAGTACTATCACAATCCAATATCAAACAAATGACTGTGCAACAGTTAAAAAATATTGCTAAGAGAAAAAATGTTAAAGGTTATTATAAACTTAGAAAAAACGAATTAATAAAAGTATTAACACCAGTCCCAAAACCAAGAAAGAGTGTAAAAGAGATGGTTAAAGATTATGAGAACAATACACAGATGCTATCAGATAAAAATAAAAAACCAGTACCAACACAAAGAGTTAAAATAATAGAAACAAAAAATGCTCTTAAAGGATTTACTAAATCATATGAAATAAGTATTATGAGCAATAAAGATCCATTAAAACAATTGCAGAACACTAGAAAGTATCTTACATATTATATTAAAGAAATATTAGAAGAAATGAAAGGATTAAAATTTGTTGAAGCTTAAAGATAACATTTGAAAAATTAAAATTAAAATAGTGGTGATGTTGATCATATAATAGAAACAGCTTATTTTAACAGTCAAGCTTTAACAATTACAAATAAAGAAAATATTAATGAATCATTACAAATTTTAAAACAAAATATATTAGATAAAATTAGTAAATTTACCAAGAAGGTTCTGGATGGGTTACAATCTATAGATAATCATTATCTTAATGTTGTTAAATACAAGCCATTACAAGGGTCTTCATATATTAATTTACCTCAAGAACTTAAAACTCTAAAAAAGGATTAATTAATATCAAAAATACAGATAATGAATGTTTTAGGTGGTGCCATATCGTTATTTAAACTCACAAAATAAACACCATACCGAATAAAAAATCTGATAAAGAATATATTAACAAATTAGATTACTCTGGGATTGAATTTCCAGTGACTGTTAAACAATATAATAAAATCGAAAAGCAAAACAAAATTAACATTAATGTATTCGGTTATGAAAATAAGCAACCATACCCCATTTATATATCAAAAGAAAAATTTTAAAGACCATATGGAAACTACTATTGATAACTGATAATGAAAACAAACATTATATTCTAATAAAAATTTTAATGCATTTATGTATAATCATACAGCATAAAGAAAGAAACATTTTGTATGCGCTGTCTTCAATGCTTTAGTTCTGAAAAAATATTAAATAACCATATAGAAAACTGTATACTAATAAATGGTATACAATCAGTACGAATGCCTGATAAAAATAATAACATACTTAAATTCAACAACTATCATAAGCAACAAGCTGTTCCGTTTGTTATATACGCTGATTTTGAAGCTATTACAGAAAAGATATCTGGTTGCCAACAAGATAATGGTAACTCATATACAGAAGCCTATCAAAAGCACACAGACTGCGGCTATGGATATAAAGTCGTTTGTTGTTATGATGATAAATACAAAAATTCAACTATATAGAGGTGAAAAGGCTGTTTACAAATTTATGGAAGCTATGTTAAAAGAAGTTAAATATTGTAAAAAATAATGAAAACCCACTTTAATAAACCATTAAAATGACATCTGATGATGAAGAAGAATTTAAAAAGCTGATGAATGTCATATCTGTAACAAAAATATACTAACAAAGATATTCGAGTTCGAGACCATTGTCATATCACTGGAAAATACAGAGGCTCAGCACATCAAGATTGTAACTTAAAACTTAGAATAGACCTCTGATAAATTAAAGATCCCAGTAATATTTCACAATCTGTGGGGTATGACAGTCACTTCATAATGCAAGAAATCGGAGCTATTGTTAATAAGCATACATACAAAAACAAAAAGGTGAAGAAACGCATATGAATATAAATGCTATACCTAATAACATGGAAAAATATATGGCTTTCATGTTAGGTAACCATTTAACATTTCTTGATAGTTTTCAATTTATGAGCTCTAGTTTAGAAAGCTTGTTAGTAACCTACCTAAAGAATCATTTAAATACACCTCTAAGCAGTTTCAAGGTGAAAACTTAATTTAATGACTAAAAAGGTATATACCCATATGATTATATGGATAGCTTTGAAAAAGTTTGATGAGGGTTGCCTTCAAAAAAAGACTTTATAGTATTCTTACTGATGAGAATATATCAGATGATTCTTATAAGCATGCTCAAAATGTTTGGAATACATTCAATCTCAAAAACATGGGTGATTATCACGACCTGTATCTGAAATCAGACGTTTTGTTATTAGCTGATGTATTTGAAAACTTTCGAAAAACATGTCTTGAATATTATAAATTAGACCCATGTCACTATTTCACATCTCCTGGGTTGTCGTGGGATGCTATGTTAAAGATGACAGATATTAAATTAGAATTAATGACTGATATTGACATTTTTCAATTCATTGAAAAAGGTATGAGAGGAGGTATTTCTTATATTTCTAACCGATATGGTAAGGCAAATAACAAGTATATGAAAACATTTGATAAGAATAAACCCTCAAAATATATAATGTATCTTGACGCTAATAATTTATATGGATGGGCTATGTCACAATACTACCTACTGGTGGTTTCAAATGGTTAACTGAGAACAGATTAACAACATAAACCTTAAGCAAATATCAAGCAGATAGTAAAAAAAGGTTTAATTTTAGAAGTTGATTTAGAATACCCTGAAGAACTACATAATTTACATAACGATTATCCTGTAGCACCTGAAAAGTTAAGGTAACTAGTGACATGTTGTCAAAATATTGTAAGACAATTGCTTCTAATTACAATATATCAACAGGTTTAGTTTCAAAATTAATACCTACATTACAAAATAAATACAAGTATGTACTACATTATAGAAATCTTCAATTATATTTAGATCTTGGGTTAAAATTAAAAAAGTAATATTAGAGTATTGAATCAATCTCCATGGTTGAAAAAATACATAGACTTTAATACTCAAAAAAGAACTAATGCAAAAAATCCTTTTGAAAAAGACTTCTTCAAACTTATGAATAATAGTGTTTTTGGTAAAACGATGGAGAACCTTCGTAAAAGAGTAGATGTTAGACTAGTAACTAATAAAGATAAATTATTAAAATTAGCTTCAAAACCTACTTATGTAAGTAGTAAAATTTTCAATGAGAACCTTTGGCTGTGCATAAGATCAAAGAAACACTAACCCTTAACAGGCCTGCATATGTGGGAATGTGTATCTTAGATTTAAGTAAAGTATTAATGTATGATTTTCATTACAATTATATCAAGAAGAAATATGGTGATAAAGCTAAACTTCTTTCACAGACACAGATAGTTTAACATATGAAATCGAAACTGAAGATGTCTATCAAGATTTTGGTTGATAAAGATAAATTTGATTTTAGTGATTACCCAGAATACCATAAATATCATGATAAAACTAATAAAAAGTTATTGGTAAAATGAAAGATGAAGCTGCTGGAATAGTAGTTGGGAATTTGTTGGTTTAAGAAGTAAGATGTATAGTTATATTAAAGACAATAATAAAGGAGATAAGAAAGCTAAAGGAATTAAGAAAAATATTATTAAAACAAAATAAAACATGAAGACTATAAACAAAACACTATTTGAAAATAAACAAATACATCATACAATGAAAACTATTAGAAGTGTAAACCATCAACTTAGTAGTTATGAAATTAATAAAGTATCACTTAGCTGTTTTGATGATAAACGGTATATATTAGATGATGGTATAACTACTAGAGCTTATGGTCATTATTTAAATGATAATTAAAACTTATTTTAATATACAGTTATAATGTGTAGTAAGCATTTGGGCCTCTGTTAGAGTAAAATCATACATACCTGCTCCTCATGTTTGACTACATATCACATAACTGTTTGTAATAAGTAATTAATACAAAAGCGATATACAAAAGAATTCAAAATCCTGAAACAATTATTAAAACACTTTTAACAAAAATTATATAAAACATTGTTAAACATGTACATTACAATGATGTCTTACAAAAAAACATATAAAGAACCCATATTTTGTAAAACATTGTATTATTATATTACATGCATTGATGAAATGTGCTATCTACATCAAAACAACCATTGTGAAGAACATGCACTAAGACACGCGCGCTGCTACCGATAGATTTTAATAACACTTGATTATTAACACTTGATTATTATATTAGTGCTGATGAAATGCCATCTACATTAAACAACCATTGTTAAGAACATGCACTAAGACACGCGGCCTGACATGACAGGATTAAAAAAAAAACAGATATAGATTCCATATTTTACCCTTTGAAACAATGACTTTTTTTCACACAGCTTTCCTTTTTACACGACCTTTACTGAGGGACGCCTTTGAACCATGGTCTTATTTTTACGCTGTTATAAAGAAAAGTTTTACCCAACTTTTGAAACAAACAATTTTTACGCAGCTTTTTACATGACCTTTTACCTGAGGGACGTCTTTAACCATGGTCTTATTTTTACGCTGTTATAAAATAGTTTTAATTATCTGTAGTATTACGGGGGATTCGAATACATGAAAAGTAAACTTTTTATGGATTCGTACCCCCATGTGTATTACTACTAAAGTGGCAACTCCTCCGAACTTTAAATACGTAAAGATGAAGTCATTGAAGAGAAAACAGTAAAGTACAAGTAAAAAATGTCTATCAAGCATTAGGAAATAAAAATGTGTTTCAATAAAACACAAGACAATACACACTCCTTGTAAAGTAAACATTATTTAATGTAAACATTTCGACAAGAGTTACATGTCATCATCACAAGAGTCTAGTGTCTTGTGTTTCGCTAAAACACTCGTTGGCAGTCGTAATTTTTTAAAAATGTGTCTTTGTTATAACTTATATAATCAGCTCTTACAAATAAAATGACCTTTTTTCACGACGTTCAATTGAATTAAGTTCTTCACAGTCAAAACAGTAAAAAATCTTAGTAAGTTCGTCTTACTTTTTTTTCCGTCGTCCTTCAACAAACTTTAAATCGACCAATAAAATCATTATGTAATGACACCAGGTAATTTGTCAGTGCTAAAGAACACTTTCCAAATCCTTTTCCACGAAGGCAGAAAGCAACATAGAAATTGGTGTGGCACTAGTAACTTCTTTCACTTATAGGCTCTTTTCTTCTGAAATTCCGTAACGACCTATCACAACAGTCAGGCATGTTGAACTTAAGTTAATGATTGTGGTTTTAATATACGCAATTGACTAAGAAAAATTTTTTAATCAATATTACTAAGTTGCTTATGCTTGAGACTAAAGACAACAAATTTTTGATTAAGTATATTAAATAGTTTACTATGGACAGTATGAACTCACTGTTTTGTACAAGTGATATTCTTTTGATTTTCCAAGCCTTCTGAAATCATCAATTAAGGAAGAGAGTGCTTCTTTACATCAGATCTATAAAAGAAAACAAAAAAAATAAGAAAGACAACTTTCTTGAAAAAACACTAAAATTATAAAAATCATTTTATATAAAGAATTTTTATTTTCGACAAGATTTTAGGGTGGTTAAGAAGTTTATTGAGATGTGAGCAATATTCACTATAAGAAAATTATAGGTTTCTACGGCTTTCCATTGTATTTACTGTTCCTGACTTAGCTAAAATGTACTGTTTATACTAGTTGATCATTAACGTTTTTTATTATATGAAGTTCTGCACATGAAGAACTGATCTCCAGACATTTAAATATTTTTTAGCGAAAGTTGACTTCTTTTTACTTGCTGAAACGTTTACCAGCAGCAAAAACTAGTTAACAAGTAATGGCTTTGACAGGAGAAGTTCAACAATTTTTTTATTCAAAAACATTTTGCAGCATTACCTTTTTTTAATAGGTTTCCAATGGTGTATTTTTCAGCTTCGCTTCGATCTAAGCGACGATGAAACTTTTCAAAAAGAAATCGTTGCAGCTTTATAATTTTGGGAAGATATTGCAATGCACAAAGATGACATTCCTGAAATTAGGAAAGAAAGAATTTAAACCTGATGTGGAATGCATGACAGCGTCTTTAAGGAAATGACTTTAAAAAAATTCAGTACTTTTAGCAACAGGAAAACTCTCTAGCCTTTTTATAAATTACTTCATTTATTTTCTCTTGTATAAAAACCCTTTTTATAAACGAAATTTTTTTGTCATTTGTTTCATAATTTTTGCATCCGTGCCAACATAAACAAGTTTTTGATAATCTAGTAATTCAAACACCATTACGAATAATTCTGTTTCAAAACTGTTTCGAAGTTAAAATATTCAATATAGCTAAACAAATTAACAAAAATTGTGTTAAAGATTAGTATATTTTTGCAAATTTTATATCTGACATTTTTGTAGTAATTACAGAAAACTGAAGAAGACTCTTTTGAGAAATTCATCAAGTATTTCACACTTGTCTGTTGGCACTGTGACACCTTGAGAATATTCTTGTATTTAAAGGACAAATGTTCAATGGTGATTTTCTTGCGATTTCTCCACAATGCAGGACATGAAGGATCGAGTGTTTTAACAACAGTAGAGTTCGGTTCATCTAATTCATAGATTAATTTCAAGAGCTCATTATTTTCTGCAAAAAAGTAAGAAAGATATTTTTAATATTAAGTTATGTATATTTAGTATGTTCGTGAAACTAAATGCATCTAACCACCATCATGGATGGATAAGCCACCTCTTAGGTATGTTTATATTAATTCGCCATAAAATTATTAAAAAATGCATTGCTTTTTCAATGGGATTTTTTTTTCTAAATAGTTACTATAATAGTAATGGATCCGTGAGTATCTGTGTATATAAAAGATTATTTGCGAGATTAAAATTACAAAAACAATTCAAAACCGCTAGATTCTTCTTACCCAGTCTTTCATCACTGATCATTTTATTTAAGGCATCTCTTAACAACTCAGAAACAACCTTAAAAAGAAAATATATTTTTACATCACAAATAATGAATATCGCATAAATAAGCACCCCCAGGAAATGATAATCACAGAGTCATTTTACAGTACACCGAGAAACAGTTTGATAAAATTTAAAAAGCAAGACGAAAATAAAGAAATTCCAATTGAAAAACAGAAATACTTGGAAACAACACTACAAAATTTCAAAGGAGAAAGCTTAGTACAATATGCTTAGTTGAAAAAACAATGATTAAAAATAGAAAAAAAAACAGCAAAAATAAGTTTTGCACGATCGCCGTGTGATTGTGTGCACGACAAAACGTATTCAGTGAGTTTGCATTCTTTAAAAACTTGATTGCTAAATTACATTGCTTATCCAATTGCATATTGCTATATGTTAAGTTTACGTGTTTGTGTAGAAGAAATACTTTCATCCTAAGTAGCTACGTAAAAGTAAGAGCATGTCGATAAATTTTTCTCTCTCCTTATAATCATCTAAAAGTTTTCATCGAAAGAACTATCCCAAAATGTGATGGTAAAATAGAAACTGTAACAACTACACAAACAAGCAATGACAGTAGCAGACTTTTTAAATAATGTATAAAGTAGCTATTTTTAAAATTTTCGTATCATATTAGGTATTTGAAAAAAATAAAAACCACATGAACTTACTGATAGAACAGGGTTCAAATAAGTGTTCATAAACGCATTTTCCCACGTTTGTCTTGTTTCTTTACTTGACAAATCATTCTGAGAGAAATCGATGTTTCCTAATGACAACAAATGTAGCGAAAAATTATATTGAGTAGAGCTATAGCTGTTTTTTACTTCAAATGAAACGTGCAGGCAAGTATCAAAATGATCTTGTTTGAAAAATATTTTAGCTTGTGATTATTGGTTAATATTTCTTTAGTGGTTGAAAATAACTTTCTAAAACACAAATACCCTAAAAGAATATATAATTGAAAATATATTTTCAAACAGTGACACAATTACAAAATAATCTTCTTTCAGTTTGTTTATAAAGGTTTGCATGCTGACTTTGACATACTTCAATTTAGATTAATTTGATTGTAGATATTGCAATTTTGATCAAAAGTTTTTTATTAATGTTACTTTAAAGTAAATGGTTTGAACCCGGGAGTATCTTTACATGTTTGTAAATGTAGATCGTCCATGTTGGTATAGTCCTGAGAAGGACTGTATTTGTTGTTGTTGACTTTGTTGCTTTTTGAATGTTACTTTATCGGATATTAAATCTATTAAAACCAACCGGAGCATAGCCCATTGCCTGCGTTGCGTATCATGTTCATAATTAGCGAGATTATTAGTGAAAAAATTAATGATATTAGTAAAAATCATAATTTCATCTAATTTTTTAAATAGCACTTCGTCACTAATCATTAGGTTGGTTGCTTAGAACCTAACTTGTCTTGTCCTGTAAAACAAAGAAATCATCCTCAATTAGCATCCAATTCGATAGTCACAGAAAATAAATTGTTGTGTTTAGAATTATGCTTTGGTTGTTGTCGTGAAGTAATAATTTTATTTCTGTTTCATTTAAAACATGAAACTATTCTGTGAAGTAATAGTTTTTTGTTTTACATGGCTGTTTGTTTTAACACCATTATAAATTGTTTTGTATAGTAAAACAGCTTTTTATGCTTTTATCAAAATTTAAACTGTTTATATATGAGTTGATATAAAAAAGGTACAAACCGTGATTATTTTTTACGATTTCTACAAAAATCAGATGAATGATCACAGCAGCTTCATCGACATTTGTACCAACCAGTTTTGCAATACAACGGAGATCATTTTTTATATGGTCTTTTATGAATTTAACGACATCATCAACAGGTGGTATGACAATAGCTGAAATATTCTTAAAATCACAGAAAAATTATGTATAGTAGCAATGTTATAACATTGTTTTCGATCAACAGAAATTTTATGTGTAAATAAAAAAACTCATGAATAAGTTAGATCGATGACTGGGCAATATTAATACTTTGATGCTCTACCGTGTTAGGTTTCTTTGAAATCAATTTTTATGCTGAATTTAACATGCATATGTAAAGTTTGCTCCCCCCCAATTATCCTTCCAAAATTTATCAGTAGCTACAAACTTTTTCCTTAATTAATTTGAGAAAATTTTTTAAATTTTAAGCGTTATATTTTGTAAATGCACTGTGGAAATGTACAATTGTTGAGCAAGTATTGTTTCTTGATTGGCTGAAAAGCAGTAAAAGGCAAACAAACTTCTTTTGAATGAAAGAAAACATGGCAGCAGTTTTTAGTAAACAAAGATTTCTACAAATGCAATCGTTTGAATTTCAAAAGTTAGAAAAGAATGCAAAGAATAGAAACAAAGTACTGTTTTTGAGGTGAAATTTTTACAAATGAGGTTTTTCTGGAACGACAGAAACTAATAAAGCGAGAAAGAGTCAGATGGTATAGTGGAGAAATATCACAAATATTTTGTTATTAAGTAATTTTAGTTTTGAAGACTTCAAATAACGCTCGTCCATGGACTCACATTATTTCGTTGCATTCTTTGAAAAACTCACTTGTGCTTGTTTATCTTTAATTGCACTTAAAACTACATTTTTAATTTTACTAAATGACTTATCCTTGAAATTGTTAGCAGACGATAAAGTATAAAAAAGCATGTATGCAACAAAGTGGTTTTTGGGTTTATTTTGAGAAATGAAAAACCTGGCTTCTAAACAACTTCAATTAAAATAAAACTGGATGACTTTTACCTAATAAGTATTGAATTCAGTTTCATACACTTGCAACTACCTGAATTTGGTCTGGAGTTGTTCCCAACAACATAGCCACATGTGTCAAACAACGTAAAACAGAACATGATAAAGAGTTCAAATTTCTTTGTGTACTTGGCGGTTGGTTTTGAACACGTCCTAAAATGTGGCCAGTACTACTTCGATGTGCACTAAAGGAGATACTTGAATTGTAAATTATTGTATTATCTTAACAGATTGAAAAACAAATTTTTCATATTTGCCAATTTAATAAAGAACAGTAAAAATATAAAACACATGGGGTTGGTTTGGCATTGGCATAATGATGCCTCTCTATTATTGATTACTAACTGAGAATTTTCCTCTTCAATTGCAACACCCGAATTTAGGGAATTATACGTTTCTTTGTACTCTCCACACTATATTGATTCAAAAAAAAACATTGCAGCATTTAAAATACTTGAGAAAAAAATTAAAGACAAATTATACCAATGGTAATTAAAAGTGACTTACCTCTGTTATGACGTGATGATGTGCGTTATTGCTTTCTGGAAAATGCAGTGCAAACCAACACAATAGGTTAATTATTCAAGCATTTTATGCAAAATGTCTATTACTTACCATTTGATGTACCATAGCCAACATCTATGACCTCGGGACCATCATCGTGAGGCATAGTGGGAATATAAGCATTCTTAGAAAGAAAAAGTCAACAAATAAATAAATGCAATCTGATGTAATAACAATTACTAATGGATTTTTAAGACGACACGATGTAAAATACTAATTGAACCATGAATTTTATCCCAAGCCGAGTAGAAGAGTTTAACGTTAAAAAATTATTTGTAGATTTCTCATTTTTATTAAAGACGATCTATAAATGCACACACAATCGTTTGTTTCTAAACCTGTTTTATTCGCTGTTCGTGCAAGCAGCTTTTTGTAATATATAAATGGTAGTACAAAATACGTTTCTTTTGTTAGCTAATAAGAAACTGTAATGGTAGTATAAAAAGATCAATAATTGCAAACACATACCCTCATTGATTCTGGATTGAAAGCAAGGTTTGATAATGGAGCCAAAAGTTGATTATTTGGAAAACAACTCATAACAACAAGGAAATGAATCAAGATTTCTTTTAAACGTCTATCAATTAAAGTTTGTCCACTGTGTAGCTGAAGAAGATGCTCATAAGGACTTTTGTTGAAATTTTCTAATAGATTCTTTGCAAGAGGTAGCTGCAACAGATAAAAATATACTGCTTGGTTGTCAAGCAATAGTTTTGTTCGAAATAAGCTCATCTTTAACAAACTTATTGAAAACTTTGTAAAAATTACATCTAGATTAATTTAAGATGAATTTTTATCATTTTTGGACTGCGTTTAAAAAAGGAGCATGCTTAAAAAAAATTCAAATAAATTCAAACTTTAGAGCTTACTAAGAAGGTTGTGTGTGCACTACATGCATGGGAAATTGTAAAATCATATAAATATTTTTCTGCAGGAAAAGTTGCTACAACCTCATGTTCAGTTACACATTCTCCAAGTTCCTTATTCACCATCTAAAATCAAAGTTAAATGCATCATTTACAAACATGACACAATCTCTATAATATTTAACGTTAAAAATGCCCCGTAAACAATCTCTGGTCCTCTGTAACAAGAAATTATAACACGTACATTCTAGAATTCTGTCTGCCACCCCCCCAAAATTTTAGAGAAAAGAAAAATGAAAAGGAAATAATATAAAACCATTAGATTATAATAGCTAAAAATGCATTTTTAGTGTATCATCAAAACAACTGTCTATCAACCTTTACAGATAGTGGCTTATTCAATGGTAGCTACTCCATTTTTCTAATGAATTCTTGTTGTTTGCAGTTCATAATAAAAAATAGGTACGCAATGCGTACATGTGGATAGCCTGTCAACTACATTACTACTAAATGAAGTAGATGATATGAGTCTTATTCAAATTAAACTATATATTTAATATTATTTACGTTCAACTTGTTTAAAATTTGAAAATGTTCTTTAGTTATATGACCATTTAATTGTTTAACCTTTCCTGCATTTCTAAACGCTTTGGCCTAGATTGATTGTCACGTGACTGTGCTCAAGCATCGCATCAAGTAAAGTAACGTCATTTAGGTTTCTCGCGACTTTTAAAACTTTTTTCACCGAAACACATTTTTGCCATAAATGTTATTCAAAAAAGTTTTCTGACATATCTAAGATATCGTTCAGAGAGCGTCATGCCCATAAACGATAAATCAACACAACACGCTTAGGACTTGTATTAGATTACATTTGAAAGTAAACGCTTTGCGTTAGGCATTGCAAATGATCGCATGTCTCTAGTATTTCCTGTTCATAGTTTGACACGTATCATATTTCACTTGATGTAAAATTATAAATCCATAGAAATAATATTTGTAATTTGTACAATATTCGAATGCAAAATAAATCCATTCGCTTTTAGCTAGGGGCAGATACAGAGTACCTCAAATATTCCACGCAATATGAAATCGCAAGGAAAGATCTGCCCTGCATTCTGGTAAAGATGGGTTTATTTGGTTGTTAATTTAGCTATTGTTTTATCCCATTACGACGCTAATTGAATTTCTAGTAACTTTTCAATGTCTTGTATTTTTTAATATTTTGCAGTGCAAAACTCTTTCGTTTCCTTATGGAGGTCATACTCCAATCCAACTATGTAAATTAATAGATTGTAAATATATTAATAGAATTAGTAGATTAATAGAATAATAGATTGTAAATTAAAAATTCTTATAGTATTCGTTCAACGAGAATCGAGAGTGACAAAGCGACGAACGCACAAAACGGTATTGTTCGCCATCGTTCGTATATCCGACTATTACCAAGAATTACGACGACAGAAGGACAGACGGACAGCTTTGGCTAGCAGCTACCCACAAAAATAACGAAATTGTTTTTACAAAACTTATATTTTCGAAGCCTACCCGATCTTTTATATCTACATACATTTCAATTTTTTCAGTAAAACTATTATTAATTTTCTTAGAAAATACATTCTATTAATTGTTTTTTGCTTTCAACATAAAAAATATTTGCATTGCAAAAGTAAAAACAGAATGGCTTCGGTATCGATCGTAAGAAGCTTTCTAACCACAAAGTTTTCATTCAATATGATATAAAGTGGTGCACGTAATTACTAGATAATTTTTGAGACTTTGAAAATGTTATTTTGACGTTTTTTCTAGTGAACATGTTGCACATGTTTTCCATAAGGTTAAATCTCTAATTGGATGCTATAAATTTGGCATTTCATGTCAAATTATTGGGTAGAAAATACCTTTCTTCAAAAAAATCAACTTTATCTGCTCAATTCAATTCGTGAATACAATCACAAAATAATGAAAATTTTGAACCAAAACAACACAGGACGTGAAAACACCATCCATCAGAAACTAAAAACTAATTTACCTCTAAGGAAATCCGATCTGCTTTGTTCCCGGAAGGAAATTTGTTTATAACTTCGCCATAAAATGCCAGTAAAATATAACAAAACCGATTTGGAGCATCACAGGTCATTTTCTGAAAAATTTAAATTGAGAAATTTAACTTATAACGTCCTTTATCTAATTTGATTTAAAACTGCATTTTTGTCACAACAGAGTTTTCATAAAGATTTACATATTACTATTAGCAGGATACGAAAAGGTAAAGAATTTAGTAAGGGAAGAAAACTAAAACATTTTCACTTCAGTGTAGATTCCAGCACCATTCTTGAAGGAGATATATTAAAGTATTTTTAAAAATTTTCTCATACAGCATATTATTAGAAATTTGAGGATTTTTGACTTCATGTTCTAAATTTAATGAAAACAGTTGCAAGCTACGAAAATCAAATGCATATTTTTCTGTAAGGCTAAGCAACCTAAATGAAATGCTAATCACAACAATTAAGTGACTAGCTTCACTTAAAGTAAAGGATCTCCTTCCTAATTAAAACATATAGCATATAAAGTTTATGGTTTAAGACTAAAGGTGTCGTTACATGTTTCTAGATGTATATAGTCTAGGTTAGTACTGTCCTGGAAAGATTAGTTGGTATTGATGGTGAATGACGTTTCAACAACCTTAGTGGTGGTCATCTTCTAAACTTGACTCTGAAGATGACTACCGCAAAGTTTTTCGAAACGTCAATCAACATCAACATTCCTTCTCGGGACTCTACTAACCTGAAAGATCTACATCCTGAAACATGTACACTTAATTAGCATATATTTTATATCACATCTAACTGCAAGTTCTCAATTTTATATTCGTAACTATCATTCTAAAGGAAAATGCACATAATTTTTATGGTAAGACGTATGGCTCCCTCACTCTTAAAATCGACTTTGAAAGACTACTTACATGAGCCTAATGCATTTATAACAAAAGTAAATGAGAAATTTATCGTGATTTTGGGGTATTCAGGGATGAAAATGAAACGTTTCAAGAGGGCGTTCGCAGTGTAATGAGAAAAATTATCTTACGTTTAAAGTCGACTGCATTTCTTCATAGTTCGATGTCATTATTCCTTTGCCAATAGCTTTTTGCACAGTGTAATAGTCCTCGTCATGAACTATAAAACTGTCCAGTGTTTTCTCATGCTTCTATATGGAACCACAAGTCAGAAAAAGTAAATTTTAATCTCAGCAAACTATGAATGACATTTAAACATTTATAAGACAAGTATTTCACTCGTCAAGGACAGAATTCAGTTTTAAGAATTTAAGAAATCAAATAAGTACAAAAAAGTTAACAAATCGTCACCTCGATATGTGGAGGCAAAATCCATTTCAATTCTGGGTTTTTACACCTTTCTTTCACTCCATCAAAACCGTTTGGATCATTATGCATTAACTGTTTTAGTAGGAATAAGTGTAAAGCAGATAGCTTTTCTTCGCTACACAAATGTTTAGCAGCCTCAAGGCAACTGCTAAGTTGAGAATTGCTGTTTAAGTTGTCGGAAAGATCGTCATTTATAAATGTAGAAAGTTCACTTAATGCAGCCCGTATTTCAGCAATATCTTTAAGACTGTCAATGTCCAGAGTTTCCCATTTTTGAAAATTCTTCAGTGTTCGATTAAGGATTTCGTGCATCTTTTTAATTTCAAGAATTTTTCCTTTTTCTTTTGTTTGTTTTTTTCGTAATAATTCACCAATTATAGAATCCTAAAGGAAAACCATATGACCAATTTATAGAATGAAATCATCTTTAAGTAACACAATTTTTTGACAACCAAACAAGTTTTGAATTGAGCTATGTAAATATTTGAAGTATCATTGCACGATCAAAAGGAAAAAAAAAATTTCATAAATTTTTCAGGAATGTTATAAAGACGTTATTTACCTCGATACAATAAACAAACAACACGCAAACGTTCATCAAATGTTTCTTGTTGGTTGAATGGCCTTTAGAATCACTGAGATATTCTTTTAAACACTTATAAACTTCACTTTCTCTATAGAATGAACGCATTGCATTTTTCTATGACAACTTAACACAATTCTTGATAGAAATTCTAATAACAAATTTGAAATCTTTCATTTTGGTACTCGTAATTGTCCTGTCTACTTTTATTGTCCCTCCAACGGTCCTCTTTCTATTTAATACAGTAGCATGTATACATACCTTCCTTTGATTGAAAAAAGTTGCTGTAAAATGTATGATCTTATAACTGGAGTAACATCAATGCCGTGACCATCAAAATGAGTGAAATCTTCAGTTACGTTTCCATCTTTAATCACATAAGACATGAACTTCCGCAAAAGTTCTTCTTGTGGTAAATCATCACCAAAGCAATAAACAGAGACAACATTCATGAAAAAGGATTTGAAGCGATTACGAAAGCTTTTCCATTCTTCCAAAGAAAGCCTAAATAACACATAAAAAAAGCTTTCAATTATACAAGGAATATGTCATATATTCTGATGTAGAGCTATTTTTCACTATACTCGTGTGAGTACTTTCTCTTTCTGCACAACGACAAATCAAAAGTTCAATTCAACTATTGACGGTTAAATCTGGATGGTTATTTAAAGACTGCGACACTGGGACTATAAACGCAAAATTCTTTTTTTAAAATGTCTACATACACCTAAATATACGTTTAATTGCGCGATTGTTGAGGGTTTATATTACAAGCTGCATTTATTTCGAAATTTCTGAACCGCTTGTCTTCACTTATGACCGCTTACCTGCTATAACGGCTTAACCAAGCATAGCCCCATAAGTGGTAGGAATGATATCTTATTTTACATACTTCTCCGTTTTGCATGCAGAATCAAATTAATGTCAAAACATCAAGAACCATCAGAATAGCATAAACAAAGAAACAATTTAGAGAAAGCCTCAATCCCAGTTTAACGCGAAAAGTTGGCTCAACATTTTTCTTTGCTACTCTGTTTCATTATTAGGACGGACTTGTATTGATATTTTTTAATTTTTCAGTTCTTAGCGTGATTAACTTAATTTTGTCCACTGCAGCAACACAGCCTTTTCCTCTTTTTAGGTCCCTTTCAATTACGTAAAAATATCGCTAGAACTCGCCATTTTACTTGTATGTGCTCAACATCTGTCGTGAAATAGCTTGTAGAAAAAATGGAAAAATATGTGCAAATCGTAACTTTTGATCTTTATAAAATCACCACTTAAAATCGAATTTAACAATTGCAGAAATGCATGCACATATTTATTCAATTAATTGGCTTGAATAAAAAAGAAATCTAAAAGTAGTTGCTAATATAGAAACAGTTTCAAAACACAATGATTACCTAATAGTTTGATCAATTTGCACCTGAAAATCATGGCTAACATCGTATCTACAGACAGGACAGACTTTATGATTGTCAAGACACTTGGTTATGCAAAGTTTGCAATACACGTGACCACATGGTAGCTGAACTGGATCATGGAGTGACGTTATACAAATGGCGCATCCAACATCAAATCTAAGATGATCAATATTGTTGCCAATGAAGTGCCAGGCGGAAAACGGATTCTCAAAATAAATATTAGAGCCCAACAAATAATTTTGAACATAGTCATAAACAATTTGTTTTTATGTAGTTTATTAAAATAGTGACGTTTTGTCTTGACTCAAAATATCTTCAGACTAATAAGGAAGTTAACAAGAATTATAGAAATATATATATAGTTATTTACATAGTTTAAGGTATCAGATTACTGTGGCTGTGTAAGTGTGATGTGATGTATTGTTAGGGTGAGGTGTTGTGACTAGAAAAGCTTAATAGGAATAAAGCTGCCTTGGGTGTTAAGTAAAGGTTTTAGTTTGGAGATGAGGAGGCTTTCGTGGATCATGAGGTCAAATGTGTTGGAGCAGGATGAGATGATTTTAAAATCGTCTGGCGAAGCAAGGTGGTTGAGCGAGTTACTATGAGTAAGAATACTTGACATTAATGGGTTAGTATAGCGTTTTCCAGTCAAAGGAGAGATCCCCAAGTGTGCCGAGTTTCTGGTTTGTAAGAGGCGTGTGGTTTGACACACATACGACGCGGAACAGCATCGACACGTGTATAAATAAACAACACCAGGTGAAATCATTACTCAAACAACTCAAGAAAACGAAATAAATTGATAAACAATCTTACAATAAACTCTATCCGACTGGCTCACATATAGATATACTATATGGACTTCCAAAAATTCACAAACCAACCATTCCCTTATTAACCATTCTATCTTCTACAAATCACTACTCATATAAACTAGCTAAATTTTTCATTCCGTTGCTTACACCCATCTCCACAAACTCTTTTATGATAAAGGACTCATTCTCTTTCGTACAAGAATTACTTAACACTGGAATCAACTTTAACAAAGTTGTTATGGCTAGTTTTGACGTAACTTCTCTTTTCTCCAACATTCCCCTTCATGAAACAATCAATATCATCTGTGATCTTCTTTTTACTATCCATAAACAATTTAATGGACTCACCCGCACTGAATTTAGTAATCTACTGACATTATCTGTAAAAAATTGCCCCTTTATATTTAACGACCGCTTATTCCACCAAATTGGTGGTGTTTCTATGGGTAGTCCTTGGCCCCCTTTTTGCCAACATATTCATGTCTTTCCATAAACTGGCTGAAAAACTGCCCCACAAATTCAAACCTATTCTCTACAGACGATATGTCGATGATTGATTCCTCCTTTTTAATTCACATGATCATGCTCCTCTATTTTTAGACTACATCAACCATCAATACCCCAACATCACTTTCACCTCTAAGACGGAAAATAATGGACAAATACCGTTTTTAGATATTGACATTTACCATTCAAACGACAAATTCACCACCTCTGTATATCGTAAACCCACATTCACCGGTATTTTCACAAACTTTCACAGCTTTATCCCACTTTCTTACAAACGCAACTTAATCTCTGGCCTATTACACCGCTATTTCAACCTCCGCTCTAGGTATGAGACTTTTCATGCCCAAATTGAAACCACCAGAAAACTATTCAAACTCAACTGCTATCCAACTAATATGTTTTGATCACATTGTCTATCGTTTCCTTGACACAAAATTCGAACAGAAACTACCTGTTCTTAGTTTCCAAAAGAAAATAGTGTATTTCTGTCTCCCATTCACCGTCTGACACTCCTTACAAATCCACACACAAATCAATTGTCTATACAACGCTGCTTTCCCTCATCTCATTTTTAGATTCGTATTTCGTCCCCCCACACGAATCTCTTCATTTTTTCCGTTAAGGATAAAATTCTCAAGTCCCTGAGATCTTGTGTTGTTTATTTATACACGTGACAATGCTCTTCCGCGTCGTATGTGGGTCAAACCACACCCATTAATGTCACGTATTCTTTCTCATAGTAACTCCTCCAACCACCCTGCCTCGCAAAACGATCTTAAAATCATCTCATCCTGCTCCGACACATTCGACCTCATGATCCAGGAAAGCCTTCTCATTTCCAAACTAAAACCTTTACTTAACACCCAAGGCAGCTCTATCCCTCTTAAGCTTTTCTAGTCTTAACACCTCACCCTAACATAACATCACATCACACTTACACAGCCACAGTAATCTGATACCTCAAACTATGTAAATAGCTTTCTATATATTTATAATGCTTGTTAACTTCCTTATATTAGTCTGAAGATGTCTTGAGTCAAGACGAAACGTCAATATTTTAATAAATTTCGTAAAACCAAATTTTTTATGACTATGTTGAAAATTATTTGTTGGGCTCTAATATTTACTTTGAGAATTCTAATATGATCATTATTATTTTTAAGTACAACAGAAATCAACATATAACTAAGGTTGCATATTAGCCTCTATATAATTTGTTAGGAAATAGTCTTTTAAAAACACCGGGGCTGATTGATTGAATGCTCAAAAAAACCGTGTTTCTCTAACTCTATAGAAACACTATATGGAATTTCAATCTCGTATATGTCTCATAGGTTGTATGTGCATCAATAAATTGTTCTTTTTAGTATTTTTTTCAAAAGGCTATTTTATCAAAAAATTGAAAACATTTATTTGTTTCTGTTGAGTTACACAAACACTTTTGAAAGTTTCGGGGAAACTCGAAATTGCTTGGAAATACTCGCAGTTCGTTCTCGTGCTCGTGCATGCCACGCTATTTCTCGTTTCTCTCAAATTTTCTATATAAATCTGTGCAAACTCGCAAAATGTTTCATATTTCTAAATCAATAAGGATCGCACATGATGGTATGCAAAAGGAGAAAATGTTCACTGTGTTAGATTGGATGAAATAGAGTTTTTAAATTAATTAATTATTAGTATAGCTATGTAGATTGACTTTTTAAAGTTGTATTGTCTCATAAAAAATTGACTTTACGTGGAAAGGTAAGCGCGATGCCAGCCGTTTTTGTAGATTGTAATTTTGATAAAATAAAAAGCTCTTATTGAAAAATCACAATACACTAAACGTGAAAGTATTTTACACCGTGTTTTGTCATCTATATACTCACTTTATTTCTCGTTTTTGTAAGTCTTCACTGCATTCTTTCAAAAATTTATCAATAACTTCTATAGTATGAAGTGAAGTAAAGACAGGACTTTCACCCAATTCCTAAATAAAGAGAAAAAATTATGATGGTAATGAGCAGTTCGCCAACGTCTGTATTTGAGAAACATCCACGTCTTTTTCAAGTACACGGGCCTTTGCAAATCAATCGTTTACAAAATACCATTGTATATATATGTTTGTTAAATGTTCATGGAGGGTACAAGTGTGTATTGGATGCTGGGGCTACACTATTTTTATAATCTTTGTAAATGTAATACAACCTTACAAGATAGTGAAACAGATTTACAAAAATTGCATTTGAAAAGCGTTTCTATTCCACAGAAATAATCAATCAACAAAATGGCAGTTGTTTACTTTAATGAAAACTTTACCTTCCATAATTTTAAAGCATTGGAACCATCATCAGTATGATTCAAATCCTCAGGTGGATAAGTGTGTTCAATAAACATACGCACAACATCCAAACGTGTAAACATGATCCTATAAATGACACGCGTAGGAACAGAATGTAACTTTTAACAAAAGGTTAGTATTGCCAATTAATGTTTGAAAGATTGAGTTCATAATGAGCTAATGATCTTGAATAGTTTTCATAGTGGGAATCAGTCGATAACATTTCCGAAAAAATTAAAATCACATCAATCAAAGATTTTTGTGTAAATAAAAATTATAAAGTCAAATATGTTATGCTAGTTTACTCAATTATTGCTACGATATAACGAATTATATGTTTCCACTCCTTTTCATTTTCTCAAATACATGATTTATAAACACAATTTTTAGCTTATTACAAATAAACATATTTTATTTGAAGATTAATGTTTATTAGACACTTACCAAGAACCTTCCAAATTCTGCGA
The DNA here is from genome assembly GCF_021976095.1 of Xenia sp. Carnegie-2017. NCBI lineage: Eukaryota > Metazoa > Cnidaria > Anthozoa > Malacalcyonacea > Xeniidae > Xenia > Xenia sp. Carnegie-2017. The sequence continues at coordinate 4,755,813 of NW_025813493.1, read as the reverse complement.
AGATTCTTTTGACAAAAAAATAGTAACATTGTTTGACTTCCCACTTTCTGTAATTGACGTTCTCATATCTTGAATAATTGGATGTAGACATTGAACTTGATTACACCATTTCTTGCGCTTATAAAGATTTTTAAAATCATTTAAATTAGGTTCCAGTTCTTTTAGACAGTAATGAAGAGCCAGAGCATCCAGGCACTAAAATGGTGCGAAAAAGTTTACAATCACACGAAGTTTTTATCCAAATGCTACTTTCTGAATACTTGTATAAGAAAGTGCAGATGAAGTATTGAGTTTGCAAAACAGTGCATTGATAAAACAAAAATTTCTGGGAAGAAGTATAAAATTATATCAAGTCTATACTTCTATGGCAGCAATCTTCTACATATTGACAAGTATTTACGTTGTGACTTACCAATTCTGAATCATTAATTGGTAATGTAGACTCCATAAGTTTTTCTACCAGTTGAGGAAATGCATGAACAAGTTCAGAGAAATTCAGCAAACGTTCTTGAATCATGGAATAGGCAAAATGAATGAGAGGAATATCCAATTGAAATTCATAATTTTTATGGAAAGTCTGATGTATTTGCCCAGACGTTGCAAGTACTGCTTCGTGTATCAACTAGAAATACAAAAATATAATATTTATTCAAACGTGTACCTCAATAAATGTAGATTTACAACTAGTGGTAGCCAACACGTACGTTGCCCATTCAACATGCTTTGAATGCATTGCCTAACCATATTCTGTTAACAAACCTTCAGTTCATTTTCCACGACTGGTTTATACATCATGTGTAAAAAGTCATCCAAATAACTTTTCGCTGCTTTCTCCTTAACATCCTGACCTTCAAATGCCAATTTCTTCAATATTCCCAAAGGAGAAGCATCAAAAATGCTTCTTAATGACTCCAATCTCTTTGTGATATCTCCTAAAATGTAATAAAAGTACAAAGACTAACGTATGATGTGAAGAAAAATTAGTTTTAGCCACAATTATTTGTTTGTTTTTAGACTTTCAATTTGTAATATTTAACAAAAAATAGCAATTACAACTAGACAATTACAACAAGATATTTTTTGAAAATATCACAAACTGGATGATCACGCATAATACAAAAAAATATTTAACAGTGATTCTAGCCATTTGAAAGAGGACATATTTTGTAATTATCATTTATGTTATACTTGGTTGCGTTTTTCTGTTCAGCAACATAAAATTTGCATTTTAGATAAAGATGGAATATTAAGAAAGTAATTTGTTTTGAAATACTTCCATTCAAATATTAAACTGTATCTCAAGAACCCAAAGTTAAAAACAGATTTAAGAAAATATTTTTCTAGTTTAAAATAAAATGGTGGAATAAAATGTTTAAGTGTTCGGCTTAAGCTAATAATTCTTCCTTTACCAGTCACATAAATGTATTCTCACCGTCCACCTAATATTTACAAAAAAACATTTTGTCAAAAATATTTTGCACTAAATCAAATCTGCCTGATATTCAAAACCAAAATTGTCCATTTTAAAAAAATATAAACTGAAAACAGAAAACATATTAGCGGCAATCAAAAATTTTCTCCATGTTTCTCTCCATTGATATAGTGATCTTTGTCATCACTATAGTAAAAAAAAACGGTTTGCTTTTTGTAACCGATCAAATAGCCGGTAAAACATAAGGTATACTCATAAATACATACCGCCAACTTTCAACAATAGATCTTGAACAATATCTTTAATTATCCAGGAGAATGGAAACTTTCCTACAAAACGATGTCCAACTCCACTGCTTAACACAGTTGCTCGTTCTCTTATCCTACCAGATACAGGGGAAATGAATGATTCATAAGTCATTGTGGTAATGTTATCCTCCTTTAACATTTCAAGCCATAATTTTCTTGTCCAAACGTTTTCTTCAAGAAGCAAGTTAAGGTTATGATTGCGATCACAGTAAGCGATAACTTCCGACAAAATAGGAGAAACAATTGACGATATCTTTTTACATAAAGCTTTTCTAAATGTACCAGTCTCCTGTAGATGTCCTTGAGACAACGCTTCTTCTTGAACCCAGAGTTTTTGGTCAGATAACCATCTCTCATCACCCTCATGCAGCAATTTATGAATTCGAAAAACGAAAATTGTTGATAGGTCTAGAACAAGAGATGAAGTTACATTTTACTATCGAATGTATCTCAAAAAGTTTCTAAAAAAAGAAAAGAAAAAATTTTTCAAACCTGTTTCAGCAAAGCATTTCTCTAATATCTCAATTCGCTTTGTGGTTCTCAAAACGTCAATTGATTCGTCAAAAACTCTAGCAGCTGCAGACTGCAAGTATTTCTTCAACAGGAGTGTCAGGCGTCTATTTTTTTCATCCAAATTCTCCTCTATATTCTATTTTTTTTAATGAATGGAAGTCATTAAGCATTACCACAGGGTATCCCAAACAAACAGATCACACACAAATAATTATAAATGTATGAAAACGAAATCTGCATTTATAAAATATTATACTCTGCAATAGCTATTTGTTCTGCCTTGCTAATTTAATCACACGCTTTGTCAATGTTCGCTGCAACTTTTGAAAAATATGATTACGTTTTTGTGGTTGTTATAAAGACACACTCAACTTGCCAACGTTTATATAATCTATAATTTATTCCGATCCTAGCGAAGCAATAACTCATTAGCAAAATTTAACAACTCATTAAAGCTGTGATAACTCATTTAATATCGCTTTGATTACACAAAGCTTTTGCCTTATAAATTTGAGATAAAATTCAGTGTGTGACAGTAGCTACTTTCAATTTGTTTTGCTTTAAGTAATAAAATACACACTACATGAAGTCCAAATGGCGTAGAACTGAAAATTTCTTGTAACTGTTGTGAATTCTATTTACATTATTGCGCACAATAATTTCAGCGAATGCGTAATTAATTTATGTGCGCCCATTCTTTATGGACACCCTGTAAATCATAATGCTAAATAAGTTTAATAAAATTGTTTATTGCATTGGTGCGTTGTTGAAATACATCATATCAAAACTATATGTATGACACCATAGCAACAAAGCATTATAGGGAAATTTGACAAGCCGTATCTCTGTTTAGTTTTTATAGCGAGATATAGAGATGATCACCTCAATTCAAGCAAATATGAAAATGTTTAATCATTTAAGTTGATCCGTTTGTTAATATTTTTTAAATCAAACACAGCATTTTCATTAATCATTTCCAAGATTGACTTACCTGTGCAATGCTTTCATTTAAGTTAAAAAGATCACTAACAGAATGATTAACAAGTTGTTCAAGTTGCGGCAATTGTTCATTTGTCTCAAGAAGCTCGTCAATATGGACACATTGCCATTTTCCTCCTTGAAACTCAACAAAATGATGGCAGCCACCAGAAATTTTGGGCAACTGGATGATAAAAATAATGTGAATAGGATTTGTGTGCTCTTTGAACATTTCCAAAATCTTGCGTCGAGTTTGATCAAGGAGATAACGACTACATGCAATAAGATTGAAGTTTCTCTCTCTGTCATCGCATTGAACCAATAGAAGTCCTTTTTCTCCTCCAAGTTTGACAAAAAAGTTTCTATTAAATGTAGAATGTCTGAGTTTGCAATAATTTAAAGCCACTCATCATTACAACGAAAGCTTGAATGGCTTCTTTTCACTTTTTATATACGTACTTTAATATTTTTTGTCAGTATCTTTATATAAAATACAGCAGAAATTTAGAAATCATAAACATTTCTAAGTTATCTCCAAGTAGAAGATCTTTAAAAATAAGTATTTAACAATTACTATAACTTACTCCAAAGTTCTGACAAATTGTTGCTCCGTTTGAAATTCTTGAAGTCGAATACATCGAGATTTCCAGCCTGGAAAACCAGCTTCAGCTGCTATTCTCAAAGCATTTTTCTCCGACAAGAGTCGCGAGTGTGTTGTTACCTGTAAATATTTCAACAAAAATATTCATTCATATTTTTCTCAAGAGAATAACATGTAAAATTCAAAAGTTAATTTCTAACCTGAACAAGATAACCACACGTCGTAGTATTGCCTTTTGTTTGAAAACAATCAACCAAATAATTCTTTAAAGTACCGTGTTGTTGGTTTTTGTAATATTCTTCATGAATTTCGCAAGCATCATGTTTCAACTGTGATACTGTGAGTCTGGCAATTGCATCGGGAGATGCACATTGCAAGAGGATATTCTTTGACTCTTCAAGTACCTAAACATAACTTCTATGATATTCACCAATCATTAATTACAGATGAATAAAAGGGAAATGAATACAAAACATAGTCAACGATAACCGCCATAAACAGTACAGTTGTTTCAGACAAACGCAGCTTTTGGGCTGTCAAATAATCGGCTACTTCAAAACATTTGGAAGAACAGCAGTTTTATCTTGATGAAGACTAAGTGAAGTATTTCAAAAATAAATCCACGGCAGCCAAATATTTTGATTTGACACTTTTGATGTTATGAGTGCACTTGATGTGCACTTGTATTGAGAAGAATATGAAAGTAATTAGGTCAAATTTCATGATATTATTTCGACCCTGACAATTTGATTAGTACTGCACTGTTATTTCAATTTGAAGAACATTGATACCCATGAAACGTTTCTATGGCGTGCATGCGTAGACAAAGCAAATGAGTGCATCGTCGCAAGTGTATACTTGAGAAGCTTTTGGCATAAAAGATTATTTGATTGGTGAATGTTGAGACGAATTCAAACTTTTGTTTCGTTGATTAATTTCATCAATTTTCTTAAGAAAATCATTTTTATTTTACTGCATTTTATATAATTAGACTCATTAGTATCTTTATATTAAATCTTACTTTAGAATCAGAGTAATCCTTGCTGTAGTTTTGAAGTACGACAGTGGCTGCAGTGTCGCTGTGATAGCCAACAAAACAATCACCTGGTCCAAATAAACTACATAATAAAATGCAACTTTGTTATCCAATTACAAAACGAGATGGGAAGTAAGGCAAAACAAAATTTAACTGAGCACATTTATGCCAACATTTCATGGCAATTTTCGATCTGTATATTTTATTAGCAAATCAATTCATGCATGTAGGCATTAGAAATATGATCTTAACAATAACTATTTTCTGACAGGCAATGTCGTTTTTTTTTTAAATGACAAATACAAGATGTATTTTGCTCCAGATACCAAATTTCTCATACAAAAACGTATTTGTTTTCAATATACTAATGCTCATATAATTGAATATTTGTAGCATAGAAAGACAACCAGAGCTGAAGCATTCGGGATAAACGCTCAATTCAAGTTGAACACCTTAAAGAATGAAAAATTATAATAAAAGTGTTGATGTGAATTTTTATTTGTCTTAACAATTAATGATACCGCTCATGCAAATAAATTACTTTTCATTTAAATTGTAAATAACATTTATCGACATCTTTGCATCCAAAAGAAATAGCTGGTTCAATAATTCTCCCTAAATATAATCGTAATGGCTGATATGACTGATATAAAGCATACATTTTGCTCTTTTCCTGTATACGTTTACGTTTATTGAAATTGGAAATTTTTCGTCAATACGCAACAATATGAGCTGTAACATAATTTTATGGAAATCATAAATTTCAGACGAAGTGATAGTTAATGTAGCAAAAATGAATTTCAATGACATCTAAGAAGGTACTCATACGTACTTTATTTGACAGGAATATTTTTTCATATCATGCAACATACCTTTCTTGTGATGATTTTTTGGTCGTCATTGTGGAGAAACGTATGACCCATTTTTTAAGTTCTTCAACTAAATATTTTTGATGTTTAGTCAAGCCAGTTGACATTACTAGCAAATGTTTTTCTAGACGATTGATTAAGGGGATTGGAAAGCGTTGGTAAACGTCATCTTTTTCAGCAATCACTATTAATCTAAAGACAAAGCGATCGTTTGAAAATGTAATAAAATTGTAGATATTTATATTATTTATGATGAAACTTGGCAAATTAAAAATATGTTGCATGCTTGAACTAACTTGAAAACGTCACACCTTTTACAGAAACATTGAAAGTTAAGTTGAAAGTGAAAGCTACAATGATAGATACTTGTTCTTACTTCAACCATTCTTTTACCATTTGTATTTTTTTATGTATTTATGTTACTGACAATCTCTGGCTCTCAGAATACATAAACAAAATACAAAATTTTAGTTTACTATTTTTGTAGAAGTGCTGCTGTTTTTGAATTAATTTTCCAAATGCAACACTCATGCTACACAGTACAAAACCTATTTAGTTATAAAAAAGTGAAAGCTCGCTTCTCAGCTTTGCTTCGGCAGATAACAATGACGTCGGTCTGAATAATTCTTGATATCATGCTCAGCCTTATCCAATAATTGCTTAATATAGGCCTACATATATTCATTTAAAAAAATACTGCGAATGTTTTTGTTTCCTAAAGCAAAAATAACAAACAAATAAACTACGCGGACTCTGCTCTATACTATGGGGTTTCCTCGGAGTCAAAACAATTTCAATCACAAAGCCATATGTCGGTGATTTTTCTTTTATTTATAGTTTTTTGAAATAAGTAAACTGCAGTATATTTTTGATATCAAAAAATTAGTTTAGTGTGGTCGGAAAAAGCGATCCAGCAGGAAAATGCCGAAAAGAATATGAAACTTGTTTCATACTCCTTGACGAATTCCTACAAAAGTTCTGCTAAATCACAAATACTTTACGACGTGTTGGCGTCCTAGACCCAGATCCCTTGCGAAAGTTTGACGACGTCTTAGACGAAACGACGTGTTTGCTAAATCACTCTATTATGAAATTATGCGCGTGCGTATATAAATGGTGTGAAGATTTGCCACTCAACATAAGACTGCAAAAAAACATTCATCAAAAGTTAAAACTAAAAACTAAAACTTACTTCACTAAGGAAATTAGGAATTACTTACTTGAAATTATCAGCAACACGGCACTTGACTCGATGGTTTCCTAGGCCAAGATCGACGTACTTTTGTTGATCAAGATACAAGTAATACTACAAAATATTGATGTAAAATACTTTTAAGAAATGTTAAAGAAATGTTAAAACATTTCCTCTAAAGGATCAATTACAAAATCAGCTAATCATAAGAAGACAATATGTGTATAAAATATATAGTTGACTTAAGTACTCTCTTTGCTTTGCATTAAACAAAAATATCCATTCACAAACACGATGCAATAGCTACAATATTAAATCTTCGGATTATTCATTGGAACTAAAGGAAAATCATCAAAGTTTGTGAAAGTTAATTGAATGAATTGATGACTAACGTTCAAAGAAATTCAACACGCACCACTAAACCTTCAATGTGAACTAAGAAAAGAATATTTAGCTGCTCTTTTGTTCGAATTAAATCTTCACTAAATACTGATGCGTAATGAATTTCTTAAAAATGATAATGACTTTTACCTTTTATTTTAGCCATCCATGTTAATCTAATCGAACCTTTGCAAATGTTAATGATTAAAATTCAGTTCGTTCAAAAGAACAATCGAAAGTTTCATTGACGTAGTTATCGCCGTAGTTTCATCACCTTATTATTGAATGCATATGTTTGTTTATTGCAAGGCAAAAAGTGTATTAGTCCATTTTAGTTGTGTAGGGTGTCTCAAAAATTCCTTTTCTGCAATTAATTGGACTTGTAAAATTTGACCCCAATTTTCGATTCACTGCACTTTACTGACAATCTCTGAGAATACAAAAACAAAACACAAAACTTCAGCTTACTATTTTTGTAGAAGTGCTGCTGTTTTTTGAATTAATTCTCCTATATTTCTTTTTTTATAACTTCATCGTCACTCGTTATAACATTAATTGTACCAACCTGGTTTAAAGCATCATAAAGACTTTCATAAAGACTTTTCGAGTTAAGTAAAATCACCATTCTTCCTGTTTCCATGCACACTTTAATACGGTTTATATTTCGACAAATCTACAATAGATAGAAAAATAAAACAGGCTATATAAAAGTATAGCTTTTTCAATGTAATATTTGTCTTTCAGGACATCTCATAACTAAAATTGATTTTGTATCTGTTTGGTTATTTAGGTGAAACACATCCCTCTTTAGCTCATACAATACGTCTTTTTTATGTAATCATATGATATTCAATGTTGACATACAATAATCGGTTAACTTCAATTTTCCCTCAAAGTGCACAAGACAACTACTGTCTGCATATCAACATGGAAAAATGGTTGACACTTCAATAACATTTACAAAAGATGTGTAAAGTTTAATTTAACAACATCTTAAAAGTTAATAGTGAATGGAAAAGGAACGGTCATGAATAACCTGATTGTGTTACATCAACTAATAGGCGTTATGATACCTGTACTTTTAAAATAGCAACAGCATTTTCATTGGAAAATTAATGTGTATGTGTGTGATAAAATTTTAAGTATGAATGACTTGTCTTGTTTACGTTTTGCTAGCAGGAAGACTAATCCCAAAGAAGGTTGAGCTGTTTTGCTAAACTTGTCTGCAAGAACCAGATCTGCCTGCCAACAAAAAGTAAACAGGAACGCCGTTTTAAGAGCACTTTAACTCTATAAGAAGCATAAATTCTAAATATAAATACCTGTGTGTATTGTTGGTCTTTTGGAAAACTGCTGCCAAAAATCACTTCCGGCTCATGCTCACGAAAATCGTGACTTTGAAGTAATCTCAACGCTGCGTAATTTTCCGTTAAGACTAGTAAGTAACGACTTTCTCTGAAATTGTAACATGCAAGAATGTAAGAATTTTTATAATAGCCTTGTTATCCGTTATGACCAATTGATGAACAATTGATATATATATTTCAAATACCCTCTATTCTCTGTTCTTCTCAAAGTGTCATGAATAAGATTTATGGGAAGACATTCCGTTGAAGGATTCTAAACACATTTGCAAAAGTAATTAATATCTGTTTGATCTTCAAGTTTTCTTTACAAGATTTCTGACATATTTCATGCTGTCGTTAATTCATGCAGATTTCTTGGTGTTCAAATGCGAGAAAAGTAGAACTGATGAAATTAATTAATTGCTAATATTTTTTAGTTAGCTGTCCAAAGCGATATTTTTTGTTTTCCAGCAATTTGCTTGGCTGCCTAAAAGGACAGCTTTTAAAAGCGATGTAGCTATATTGTTCAACGAGTAGGCAAAGTGTATTCAGATGAAAGTAATCATAGCAAGAGTGAATTTTACCATCAAAACGAAGCAAAGTTTGCAGAAAACAATCCAAATTCAGTCTCAACATCAAGTTGTATCGGGCCATTGGCCATTTTATAACGCGAATTTCTTATTATATTAAATAGCTTCTTGCTCTCTCAGCTTTTGAGAACAAGAGATATTGACGCATAAGGGAACGTGCATGCATTAAATATCATTGTAAGTTGTAAAATTGCCTTTCTGCTCTTAAAAATTCAACATAACTTTTAAAACCCAAATGGTCAAGTGGTTAGCACAACACGTATTGAAATGTTAACAATTCGAGTCAGCAAATTTCTGGAGGTAGGTTTTATACAGCATAAAAATTTACATGCAGTACAATGATTTAAAAATAAATAAATAACCAGTTGTTCAACGCAAATTTTCATGATTTATTTATAATATTTGTACACCTAAAGAAATTTTTTCTTTCATGAGTAGTACTTTACCTTTATATGCTCAAGTCCTCGGAATTGCCGACTAAATATCTCAACTGGATCAACATCGTCTAAGCCACTAAAATTTCTCAGAATACAATGCTTTAATTCAGTATTGTCAATCCGAGCGCCTTTCGTAGTAATGTTGGCTGATTCATTTACCATCTTTACAAGGCTGTTAAAACAGAACCGTATTGAATGCAGTGATTCTTACAGAAGAGAGATCACAGAGGGCACAGGCTTAAATTGCAAATGATTTAAATTTGTTTGGCACAAGGACTTCAAATCAACGCACAGAGCTTTGTTTACTGTTTCAGTTTCTTAAATATCTGTTCATTAATGTTGCAATTTTCAAATATAATTAAAATTGTGATTGAAGTTTGACCTTACTTAAGGAACACTTTTGGATTGCTCGTTTGGATACATAATGAACTCGACCTAAACCGTAACCCCTCGACTTACCCTTAACAATGCTAATAATTATTGACTACAAAAAACTTATTGGTTAGCTCGTTCTGATCTGGTTGTTAAAAATCACAAAACTATCAATGGCAGGAAGTACAGCTGAGCAGCATAAATCAGGCATTATCTTTCTCACATGCGATTTTTTTATTTCATTGTTAAAGTGGAAAATCAGTCAATGCAACTTGCTCAAATTATACGTTTTTCATGAGCTCCGTAAACGTTTTGTCTGTTGACTTCTTTTCCGAATCTAGAAGATAAGCGAAACACTCTAATTTTAGTCGTATGTTTTATCGTGTGTTTACGCACTATTCAATCGACCTGCAAATCAATAAAAACGTTCATTCAACAAAATGCTACAAGTTCAAGTTGTGGCAAATTATAAGTTCCTTGTGTCCATGATTTTATTTTCCTATTTGGCAGCGAGGCACCTAGCTATGGCCTCCCCTCCAGCTTTCAGGAAAGAATTGGAGATGGAGACTGTTGTGTATTAAACTGAATTCAAAACATGATACAAAAAACAAAGCATATTATGAACTTAATATGAAATTATGATTCTTCCACACATTTATAGCGGGCTTTTAAACCAATATTATCAAAGATTTCATGTTCGATGCTCATAAGCAACAGATTTTGATATGGTCCTTGCTCAATATGATCCTCAAGCCTTGATGTGTTTTAAATTACAAGTTAAAAATTTGTAAGTACAAAATGTTAGTTTTTGAATTTTTTTTAAAACAGATTGGGTAAAAACACATTTGTACTTGTTCATACCTGTAAAAATCTCTGAGACCAAAGAATTCGTCCTTTTGAGCATTTTTTAAAGTTCTTGATTCTTTTTGCTCTTCATACAAATCAAAATATCCATCGCACAACTTTTTCATGATTTCGTCAATATCATCATCCTCATCCCATGAGCATATACCCCTAAAATGAGAAAATCTGAAATTATTTGCAGCATTTTTTCGCTTCTTAGAAAATGTGATTTTTCGTTGAGAAAATATAAACTGAAAAAATTTCAAATTGTTCAAAAGTTAAAAAGTGATAATATGATCTTAGTAGCACGATACTTGATAAACCTTGTCACCCTGTGTCACGCTGATATCAGCGTTGTAGTTGCGTGAAAGGTACGAGTGATTGTAGTCTGATCAGCTGCATTCACTATAATTTCAGTGACCAGGATGTTCCACTTCTGTGTGGTACCCTCATACGTCGAAATCGACGGAGTCCATTAAAAACTTGATAAACATTTTGATAAACAACAGTATTTTTCAGTTTTATATTTTTAATCACATACATATTTCGACTTAAATGTAACTATAAGTCGTCTTCAGTGAGAATGGTTACATTATTTACAATGCGTGACATATAAAATATATCATGATTCTCAATGAATTTATTGATATCGATTTTTTACAAAAGGTTACGGAGTAGTGACAAGATGTGAGTATTGAGGATAAAAATTAGGAAGTTACAGTTTGAAAATAGTGTTAAAATATTGCACTTGTTTATTCAGGTCGGATTTGAGTTTCTGTTTGTATAATTCTTTTTCCTATTTGAGGGTGAATGGAGCTCGAGAGCTGGCAGTTTTTATATGATGGTGAAGAAGAGGAAGTGTATTTAGATTTGCATTCAGTATTTTGTAGATAATTATATGAATGTGTGGGTTTTTTTCGTAGGTCGTATGTTCTTTGATCTTGTAACTTAATGTTTGTTGGTTTCCACAATATAGCAGGCGTTACATCATGAATTAGTGAATTTTTAGACCATGTTTTAAGAGATCATATTTCAAGATCATGTATGTAATTATGAGTTTCAATAATTTAAGCATTGTATTAGCAGCAGATATCTACAAAATGCACGCCAGAGCTCAAAATTGTCTATGCTACAAACCTTGCAATATCCAGAAGTTCGGTTTCGCTTGGTGTTCCTCTACTCAACATTATTCCACGATTCATTTTGGCAGGGTCCAACGCCCAGTTAGATAAACCAATAAATCCTACATGGTTATGATCAAGCTCTTTTCCATATTCTTCCGAAGTAGCTGTACCGTCTTCAAGTAATGGATGAAGTGTCTTCAGTGGCATCAATTTTGAATCTTCAGCTAAACCAATCTCGTCTAACACAACTACGGAGACAAACTTGCTCAAATCTTTGTCTTTCTGAAGTTGGAAACATTGTTTAAAAATGGAAATGATGCCATCAGGTGTAGACAAGGGACTGCATTGATACGACTGCATGTGAATCTAGATGTTAGATATTTCAAAAAAATGATAATGAAAATGAGCACTATTTAAGTGTCTCACAAAGAAGGTCAATCGGAATATGAATCTAAGAGTATTTTAGAATAAGTATTTATTTATTATTTTCTATTTTTAATTACTACTAAATAGATATGAATACAGAAAAAAATTTTTATTTGATTAGCTAAAACTCTCAATAAAACTCTTTCAATGTAGGTATCCTATACTTTCAAGCCAACATCTTTAAAAAAAAACTAGCAATTGCGTTCAGAAACATTCACAAGACACTGGTTTGATATTGTGCAAAATGTTCCAAATTTAAAGCTAATGCTATATATGTGCAGTAAAACATGTTATAAAATAACATATGTAAAACACGTGCCCTGATTGGTCTTTACACATGTGTCGATGAGGCACCAATTTTAATGTCAAACATGGACATTAAAATTGGTGTCGTGAGAATTTTGAGCATGCCTAAAAAGAAAGACGAATTTTTCGCCTATATTGATCTGGACTGCATTTCTGGGAAAATGAAAGGGAACTTAAATCAAGATCAGCGATTTTTCTAAACGTTTAAAGTCTTGCGGAAATTTCACGTTTTAGTGTTTTTGACTTCGCATGCTTGCAAGGATTTAGCTTTCATATTTTCCGTTATTTAAATAAAGCTTCTTTCTCTTTTGAGAATTACATTTTCGTTCACTTATAAAACAATTATACTAAATGTTTTCAGGTGTTTAGATGGCTTGAAGGAAAGAGATAGATCAGGCCATCAAAACACAGACCCATCAAGTATGCCTTTTCCTTGCATTAAACAAAAATAGAGTTTAAATACCATGTATGTGCTATACATCACTAAGCTTTGAATATTCATGTGACCCAACAGAAAATCATAGACACTTGCAAAAGTTAAATTACATGAATTAATGACTTAAGGCAAAAGGTGGAATCTAATACTTAGAAATTCAATAATCATCAGTAAACCTTAAATAGGAACGAAACGATAGCTAAGCATTTTTCGTTCGTTCAAATAAATAAGTGAACGTTTTAATGATGCATTGCACCATGTTATCGATTATTTCTTTTTCATTATTGCTAGGCAAAAGTTTTAAATGTTTATTCTTACCTGTTTTAACTTCTTAAACAGTTCACTACTAGAATTGCCACCTTGCATGTTACTTGAAATTACATATTTTGCTAGAGACTTTGAGCTGCCTGGTTTACCGACTACAAACAGTGGGAGTCGTAGTTCTGCACATATCGCCATCATAAATACATTTTCACAAAGCGCAGTATTTCTTGCAATATTCTGGTCGAGTTTCACATTGCACGAAAACGCTCGCTGACACCTTTGTAAAAAGACATAATTTCGTTATTGACCAAGATCCACGATTGGAAACGTATCGGGTAAGTTTGTGTTTTTCTCCATGCAAGGTATTGCAAACAACACCTTTTAAGTACATTTTCAAATTTTAAATAATGAAAAGCATCATATAAAATTCACAAAATTAAATAGCATATAGCCAGTCTCAAATTTAGTTTTGAACTAATGATTTCAGGGGCGAAACTAAAACACTAACTGGGGAGGGGGTTAATATTCATATATTAAGTACTGCCCAGCTGATTTTGTTTGTTAGCAATTTTAATTTGAAAAAAATTCAGCATGCAGGGCAGAGCTGAATACATCAATATTATCCCTCGCCGCCATTAGCGTTCTGATTTTGCCCCTAGATGATTGTAATTTATTTACCATTCAACAGTCAAAATACCAAAATATGAAAACTCTTACTTTACTATTTCATTTATCAATCTTGTGAAACCTCCAGGAAGTGGGCATGAATTGTCAAAATACTCGCTGATGTATTTGCAATACGACTGTCTTTCATTTAGTCGTGCATAGTAGCAAACACCAATACCTTGGACGATGGAAAACACGATACGATTTAAAGGCTAAAGGAAAAGGAATAATCACATTGAGAGCTGATAATATGACACATTATCGACACGAGATGATTTACTGACACGAATCTATCTTTCAGCTGAATAGTTGAAAAATCTACTGAGATACTCTAAGTAACAAAATGTATGCTATAATAGTGGAGTAAATAATGGTAAGATGACAAGTGCTTAAAGAGTTACACTTATCATATCATGTTTATTTAGGCTACATCTTTATTTAAGATTATATGCAATCCTTTTAACTCTTTAAGTGTTATTGCAGCAGAGCTTTTCGAGGGGCGTTCGTTGCAAAAAACTGTCGATGCTTACAGCAAATACGGAATGATTAAGCTAAGCTTATTCATGTATAGAACTAAAATGAATGTTTCAAACATGCGTGTTGTTGTTATTAAATTGCTCAAAAATGCAGTTAGGAATCATTCAATCATTGATTAATTGCTATAGCTATAAGAAATACGTGATAACATTTAATTTATACTTTGTATGTACACCTGAAAACTTAATCTTACAAGGAGGTCTTCATCTTCTTCTTTTTCTTCTTCTTCACTATCGCTGGAATCATAAGGGGTTTTTTGATCACGTAGATGCTCGTTAGAGTGCAGAATATTATCCCTCATTAAATCATAATTGTTGTAAAACCAGGTGATAACTGTCATTGATCTTTCAACATCACGAAGACTGACAAAACTGCATTCATTCTAATCGTAAAACAAATGAAATTTTAATAGGATTCTTAAATAATTTGATGATTAAATTGCATTTCGAATGCAATGCACCTAACCTTTTGTTCACGCATGAATTCTTGAGAGGCTGACAAAATGTTAGCAATACATAAGATTTGAGCATCAGTTCCATTTATTTTCTCCTTTGATAAAGTAGATGTCTTAAATTGCAAGAAAATTAAAAAATGACGGACTTAATTGCTGTTACTCGCAAGAAAAAGTTTGATTTGTAAATCATTTTTTTCTTTAAAACTAATAATTAAGTAATCAAACAGTTTCACATCGTTTTGTGTCTGCTGTAATTATTATAATTGATAACATTCATGTGTCTGTGAATGTTATCAATCAATAGAAGAATATTTTTAATTTTGCTCATTACTAGGTAATTACTCATTTGAGTGCATGTATTTAAACAGCTCCAGTATTTATAACAAGAAAAGGAACATTCAAACTTACAACTGAAGGAACGTTTACATAGCGCTCTACTATCTGTTTGGTGTACAGTTTTTCAGTGTCATCTGAGAGCTGACCAAAATCCCAAATAAGAGGTCTCATACTTTCAGGTAAAGGATGGACACGATACACGAGCTGGCGAAGAGGAATGGAGCCTAGAAAAGATAAACATCACACAATAAAAATACGTTTGTGTTTTTTATTATTTTTATACTTATGGCAAAAATGCGATTAACTCAATTACAAAATTATAAATATTTCATCTTCAAAACTTGTAAATGAAAACAAAGATTAAAGGCGCTTTCTATAAAACATGATAATCAATGCTTTGTTACACATATATCTCGATGCCATACCTAGTTTATCTTCAGTCTCGTCGGCAGAAACATGGTAACCCAGACCAGCTGACTCCAATTTGTTAATCATCTCGTCAGTGTGTCTTAAATGAAAGAAAGCAGTAACTTTATAAATTGTTCACACATTCACAAGCAAGCATTATTTAAAAAAACAAAACAAATTTAAAATTTCAAACTAACTTCCTGTACGGATTACACGCTGCAATAAAATGAAGTCCAGTCAACGTTGGATCGATATATCGACCCTTCACTCGCCGATCAACCATTATCTCTTTGATCAGATCGATTGCATCTGTTGTATTTGCTTCATCAAAGAACAAAGTTGTGTCAACATTTATGCTTTGGTTACGTAAAGCCAATTTTTCTGCTTCGGCGACATTCTTTTCTATTTCCTTGTAGCTTGTTCCGCCATGAACCTATTTAAGCACATTGGAACATTGCATCGATAAATTACAGCACTGCCCTGCTTTGAAGAACTTCTGCAAACATGTAATCATATACATTTGTAGAAAAATTGATTTTTATTGATTCTGAATTAACTACAAAGGTTAGAGTATTCTATTTGTTGATGCATGAGTAATCACCATGCTTTTGCTAAAAAAATATAAACATTTCGATAAAAACATGAAGCTTTTATAGTAATGTCAGACAACAATACTGTGTGCATGAAACCTTTGGCAGAGCTAAGAGTCAAAAAGATTGGTCGGCGGTCGCTAATTAATAAAATTTGCTAACCTTCATGAGAATTAGGTTTTCAGATCCATTAAGTCCGGCTTGTAGCTGGCACATAAACCGTATCAAACTTGTTTTACCACAACCTGTCTCCCCCATCACAATGACGGGAATACCACATCTACATCGATGAGTAATAGAAGGTTTGTGATTATTTATTTCAGTATGTGTGACAATAAAATGACAGATTTATTAGGCAAGACAAACAAGAAAATGGCAAAAGATAGTTTCAGCTGTTTTGGAAAGTAAATTTAGTGATTACCGAAATCGAAAAACATTTACTGCACTAAATTTACCGAAATCGCATGTGAATAGCCAAGATTTTCTTCATGTTGTCATCTGTAAGCTCGTATGTTGGATCAGGATCAAATGGATGGTCAATTCCCATGACTTTACATAAGTGATTAATTCGTTCTGGTCTAAAAAACAATAATTAACATAACAGTAATTTATGTTTTGTTTTGGAAACAAAAGTTAGAGATATTAACTGAAAATGAGCATAAAATTCCTTTTAACAAAAATATAAAAAAATATAAATACAATTACTTTTTTGTTAAACAAATCATGTTTTTGGTATAAAAATCCAATGAAAATGGTAATTTTTTGATACAAAAAATCACCACAATTTCACACAAAATTGTACACAAGTACAATAAACAAATTAAGCTATGTCACTATTAAATATTAGCTACGCAAACAAGGTTGTATGTGATTATTTGCATAACAATAATAATAAACAAACCGTTCACTTCTTTCGTAGTTTACATCAAAATCTACCCCTTGGGCCCTCAGTTGTCTTCTTAAAGTTGGTGACATCAAGCCATGTTTTAAAATTCTATTACTTCCAGGATCCAGCAAATCTCCGTTTTTATTCAAAAAGAATCCCAAAAATGTCATGCTGTTATGATCATGGTGGAAGAAAATATACGGATGAGGACTAAAAGAAATCCATACGTCGTTAACAACAACAGATCATCTAAAGCATCTACTCAATGAAAGTTCAATGTTAGAATGTTTTCAATAAAACGTGCCGTGAAGATATAGCGCCTGGTGAGCGGATGCATAGTGTGATTTTGATCAATCTGTTTGCAGTGCATTCACAATTATTAATGAGCTAAGAAAATATTACCTTATTTCCCAACGTCGGTGAATTTGGAAGCGTTGTAGATCGTCATTCTCTTTTTCAGAAGTTTCATCAACATTTAAATTGGAATCCATTAACGATCTTGTAGCAAAGTCCTTGAACAAAAATATCAAAAAACTAAAAGATGCTCGACTAAAATTGGCAGATGATTCAGTTAGGTGTATTTATTAAGATAATTACAAACAAAATGAAAACATATTTAGACTATGGAAGTCTGTTTTTGATAAATCTTAAATAGGATATTAGTAAATTCCTTGGATTCCAGTCACAGTTAATTGTCTCTTTTAAAGTTTAAAGCAAAAGTTACTAAAATTATTGTTTCTGACTTTATACTAAGAATTATTTTATTCAGTGAAGCAAATACAATTCCACAAATCAAATAGTAATGTATTTTACATCAATTTAAAGTAGCATGCTAAAATATGAAACTTACCCTTGACATTTGTATCATAAAGCGAACAACAAATGTTTTAAAGCCTTGCAACACATCCCGAACTAATTTAGCGTTGCAGAAAACACTTTTCTCACAATCACGCAATTGAACATTTAAAAAGTTTACAAAGTGATGAAGTTCTGTCCAAGATGGATCACTTATTCCACAGCATCTGCATAAAATGGAATTCATAAAGAGCATCCACAAACGGTAAATTAGGCAGGGAATTTACATAAAACAAAAAAAAGGCATGAAAATTTAAAATTAGGTGCATTGAAGACCCAATATATAGCTTAATAAATTCAATAATTTTTAAGTGTTTTTTGTTACATGTACACAATTTCCTTATAAAAGTTGGAATAAAGTAAGAACAATTACTTACTCAATTAAAATAGTTAAAACGCTGACCGGATTGCTTACAAGAGGACCATTGATATATGAAAAATTGTCCAAGTTATGATCAGTGTATGTAAGCAATAAATATTCGAATGCTCTTTGATATTCTTCACTGTTGAATTTAACCTTGTCGAAGCTCGTGTCTCCTAAATTTTACATGAAAATTTTTCGTGAAGTAGAAGTAGGAAAATGTTCGTTTTTAAAAGCATTTAAAGAACGATCATGTATTGTAATCTTAAAAACTGCTAACCCGATTCAATTAATAAAACGTAAATTTAACAAACTAAATGAAAAAAAATGTTTCATTTTTTACTCTTATCAGTTATAGCTATTTTCTCCCTTTTAATATTCTATCAACACAATTACTCGTTTTCCTATAAATACCAATAGTATATGAGCCTGAGCCTTCCAACAAAGTAATGTATATGTAAACGTTCATTCTTACCATCCCTTTGGAATTCCATGTTTGTTAGTGTTTCCCTTGGTGAAAGACAATGGATGCTTGGTAAAAACTTCATAAACGAATACTTGCCGCTTGACTGTCGATTTTGCGAATTCTAGGTTTTAAAGGATATTCGTGGTTAGTAGCTGAATGATTATAACTAATTTCATTTTCATGTTTCAATGACTAATCATATTAAATTCAAAGAGATCATATCGATGATTGTGACATGGTTGGGACACTTTAAATACATCAAGCTGTTTACTTTTAAAAATCAAAAGCATGGGCAGAATTCCATGGTCATTCTTTTGATCTGATAGACATTACAAAGGCAACGTTTACGATATATATCTGACGACTGTTGGTTTACTTTGTTTTGTTTCACCTCGTTTCGTTTTGTTTCGTTTTATTTGCTTTTATTCTAAAAAGTTAATTTCTGGTACGCTTGAAATAGATAAATCTGAAAATATTCTTCAAAAAAATGACTAAATAAAGTTTTAATTGTTTTTTGTTGTTGTCGCTTTTAAATCTGAGTACACAGTCCAGTATAACTGTTGCCTTAGAGAAAAATTAAAATTAAAACATAATTTACCGTTTATGAGATTTAACGGAAAAATTCTCGAGGCCTTTGACGGTAAATAATAAACATGTATTCGTAAATGGAAATCAATAATGAAAGAAACACTGAGTTGAGTCTTGTAGCAGACGTGTGCGTTTGCAACTATGCAACTTGTATCAAATTTTTGCTTGCCATTTCAGTTTTATGTACATTTGACATATTAGCAAATGAACTGAAACCTGCCTTAGGGTCGTTCATATGAGCCCGGTTAGCGAGGCTTCTCGCCTACCTATGATCTTGCTTTGCAATACATTTATTATTTATATTTACGTCGTGTTCATATGACAAAGCGGGCTGGCCCGGTTGCCAAGATCGCGGCTGTAAGAGACGATGAAATTATGATATTAAATACATAAAGTAAATGGTTTGAATCCTGGAGTATCGTTACATGTTTGTAAATGCAGATCGTCCAGGTTGGTATAGCCCTGAGAAGGACCGTTTTTGTTGTTGTTGACTGACGTTTCAACAACCGTAGCGGTAGTCATCTTTAGAGTCAAAATGTCTTTTACTATACCAACCTGGACGATCTACATCTACAAACACATTAAAAACA
The DNA here is from genome assembly GCF_021976095.1 of Xenia sp. Carnegie-2017. NCBI lineage: Eukaryota > Metazoa > Cnidaria > Anthozoa > Malacalcyonacea > Xeniidae > Xenia > Xenia sp. Carnegie-2017. The sequence goes on along the minus strand of NW_025813493.1, from coordinate 4,735,622 downwards.
TGGTGACCAATGGAGTGTAGCTGGGACTTAAGACAAAATAAACGAATTATACGCTGGAATAATGGCATGATTTAAAGTTTAATTCATTATTTGAAGATAACAGTAGTATTCAATATAAAAACACATTATATAAACGGCAAAAACCCATAAAATACTAAAAATTCCTTTCTATTATGCGCCATGTTAATTTTTAACTCGCGGAATTTAGGAAAGTGATGTTTTGCTATTTCGTCTCGGTAAGCGGGATTAAATTCCTCATATGAAAGCGAGGTAGTATTTGGCTCACTAAGTGGGATGTCTCTCTAACTGGGCTCGTATGAACAGGCCCTTACTACATATACAAAAGTGCTTCGTGAAAATAGATTTTAAGTAAAAAATATAAATGTTTACCTGAATTTGAGTTCTTGAACAATTTTCAGACGTTAGCATCACAAATGTCTCGTCGGTTGTGTGTTCAACAACATACAAATCCGTTGTTTTCCTTCGCCATATGTTTCCATTGTTATCTTTGATTGATCCGAGAATCAATAGTTTAAATAGAATATCATCAAGTCCTTTTGATACCTAAACAAAATTCATACAGACAGATTTGTTTCTTCGCTAATTACTATCTTTCCACAAGTTGCAGAGAAACAAGAAAGAGCTGAGATAAGATCTTCATTGAAAACATGTTTATTGAAATTAGTAACTTTTTTCATACATGGTTTATGCACTTGAATTTAAGTGTAAAACTTACCGATTGAGAAATATCTAGATGAAAAATTCTGGAAACAGGAGCATCTCCTTCTGACATATGTGAAAAAAAGTTGCGAGTGATCTCATTTTCGTTAACACACACACCATGGACTGGGATAGTACAGCATAATGGTGATTTGATGTTTCCGGAATGTTCCCTTTCGTTGTTTAAAATACTTTCTAATTGTTTAGTCAGACGTTTTACAATCAAACTTTTTCCCATGCCTGCTCTTGATGACTTGATAAAACGCACAAATAACCTAAAAAGTTATTTAATTATGTTTATTCCCTGTAAAAGTTTTACAAGACAAGGCAAAACATAAAGCTACAAGGCATCAAATCTAAATGAGAATCTTTTTCTACTTCAATTACACATTTCTTAGAAAAAAACATACCTGATAGTAATTACAATAAATTGACATGTTAATAATACATACTTTTCTCGATCTACATTAGCTGCTGCTGTACAAACGTGGTCATTAAGATTAGGTTGATATAAAAATTTTTCTTTCAGATATCTTTGGATACAATCCAATGACGTTAGTGGAGGAAGTGAGCGTCGATAATGATCTAATGTTTTCACTATATTTGATTTGTCGTTTTCTATGCTGCATACCACCACCAAACGATATTCTCAGAATTATAAAGAAGTAAAGGCAAGACTTAAAATAAAGCTATTTTAAAAGACAATATGTAAAACTTTTGATCACACGTTTCCCCATAAAACCAATTAGCATGGTTTCAGCATTTGTTTCTTAATTGATCATCTGTTACATACATGACAACACAGTGTCATAAAACCTTTACAATGACATACAAAGAAATTTCACTAAATTGAAATAGGCTAAGCTAGCTTATGTTCATAAACATTATAGCTTTACGAAAGAGGTTGATAAAAAACATATTATGATGTGCAAAGTTCATTGCTGAAAAATTTTAGCATTGTAGATGACTTCGTGTAAAACAGTGCTTTGAAAGAAAATCACTTTTAAGTGGACTGTTATTCTCCTGTTTCTGACGAAGCTTTCAAAATTATTGACATTATTAGATAATGTTGATATATTATTATGAGATAAATTGATAAGCATAGATAATGTAGATTAATGCTTGTTAAACTTACTTTGTTTTTCTTGAGTCAACGATTCAAGTAAACGTAATGCTTCCTGACTGACGTCAAAGTCCAAAAGATCTGCATTAACAAGACAAAACAATCGACCAGTATCATCACCTACAGCTCGTCGCCAAAGTAGCTCAACCTATATAAAAACAAATTTATTGGGACCTTTGATCTTTTGAATATTCATGATTAAGGCATGAACACACGCTTAGCATCACTATGTTTGATGTATGTCCAATATAGATAAGAATTTTCTTACTTCTCTTAAGCATTCACTACTTACAAAACAAAATTAAACATGAAGTGCAGCAAAAAATCTTATTTTAGAGGCTGTAATAAATGAAGGATCTGGAGTTTGTCTAAATATGGTACAACATTGAGCTTATTCATGGATCTCTTATACTTTTAGGGTTTAATTCTTATAAAATTCATCGCCCATAGACTCATTATGAAAAGGTTTTGTATTTAAAATTAAACAGCAGTTTTTATTTTGACGGACGTTGGCATCTTCTGCTCTATGTTACTGAAAGAATTACCAATTTTAAGAATTCAGGAATTCAAGCTGACGATAAAAATTTAAAAAGTTGAATGCACAACGCACAGTAAAATTGCAGCAAGAATGTACCTCTTCTAATGTCGTGTTCTCGTCACAAACAACCACCTCTTCGTCACTTGGTAACGTTTCGTTTTCAAATCCCATGAAAAGAGACAGCACGCATCCAAAAACTTCACCTGGTTTAAATGACAAATTTAGAATGACATTCAAACTCTTTCTCTTGCGAGGAAAGTGTTCTGTCTACGGTTAAGCAATTTATACTAAAGTGTAGGTAGAAGTGGTTTGCAAAGAAATAATACAAATCAACAGAAAGAACAAATACCTTTGGACACAAGTAATAGATTTGGCTCTTCTTCTTTAAAAACTGTAGGAAATTGACGATCAATGCGACTACATTCTGCATAAAATAATCAAATGGTTAATTTTATAAGATAACAATTCCGTGAACAAATATTTCAACACAACTACAAACAGGTATATGTCAAAGTGAAAACTATTTTCGTGACAATTTTGTCTGTTTCTACGATTAAAAATGAACTTGGCTGCAGATTTTTTAACAAGATAATTTTAATGTGTCAGCCGTTGGCAGTATACGAAAAAGTATCAATCATCTCAAACTGCCACGGTAGAAGGAAAACAATAAGGACATGATTGAATTAAAATATTATAGCAATAGAGTGAAGAAAGTCACCTTTAGAAAGCTGACAGAAAGACTTGCAGTTGCTACTTATATAGTATAAATATGTTGCAAAATGTGATGTATTTGTTTAATAAAAACCTTTACAAAAGTAAGTCGTGTGTCTGAATTGTGATTTAGCGCAGATAAATCCAGTGAAGTTGCCGTAAAATCATGATAAAGATGATGGTTTTCTGTTTTTCAACCAAACATATTGATTTAAAACAACAGTAGGCGACTTAAACGACCAATATTAGCTAGTACCTTTAGTCGATATATTTCATGCGATGGAAAATGTTTCTTGACTCAACATAAGTGCATCGCCAAGCTCAGCTTTTCTTAGATGAACATACTATCTCCCCGAGTTATCTTCATCTCCTTCATTTAAGTATTACAACCAGAATGGTTTTGGTCTCAGATTGCATGCATGCATTAATTATCCTTTTAGTTTTATTAGTCTTTGTTTTGTTTGTAATCTTATAGGTATGTGTCTGCGCGTCTTTTTAGCGCCTGAGATAAAACTTACGCGTCCGTATTTACTACTTTTATTTTGTTCTTGTGTAGGTAAGTCATGCATTATCGTAGAAAATCAAACCTTTTTCTGAAATCTTTTCCAGCACAGCAGCTAAATTGTCCAAAGATAAATATTTCGTGTCCTCGTTATTCACGTGGAAAGATTCTTTTTTATCATTTTTTCTAAATTTGCAAAAAAAACTTGTTTCAAACTTAGTATTCAGCATAGTTTAATTTTTTCCTTCATTTAAAAGTCATAGATTAAGGCTTGAACCAACGGATAAGATAGCACTTAGAATACTATTGTACTGTATATTTAAAAAAGCTAATATCAAACAGTAAAAAAACAACTAACTATTTTCATGATTACAAATGTTGCAATGTTTTGGAAAACTAGTAAATATGTTTTTCATTTGAACTACAGAGATTTTACATAAATGAGCTTTACCTGGTGGAAAGAGTAATGTCATGTTCAATGTGAGGGTCTGTGCTAAGCATTTTCGTAACAAGATCAGAAAGATGGGGATTTTCTTTTGCTTTTTGTGATAAAGCGAAGATTGTGTCTTCATCTTCATTGCAATCAAAAACCCATTCAACAAGATTATTCTCCGTTGCCTTTCGACCACAAACTTGCAAAGCAGCAAGTATATAATCTTCATCATAACCCACAGACTCTATAATCTCTTTAGCAGAAGCAAGCACTTCAAATGAATTTTGCCTTTGTATAGGCGTAGATGGTGTCGGACGTGACCCTGGAACATCCTCGCCTTTTATATACACAGAATTCTCTGGAATTATCGACTTAAGTACATTTGCAAGTATGATTGGATTAATACCAATCTTGACTGTTTCAAGAAGCACAAATAATTGCGGTGGAAGATCATTTACTGCAGTTTCACCAACACACGCCTTGAAGAGTTCTTTTCGTAAGGTTAAAATCTGCTTCATAGTAAAATTATTTAAAGAGTAACATTGCAATCTCTTTTGTACTCAAGTATGTTTCCATTTTTAAATCTTTTCCATTTTTCACAACATTCACTGATATTAGAGAGAAGATTGTTTCTTTTGTTCTTGTTTACTGCACTGAAAATTGATTTCCAGGTGAGATAACTGATTTCGCCCACTTCACAAAGTTGTAAGTAAAGATTATTTAGTCTCTGAATTTTCCTTCAAAACCTAAATCAAAATGCATTAAAAGAAGCATGAATTATAACAAAACTAGTTCCGCATACGGAGGTGGACAAAAGGTAACCATCCCCATATAAATCTCTGTCTTGGTTTGTAGCACATTATAATATCGAAATAAAGTCTTACGGTAGAGGAACAAAGAAAACAAAGTAGCAATGTTGACAATCGTTACCTATTGCTTTAATGCCACAATTAAAAGAAAATAAAGTTTATAAGAAATCCCAGGCAAATTGTTGCCGTCATTCTATTGTTGTTCTTATACATCGCAGAAAAGAGCGTTCTACGGCAAAACTTACACTCTTTTCATGCATGTATCCTTCTACTCTCAATGAAATAGATTTATGAAAATATTTTTGTTCCTTTTTGTAAGTCCTAAGATTTTGTAAAGGCTTTGAAATGAGCACGAACATATTGTATATAAATATAGATATATAATTTTATATGATATATTTCATGTGTGGTCATCAAGAGCTATAACTATCATGCACAAACGAATCTTTTATTCTTTTACGATGTCATTAGACTACAACGGGCAAACATGGGATCTGGTCATATAAAATTTTGTGGTTTCCAAAAGCAACCATTGACAAGAACCGTTTACAAAGCTTTTGAATAAATGTATATTCCGAAATAAATTGACAAAGTAAATAACCTCATTGAATTGGTCCACTTCTTCCTTTCCACTTTCCGCCTTTCCTGCAATTAATATTAACTTGCTTTGAATATCCTTAATTTCATCCAAACTGTAGATTTTTCCCTCCTCGATTCTATCGGCATCTTCTGCAACAACAAGAACAACGACCTCTTCAGGTTTTACACTTTTTTCAAGCTGTTACATTTAGTTTTTCAAGGTCAGCTATGTAATAAATACCACATGAATTGATTGCTTCTACTTGGACCATTGTTGTCATAGCAACTGAGCCATGTGACTCCTTGATCTGCTTCAACCAAGAAAGATTTCTTTGGGTTGTTTCCTTAAATTTAACAATAAATGTAATTTAGAGTTTAGCAATATAATTTAGTAAGTTGTTGATTTAATGCAAGAGCAAGTCAAATATTTTTTATCTGCGACGTTTAAGATAACGTCAGACTTTATCATGCTGACTCATTGGTATTATACAGTTACAATCTAATTTTAGTTACACTACGTCATATATTGTAAATAGCAATTATGCCATAATTATAAAAGAGACATTACGTCATCCTTTATATAGACATATACATATAATTAGCAGACTGCTAAAGCGAGGGGGATGATTTTTGAAAAACATTGTGTAATATGAAAGATACCGTACGCTCGTGAGATTTGGCTATTTGTTGTTGGATGTATCGTCGTGAGAATTTGAGGACGGAGAAAAGTTAAAGATATTGTTTGAGAAGCAAAGCTATTTATTGTTGTCGTAGACAGATAAGTTTAAACTATCCTGTTATTCTTGTTCTGATAGCTTTCTTTCACTAATATAGAAATAGTTGAAGTCTTCGTTCTTAAATTTTTCTTGCTACAGTGAACGTATCATATCAAAACAGTGTATTGTATCAACATAAACTTAGCTACCAGAACTTCTTACGCATTTTATATTTAGAGTCTTAATTATAGTGCAACGGAGTTCATTCGTTTCGTACCCTCTAAACTTGCTGAGCTCATGTTTCCATGATCAAGAGATGAATTACAAGTTTCAAATCGGTTTATAGATGTAGGTCAAATGAGTCAAAGAATGCCGCAATAAATTTAAGTTGTCATTTTCAAAAATAATTATTTGAGATATTCATTTTGTTTCTATCCATGCAGTTCAAACAAACGATTGCACTTTACTAGCTTTTGTCAATAGTTGGATTAGCATCAACCACTTGCCAGAGACGTTTGCAAAGATCCATCAGTTCAGGAAAACCATGCTCTTCACTATAGCCAAATATCAAGGAGCTAAAGCCCAAACAGCTCGTATGCATACAAGAAATACGGTCGATTTCCAAATCGCTTTCCCCAGCTGATATCATGGCCAGATCAATAAATACCTTTAACTCTTTTTCATCTAAATAGTGGTAAAAAATTTTAGAGCTTTTATATGTGGCACAATAATCAAACCAGTTAAGACGATCCATTTCTTAATGATATCAAATCATTTAGAAGAAATAAAATTTGTGTACCTTTTGTAAACTTTCTCACCCAATGAACCAGTTCGGCACTTTCGGCAAACACTTTTAAACAACTTTTCCTGTGACTATTAATTTCGGTTAAACAACTCTCCACATTTAGAAGATCATCATCTATATCGTTGACGCACATATCGCTGGAAGTCTCAGAAGATATAATCTAAGAAAAACAAAACAATATTTGTCGTGTGCATTCATGTATTCGTTAAGCGATGGAGGGAATTGTATGCAATTAACTAATAATTCTTTTTAAAATAATGCCTACTCTTGCATAAAAATTTACTAAAGTCCAAAAGATGCATTTATAAAATTTATGTAAAAAAACATGTAAGTGACCTGATATAAGCTCTGTGCAATTTGGTTGCATTGTGAGGAATTATTACTTGCTTATTACTGCATCAAGTAAACTAATCATTAGTAAAAATTGGCAAAGCAAAATTTTCGTTGTATTTATTATCCCATCCATGTGTTTTTTAATTTTGGATTCATAGTTGGACAGAAAATACATGGTGTCCCCGAAAAGAACCGTCTACGGTAATCCATTTTTGGAAAACCTTGCACAATGCAAAAAAGCAATGACCTGAACGAAATAACATTCAAACGCTTGTGTAACTTTAAGGCAAGGCGCTTGTAAAGCAGCTCCATCTTTTTAGTGTCTGGTACACATGTATTAATCATACAAAGACAATAAAACTCCTCTATAAGCATACACTGTAGAAAGAAAACATTTTTAGAAAGTTTTTACATTTTTCTCTACTTGAACAAAAGGAAATCTAGTGGAAAAATTATTCAGTCTTATCCAACTTAAAAACTTTTCAAACAAGTAATAAAGTGTTGGTGTTAATGTACCATAAATATAGAATTTTACTTCATCTAAAACCTTTTAAAATAGTTCACTTAGGACGAACATTATTACCAGTAGTAATAATGTCATACAAATCTATTTATCATACCTGTAGAATATTTTCCACCTCAGAAAAAATCTCCTTTAATTCATATTTGTCTCGTAAATTCAGATCACCACAGCACACTGTTCTAGTTCGAACAGCTCTTTGTATTTTAAGTTTATTCAATGTACTTTTTAGATTTTCGTCAACATTTCACAAACAAATGATTTGAAAGCATTCGAAACTTTTTTCGAAGGAATCGTAACACATTTCAAAACGAACTCAAAATGTCGTCTGTTTCTTTCAGTTTCATTTACCATCGAAAAAATTTTTATTCATAGTCTCGAGTTCTTTTCTATTTCACTAACTTTTCTCCAATTATGCTAATATTAACAACGTGTTCTTTATTCTTGACTTTCTCCGCGTAATTCTTCCACAATGACTTAAAAATTTACTTTTTCTATCTCATTTATTCTTGATATCGTATCAAGAATTTTTGTTTTAAAAAACAAAAATCGAACGCCCCGTTTAGGTTTTTTTTGACAATTTGACATAAGGGTAGGTCATCATAATCTTTAGCAACCCTTCTCGAAGTGTAGAAAACTCTCATCAACTGAAAGAAAACAATTTATCAATATTATTGAAAAATTGACGAATGAATGAAAATGACAAACAAGTTATCATGGTGATCAATGTAGATATAAATAAATATTATTTCCGCGAATAAAAGAATTAAAGATTAAATTTTACATAAATAATGTGCGCATATGAATCGAAAATAAACCAGGAAAGGACATTACAAACATTTGTAAATCACTAAGCAGTATAATGTTACTAAATCTAATCACTTAATAAGATACAGTGAGTATTGAAAGAGTCGGATTGATATTACTAAGAGTCATTATTCTAAGTATTTCAGCTTACAGTCTACTTACCTGCTGTGAAGTGTTCAGTTATTTTCATAAAATGCACGAGCTGCTCATGTACGTTTTTGAATTCAGTCAGCTCTGATACTCTTTGTTGAAACCAGAACTCAGTAGTCGGACAATTTTGTTCAATTTCTCCATTAGACTCGGCAAGCTTCAAAAACTGGGCCGAATTCCTTATCAGCAGTTCCACCACTTTAACTGTAACTGTACCATCACGTACAGACTTTATTAAGCTAACTAGATATGATTGTGCTCGAGTAATCAATTTGTCACAATCGCCAGCCTTTATTAGTTCTTTGCTTTCAGAATTACTACCTAAACATACAAAGAGCAAACTTCTAAGTAGATATTCGTTAGGGTGAACTGTTTTACTTTGAGATTTCTGCTGTTTTATAGGCCTGGAACGATAAAAAAGTTAAATTTTCCAACCTGCAGAGCGAGGACTTAGGTTTTATTACGTTTTTGCTTTAAAAGTGCAATTTCCATGGTCAATAGCTTGAAAACAAAAGAAAAACCTAAAAAGACTTCGCGTCTTGTTCTGATTCATATTTTGAAATCTCGAGATGTTTTGTTTCTTCGTTTTTTACTAGTTTTCTTTTGTAGAAAAAAATTGAGAAAATTTTTCTAAACCTTTATTTTTATGGAATTAAGGGCAGGAGACATTACTTTGCTGCTCTGACATTTTGTAAATGTTTAATTTTAGCTAAAAGTACTTATAATGGTAATAAGGGATGACATAAAATTTTAAAAATTGAATAATTATTTTGTATAGTAGCTAGTTATGAATTCATCAAATCTTGTAATATTTTTGTACATTTTCTTAAAACGATTGTGTGGACACGATTTTTTATTCCTGTGATCGAGGAATTACATTTTAGAGAGCTGCCATGTTCATAATATACCATCGTTAAAAGGAGAGCTATCCCGTTAACGTTAATATAAAGTTTATATATTCAATTATGTCCGGGTTAATTTCTATTGAAAGCCAAGTGCTTTATTTCCTTAGGTGAATTACTTCGAAGAGGAATTAGTCTGGTACAAATGAGTATATGAATAAACCCCCTTCCTTTGATGAACGTTCCAGGAACGTCCCTGAAAAACAGGTTAGCTGTGTTAATGTTTACGTAATTTTGCAGTTTCTGTTGCAAGAAAGGGTGTAAAAAGAGCATTTAATAATGCTTTTGAATAAAACATTTTTGCTTTTTTACAAGAAAAATAGAAATGAAGAAAAAAAACTACTTAAAAAACTCTTACCTAAGAGATTTGAAACTTAATTAATGACTCAGTTACACTCCACAACTGATTGCAATCTTACCGATGAACTTAAAAAAACCAGGCCATACAGACCAGTTTAGAAGATGGTTAAGCAAAATTTTTTCCTCCTCCTTCGAACTCAATGAAGTTTCTTCTTTTTTTATTTGATCAGGCCAGGCTTTGTAAAGCAAAACACTAAGCAATTCCATTGCTTTTGTTGAGTTTTCCTGGCTTAAATATTCAAAAGCTTCTCCGCTGTGACTTGTCTAAATATATCACAATAATAATACCAATAATAACTGATTTAGATAAACTGTTTATAGCGTTGTAAAACAAAAGTTCTAACCTACTGCATAGGTTGAACATTTTATTTTTACAAAGATATTTCAAAGACACAGTAGATCTTACAACGAGATCAAACTACTTCACCGCTGTTGATCAATGATTTTTTATAAATGAACAAAGTTTTTATGTCGATCGTTTCGTTGACTATAACTATCAAATTGCACTTCTAGGAAATGAAACATTCGATTCCTAATTTTAATTAACTTTATGTTTTTATTGTATTAAATGAATTGCACCAAATTTGCCTTGTACATGGTCTTGTATACACCAAAACGTTTTTTGAACTTGTTTTGAAGTTTTGCATTATAATACGCTTGCCTGAATTTCAAATGCACAGTGCCTTTAAACTAAGGTTTATAATTCAAAAGTAAGGAAGTAATGTTTCTTAATTTACAAAAACATGTGCTTTTTAATATCAAAACTTAAACCAGTTACATTTTTTAACTATAACACAAAAGAGACACTTTTAAGTTTTAAGCAGTTACAAAGCCTACAATTCGCCAATAACTAGTAACAAAACTTTTAAGAGTTTATAAAAAATAGAATGAATTAAAACTTACAATAACAACTTTCTCAACGGCTTCAAAAGCAGCGTCACATAAACACGTTGATAGTACATCACAAAGTTTTTTCTTCTCCTTCAGGAAAAGCAGTTCTATTTGACGGAGAGGTGACACCTACAGAACATAATTATTTATGTTAGGTTTTTCGTCATATGTTCGCGTTATAATTTATGGATGTTTTATTTAAAGTTAGCATGGACGTTAGAGCTGGAGTTACAAACATTTTGACAGATGACAATAATTTTTGTTGTTTTTTTTGTGTGGTGAAGAATAACTACTTTTTAAACATTATTGGCTATAAACGTTTTGCTATTATATTTTATTTATGACTTAAAATACAGTGGCGTAACGAACTCAATAAAATTGTGGCTAATAATCGTATACATCCATGTTGTGGCGTTTTATACGTTGCTTTGAAATCAATTGTTTTCTGCTGATTATATCATGCATATATATATGTATATATATATATATATTGGCCTCTACCAGCTATCAAGCCTGACGCAAACAAATGTTTGAACAATTGTTTATTGTTCAAATTTTCAAATATTTCAAATTTTCCGCCATACGTACGCAACTATTAGTGGATACCATACACTTCAAAGTGCATATAAACATTACTTGGTTTTTACACTATCCAATGTACGTGGTGTCAAAAACCATACTCCAAAATTTTGATGTAATCGGACAAATATTTTGCGCTGTACAGTACGTCCAAGTTGCAAAAATATACCATTTTAAGCGCTCGGTTTTACCGCTAAATGACTGGGCTTGCATGGTCGGGTGACGTTATGTAAGTAACCGCTTGTAGAAAGTGAGTGCCGAGATACATTGCTGGTGGGACAAATTTATCTCAATAGAGAAGGCTTGACAAATATAAATTGCGCAAACAAATAATAGATGTAAAGGAACTAGCAAATGATGCTTCAGCTCTTTGTAGACAATTAAGTACAATTGCACAATCCTCAGTGTCTCTGAAATTGTTCATAACATTTAGGATAGATCACGTAATGGAAATAAATGTCGATTTCTTGATTTCTCGAGGTATAATGCAGAAAAAATATATATATCCCGTCAAAATACTAAACCTACAGCTGGCACAATTCATGACTATAGCTTTGCGCATGGCACTGCCATAAGGACAACATCCTGTTTTCAAAACTGCGAGACTATGAAATAAGTACATGCAAGCCAGAATTAAGGAAAACAATTAATTTACAAATTTCAAGTTCGCCTTTTAAACCCCCTAGCCAATTTATAAGATGTAGTTAAATAATCGATAATACTTTTTAAATACTAATGTGCTTTTTTTAATGGACTTTCATAAATTCAAAGAACATAGTAACATTCTTCAATTGCAAATTGTATCCAAAATCATAAATATTAATTTTCTTTAACAGATTTACCATTAACAAGAAGGTTTTCTCTTGCGTTGCAAATAATAGCAGAATCGAGGAAATGAGAGTCATAAGAAAGGTTCTAATAGAACAGATAATTACCTTTTTAACTCGATCAATTAACTTAGCCATAAATTCGTCACGCCACGAATTTTGAAAGAGATCTGGAGCAGAAAACGATAGCACTTCATTCCAAACCTAACAAAAAGTAATAATTAAATGTTTTAAATATATCATTCAATAGATCAAGTACATGAGCTAAAAGTTAGATCATACTACAGCTACTTTAGATGTATAATACATACTTGATTTTACCTCTATCAAAAATTACTGTAAATATTTACATGATGATAATAGAGAGTTTCAGTTTCGCGTTTACGTAAGCTAAATTTCATGTTTTGTTGAAAGTCTTTCGATGAAAAAGGCATATTCATGTTGTATACTCGCATAAAAATATAACTTTGAGCCATAAACCTCACTTGGTTGCATCAAAAGCACTAAAAAGCTTGCCGTAAATCACCTACCGCAAGAAAGGCCTCTTGAATTAAAACCTGAACCGCAAACCGAAACGTAAGCCGCAAAATCATGTTCACGTGACTTTTTGCAGTTTGCTGTTTGCCGCTAACGCCAAACTAAAACTCTCTAATTTACAAACAATAAGATCACCTAACATATTTATATTTGAAGTCTAGAATATATGCATGAGTCTAGCCACTGCAAATGGTAAAAATAAGAGCTATGATCTCTGCTCTTTGAAGGGAGACTAAGCTTGCCCCCCCTGTCTATGCCACTGGCTAGAACATTCTATGGCCCAGCTTTGAGACTGCAGGATTATATTTTAATAAAAGGATTATGCTATACAATCAAGTATCTATAATGTGATGAATTAATAGAACGAGCAAGTTAAACTCTATAAATATTGTTTGTTAAAGCTCTGCATGGAAAGTAAGAAATATATTAAGTTGTCGATGAAACTTTATAAATTTATCGTGATTTTATTAAAACGTTTAGACCTGAAAGATTATGGCTGGACTTTTTTAAAAAATATTACAATAGCAAATGACTGCAAAGTAGAAAAAATTCCTATGGTCATGGTAACATTTGGGATAGGAAATTGAATTTGGACAAACAAACTATTTACATCATTCTCTATAAAAACTAATACATAAAGTATCGCTATCATTTATTGAAAAACACTTACTTTCAATTCCTTTTGCCATTCAGAACCTTTACAATTTTCCAGGTTAGTAGACAAAGACGAGTAAAAACAATTCTTTGTAAGTCCAAATATCTCTTCAAAAAAATACCACATGTCCTGTACATCTGATTTAGATAATGGCGTGCTTTTTGAATGAAGATGTACACCATTTTTTTCCAATATTATTCCTCTCTTTTGAAGATTAATAGCGTTGGCAATACACTTTGCCAAGCAACAAAAGAACTTAATTTGTTGCAAATAAAGTTCGTATTTTACTTTCTTTGCAATCCACAGCAACGTAGAAAGCAAAGCTTTTGTTTCTTCGTATTTATTTTCTGTGAAGATTGTAGGGCTGTAAAGAAGATTATTTCAGAAACATTTTTAATCGTTTCAGTAAGGATTTAGGATGACAGAGCAGCAGTTGACTTCAAAAATCTCATTGCAAAACCTTCCTGCAGATCATGTTGAAAAGCGCCTTAATTCGCTACCTGTTTCTTATAAATATTTTGCTAACTGTATACAACCAAAAATAACAATATTTTTAAAAATTAAATTCGAAGCTGAAACTGTGCAAAAATCTATTCAAATTTTAAGCCTAGTAGTCCGTGTGATTTTTTTAGAAAAACACCCAGAGTTATGCTTATAAACACTGCTACAAACGGACATAGCTATTATTAAGCAAGTTTTTAAGAACTTGCAGTCATGTTACATTAACTTTTCACATTTTTATGCTAATGTGCATGTTTACGACAGTGCTGAGGTTATAATTATAAACTTTTAATCGCAAATATCTTTAAACATGCTTTTTTTACATCCTTTTTTTGCTAGTTCACAATTTCTAGGCGTTTAAGCTAACTCAGAATTTTAACGGTCGACTACTTGGAAGTATTCTGTACTTCAATTTTGAATGGAATTCCAAAGGAAATGTGCTTTGCATAGAAAACTTATCAATAGTTACAAATTGCTGGCTGACAGTTACGATTAAAATTGTCTTAACGGATTTTTGTTTTGAAATTTGTACCAATAATTATTATTTTTGGAGAAAAACGTGCAAAAATTCTCTTATTGTTATGATGACGAAGAAAATAACAAAGACTATCCAGCATCTTTTATATAAAGAATAATTTTTTGGCTACTCCTTGCTCTCATCAATCAATGGAGTGAAATTAGTTATTTTTAATAAAAGTTAGGAGTCGATTTTAAAACTCTATTGAGTGTGAGTGAGCTTTCAAAATACAAGAGTTTGTTTTATTTGAATGGATTCAGCTCACATATAGCACATACATACATTTTGGGCACAATTCAGCTTGCTCGTGTATATTATAGTCAAATTATAATTACCTGGAACTAAAAATTACTTCACTCATCTGTTCAAAGAAATCGACAAGATGCTTAATCTACAAAGAGAAATTCAATCACTTTCTCAATGGATAAAATATTCAATAGCGATTTTGCTATTGTTGCAGGTTCTCTTTAACTTTTTGCCATTGTACTATTATACAAAAAAGTGCTCGTGGCACGAGTATATTTGAAACGTTCTAAATATTGAATTTAATCGTTTTATATTAATTTTTACGTAAATAGATCGGTGCCTATATGTTGTTCACTCATAAATCATTTTTCAGACTTTTTTCTTCAAGTTCTACAATAAAATAAACACCATTCAAAATAGCACGACAATCTTTCAGCACAGAATTTCGATTCGCATGTTTTCCGAAGTGTTGAGTTGCACACAATTTTTTCTTTTAGTTCAGTCATACTTTTCTTCATTAATGCCTGTACAACTTTCATGGATTCATCACAGTCAGCTACGAAGATGAAATAGGTTGTACCCTGTCATTCCAGAAATAGCAATCCTGTTGACGTGAACATTGAATTTAGTCGGCTTTAACGACACTTTCATAAATAAAGAGTAGTACGTTTTGTCTTTTGTGGCACACACCTATTATATGAACATATAAATTACTATTGCATGCACTCACCACATTTTGCAAGTTTACATCCGGTATCAGCTTTCGTATTGTAAAACACAACTCAAGCAAAGTGAAATGTTTTTTCTTCAGAAGGTCACCAAATATCTTTAGAGGACATAACAGTAGGTATGTACGCCTCAGTAAAGGATCAACATGAAACATTTTTTCTACATCTGGCAGTATATCCTTCAACTCACTACAAATAAACAGTAAAATATATATGTTATTTACTGTCTGGGAGGTACGCACGGAAAACGAAGTCTCAAAAGTAGCATGAGGCTAAAGCCTTAGGGACACTTTTGAGGGCGAGTGAAAATATTTTTTAAGTGCGGACTGACACAGATAATAAAGAACATGTTAAAGTAAGTGGTTTGAACTCGAGACAGTTATAGTTTAATATCGTTCAGAAGACAATTCTCGAGAAGGACTAAAGTGATTTAGTTGATTGATGTTTTCGATTGCTCTTATGGTAGTCGCCAGAGTCAGTCGATGGAATAACAACAATTAGCAGCTTAGTTGTTCGGTTCTACGTCATTGTACACAATACAATGATGCAAGAACTGTGACAATGTACGGCTAACCTCGGACGTTTATTCCCCATTTGACTCGGAAGACACTACCGCTGCTGTCGAAATGCCCCATCAAAACAGTCCTTCGTGACTTTTATTAACCTGGACGATCATCATTTACAAACATATAACGAACATGTTATTTTTTATGTTATAATGACGAATTCCGCGTTGTAAAATGGCCGATATGCGGCTTTTTTATACTGAAATTGCATTGTTGTTTTATTTTTGATAAAATTCACTTCATCTAGATGGTAAAATTCACTCTCCCTATTATAACTTTAAGCTGAATACCATTTGCTTTCTCGTTGAGCAATTTGCATCGCTTTCAATCACTGTTAAAAATTTAAAGTTCACTTTGCAATTGAATAGATTGTAAAAAAAACACTTTAGGACCACGGTAGAGATATCGTAAATAGTTGCACAATGCTGCAGTCAATCAAATTGAACGAAATCAGAAAGATCGCTTTGCATGCGTAAATAAAAGAATTAAAATAATTGAAATATCTTCTTGATTCAAATATTCTTCGTTATTTATAATACCTTTGTATGCGAGGCTACCCACATGTAAGATTTAAGTTTAACAAGAAAAAATAATAGTAATGGTAATAATAATAACAAATGGTTCCTCGTCTGACTTTGATTAAAGCTTTGTATATAGGTTAAAGAAGATGTTCAATATGTTTATTAAGCTTTGACGGAGATAAATATTATATGATTATTACTATCCAATATTACTAGAAAACCCTGGGCATTCCTTCTACTTACTGTATACCTTTGCACTGTTGTTTGAGAAAATAAACGTGGCTGCAGTCAACAAAAGACAGTTACTACAACAATGCTTAAAAACATCCTAATTGCTATTTATTTGATTCGTAGTAGAAGGGTTATGATTCTTACAAAACGGAGATTTTGGATCAGAAATCTCTTTCGCGAAAGTCCATTGAAATGTTTTGAACTTGCGAGCAAAACAATGCACTCAAAAGTAGAATGAACTCAACTTTGTCGCGTTGCTGTTGAGGTATTCGCGAGCACACGAGTGCTATTGACCTTTTGAACATAACAAAGGTGCGCATGCGTAATTTATTGAACGTGCGAGTATTTTGCGCTACAGCGTAAAATGCAGCTCCGTGGAAATTAGCCTTTAAGTGCCTTTAAACTTACGCAGTATAAATTTTGTGAAATTGCCGTGATATTTCGATCACAAAGCACAAATGAACAATCGAGATACAAAATTCGACCAAAATATAGCAAGCTAAATACTTGAATTATAAAACTGCTATAACTCGCACCATGCATGTGCATAGCTTTTCCTAACAGAAAACTGTCTGAAATCAATTGAACGAGTGAATGAAATGACAAATCTGCGACATTTTCCGGAGAAAGTGACGAAGGCTAAAAACGGCATTCTTCGTCATTGCTCGTAAATCCGACTGTCACCGACTCAGAAAGACACGCTGACACTTTTTCAGTAACATTGTCTTTAGCCGTGCATGCGCAACAGCTACCAAAAAAAGCTAACAAACCTGTCTCCCATAGAACTTTTAACTTCTCCGAAATCAAGGCCTTCCAAGCCCCACCATTTTGATTGCTTAAAATCAGGCGTTGATGTGTAGAGGACGTCTTTAAATGGTTCACATTCTCCACGGAGAAAATGAAGCAATGGTAAGGCATTAAGCCAGTGAAGCAAAGGCTTAGTTTTGATGAATCGGCAAAATATTTTAAAAATACTTTGAATGAAAGAGCTATAAAAAAAGAAATAGAACAATAAGCATGTTTTAGCACAAAATGTAGAAAAAAGCCACTATTTTCTAAAATAAGTACTTCTTGTAATGTTGCAGTGATGTTATTTTCTTAATAATCAAAGTTAAATATGTATAGAAAGACGTTAAGAAAATAATTTTAATGATTGAGCTAATAATTCATGTTAAATGGTCTTTGTATTTCAATAAGAAAAATATGCTGTAGAATTTTACTTAAGCACTGTAAAGCAAAGAAGTACAACTTTTGAAAGACTAGTTTGGAAGAAGAATTGTCTAAACTCTGATCTTTAATCAGCATTGCCCAGGTCTTTTACTTAAAAGTTCATTACTTATTTATTAGAGACAAAATTCAAAAATATTTTGCATTTAATTAAGAGAAAAAATGAAAGAAAAGTTGTCGTAATGTCTTTTCAGTTATGATTGAATCATGCCATAATGCTTTAGACTACAAAACATTATTCGAACTATGCCAGACTTTAAAAAAACTAGCCGTTGGTAGCGCAAAAACTAAAAAGGATAATGCAAACTAGTAACTCAATGCTTTATTAGCTTTAGGTGAAATGGCGAGGCTTTTTGCCTTAGAAACATTTTGGAGGCCCATAATTGCCCTTAACCGAGCTGCAAAAATCTCAAACGTCTCAAGTGATTATAATTTGTGGTCTTTATGAATAACAGAAACATGGAAGAGTAATAGCACTCAGCCACACATGTTTTTAATGGGTAACCATGCAAACGAAAAGTTCACACGTTTTTTCTGTCTTTTTGACAGAAATAACGAAAATAATAAGATTAAAATAACAGCTACAATTTGTATATTGATAAAAATCAGAAATCAGTAGCTAATTGCATTAAATACATTTTACAAAAAAATTCTACCTCAACAAACGAACCTTAAAATTTGTTGATCAAATGCATTTATAGTTTCCATAAATCTCATGCAAACAGTCTGATCTTCAGGAAACTTGAGACTCCGCAGAATTTTGTGGGCTTTTTTTTCCATTATCACAAAATCAAATTCTCCAAACACAGATGCAATCATAGCAGATGAAACTAAAGCATCAACTGCATCATTTGATTCATTTTCTACTCTTTCATTTTCCAAAACTTTGCGATTTGATTTTACCTTGGGCATCAACAAAGGAGTAAGGACCTGCAAGGAATGTAAATAAAATCACTTGAGTTTTGGAATAAAAGACTTTTACATTTGCCAGAAAAAGACAGGTAATAGTTTTATTTACTCTTTTTCTATAGCTATTTTGTTTGAAATCATTATGAATAGGAGCATGCAAAAAAGTTTATATGATAAAAACAAAACTTAAAAAGTAAAACTCTCCGAAAACTTTTTTTCATTATAACAAACAAGTTCTTTTTGCTTCAACTGTTAGTATCAAAATGTTTTTAAAGTGTCTTATTTCACATAAGTTAAGGAAAATTTTTTGCATCAAAATATAATTAAAGCATTTAACATATACCATTTTTCATTAATTAGGATTAATAAATGTTTTGCATGAAGAAACATTTCATCACAAAATTTTACACCTTTTTAAAATCAGGCTTAGAAAATTCTTGTATCGAGATTTCTCCATTATTCGATATCCACATCTCGGTAACCGCTAAGAGCAAAAGATGAAGCCTTTCCATCGCCTCATCTGGCTGCATCCTTTCTACATTCTCAGAACTGTTGAAAAACCCAATCCATCGCGGAAAAAACCACTGCAAGAATTCTTCTCTGTCCTTTTGTACCCACTCAAATTGTTTATAAAGTCGTCCAGTGTTCTTGTAGACAAATCCATCATACTTGTAATAAATTTCTAAAACAAAACACGTGATGATAGTTAACCAATCTTGCAACACGAAGTTTAAAAATTCACATCAGAAGCATAACTGCGCTCAAATTATTAAAGCTCGATAGAAAAAGTCAAGTCGCAGCACTGCAGTCATTAAGAAAATCCAAGTAATATACAAAAATATATGTATTTTCATCCGTATGCATATATATAATTATTTATCTAAAATATAACAATTTAAGTTTCATGCCAAATAACTTTCATACATAGCTACTAGCGCCGTTTTTATTCATCTAAACAAATACTAACTTTTATTAAAATACTTTAACTGCATAATTTCTTAGCTATTAATCAGTTTCTTAAAAAGGCAATGATGAAATTTCAACATTTTTTGTAATAGCTTACTTATGTTATTTGTAATGATCATACATAACGTGCAGTAAAAACAAACTTACTATTTTTCCTGCGGTAATTTGTCGGGACGTATAGGCAGCGATTTATAAGTCGAAAATTGACTTTAAATGATGATTCTACTTCCACCAACAACTCATAATTTGCTTTACCGTGAGACAACAAAACATATTTGTAAGCACAATTCATGTTTAAATGTTCTAATGGCACCTGAAGAACAGCTTGGAGCAACCACTGTTTCTTACCAAATCTATTAAAAAAAAAATTAAAAACACTCAAACATTCGTTTAATCATGTGAAAAACGTGTTTTATTTTATTATATGACTCTATCATTTGCGGCCGGAGATAAATTTGTTATTCTGGTATATTAAGGAGGTATATAAATACAGTTTCATATTTTTGTTATTTCTTAATTAGAAGATCTATAGGTGAAGCCAAAATGAATTATTGCAGCTCATTCTTGAAAGAGATTTATTCTTTATGAAATACAATTTTTGAAATTCAATATATGAAATTCAATATATGAAATGCGTCAATTCAGTTGAAACAGACTTCTATTGATTGCTCAGAAACATTTTGGAGGGTCATTCCTAGCCCTAAACGCTTTATTTGTACAATTAATCTTCGTTCCTATTTGATAAAGACTTCCCACTTGTTTAACCTAAGCCTTAAAATTCATAACGCTATGTTATGAAACTGTTGCGAATTTAAAAATGATGAGCAATAATATATTTTTACTAACACTGGATTGGATTATGATACATCACGACAATATCTACAATAAAAATATGCTATACAAACGGTTTTGTCATAACAGGTATTCCTGATCCATTCTCCCATCCTCGAAAAACTGGTCGGTCTCCATGTATGACAACCTTGAAATTCTCTTCTGTATCTTCTACAAAGCTTTCCGCTAAAACTGCTTTGAAAGTAACAATAAACACGTCTTCATCTTGCATTTGTTGATCTTGTTTCACCTCTCTAGAATTAAAATAGTAAATTTACAACAAAACTTGAGAAAGGGAGGAGGGTCGAAGTTTTAATTTGTTTTTTTTAAGATTAATACTTGATTAAAAATAAGGCATTTAAAAGGGACAACAAAAATTTTTCAACATAAACACGTTTCGACTTAACATTAAGTGATCTTCATTACAAATAAAGTCAATGAACTAAATATTCACAGTATTAAATACATAATATGATATATGATACCTATAAATTGATAACTATTAAAAACATAAAGTGTGATAACAGGTGTTCGACTATACAAGCGATACTTACATGGCATGTGCGTGTGATAAAGACAAATCAGAATAGTTAAAATCGAAAAAAGAATCATTCTTTAAATTTTAGAGAAGACTAAGTGATGGCTCTAAAATAGTGAAGCAAGAACGAGTGTATTTTGACTTGCAGTTAGGATTTTTTAGTAAGTGTTTGAGGGTGTGTAAGTTATTGTCGGAAGTTATTTGTTCTTTAATCCTTATGGCAAGATTATGGGTGACGGTGGTTTCACCGACAAAACGGAATTACATTCCTTGAAACTAAATTTTAGAAGCACCAAAGCTTTTAGATACACCGATATAACGGAGAGTGTATCTAACTGTTGCGGGTCGGGTCGCGTGTCGCGGGTGTAAAAAATACTTTTTTGCATGGTAAAGTTTGAAAAAAGTCAATGTTAAATTGTCAGGAATTCTTTATTTCTATGTATGCCCACTTGAATGTGCTCTATGAATCAACGCTCTCTGCTGTCAGCATTAAAACATGTCAATGGTGTTTTTAATCAACGAATGGTTGAAATAGATCTCTCACAGCTACATGTTTTTATTCCAAAGCAATTAACAGAGAATATATATAATATACAGCTACATGTAGTTACTGGAACTGTTCCAAATATTTTAAAGGCGGTGTGAATATTTGGAAAAGAAAGAACATCGACGAAAGGAAGCAACTCTTGAATGGAATTTGGAAGTGCAATCTTGGAGTTGTAACAGAAAATTTTCCACATTCTTAGTTCCATTTCGAGAAAATCAGGTAATGGTAAGTCATTGTGATATTTATCAAGAAAACGAGAAGAAATACTCGGCTCACTTTGGTTCACTTGTGACATACCTTGGGTAAAGTATACATGGCGTCAAGAGCGTCGAGATTTCCTTCTGAAAAACGGGACTATATCTGCCCAAAAAGTTGATCAGAAAGGAAGAGTCAAAGCTCTTTTATACTATTCAGACGTGCTGTCTGAAGGTACATTGACTCGATGTAGTTCGACCGCCATTTCATAATAAGATGAATGAACCTCGTCGACGTCAAACGAAGTTCGTTTATTGTCAAGTAAAGCAGAGAAACTTTTTCACGAGCTTTTCCAGCTTCAAGGGAAGCAGACTGTATTTACAAGGTTAATAGCTTGGTGTATATAAGAGAACGCTCTACGACAACAAGAAAAACAATGAACTCAAACGATTTAATGGTTGTTATCATACTACACGCTTTGTAGCACGTATAATTCTCATTTGAATTGTCAGTTCTCACCAAGAACACGAGGGACGCAAAAACCACCGTTAGCCAAAGGCAAGCCAACCATTTAAACTTTGACAACCATTTAAGACGAAAACATCTACCAGTGCTTTAATGAGGAGGAAGAGAGTAATTCGGACCAGGTTTCCAGCAATTTGACAGAATTTCGTACTTCTTCACTTCCAATACATACAAACATTACGTATGGTAATGCTTTGAGTGTCAAGTTAACAGTTGTACACGAGTAATTTCTTGAAATGTTGACGGTTGGTAAGTATATAACTATGCATGATTACAACAATAAAGTACTTTAAAGTTTAAATCCAACACATTTTATATTTGGATAGCTATAACAAACAGAAATATCCAAAGCACCGCTGACATGTTTTAATGTTGACAACAGAGAACGTTGATTCATAGAGTACATTCAAGTGAGCATACATAGAAATAAAGAATTTAATATCGACTTTCAAACTTTTCAATGCAAAAATGTGTTTTCTATACCCGCGACCCGCGACAGTTAGGTACACTCTACAACGGAATTACATTCCTTGAAACTAAATTTGAGAAGCACCATGGCTTTTAGATCATCGGGAATAGGGTCTCTAAAGCTAAATGGGTTTTTTATTTTGTGTGAGGAGAACACATACTTAAAATAATAGAGTCATTTAGCATTACTGCATGGAGAAACTTTTACTGAAGAAACTTTTACTGGAGAGACTTTGTTCACTTACTTAATATCAATGCAGGACAACTCAATTTATGAACTAACAGGGAAGTTCTGCTTTGACATGCTAAACGCATTTGATGATGTCAATACATAGAAATAGTCTGTAAATGGAACTAACTTCAATGTAACTTATTATACCCAAGGACTGATTATTATCTTTATAACATGTTATGTACTATGCACCTATTGTGGTGTCTTAGTCATTGTTTTTGTAATTATCATCAATTTGTTGCGCAATATGTAGTAGCTTGAGGGATGATTTACAATAAATAAATTAGTAAGACTTGATTACTTAGCAAATACGACGTTTCGTCGAAGACGTTGTCAAATTTAGTCAAAGAATAGTACGAAACAAGTTTCATAAATTTCAGCAATTTTCTGCTGGATCGTTTGTTCTATCGTTAAATTTTAAGCTAATTTTTTGACATCAAAATATACTGCAGTATAAAAACAAAATCATCGACATACGGCGTTTAGACTAAAGTTGTTTTGACTTCGAGGAAACCCCTGAAATCTGGGCAGGCCCCGCGATGTTTATTTGTTGTTTTTTTACGTTTAAGGAAACAAAACATTCGCAGTTTTTACCCTAGATATATATATGTAGGCTAATATAACCCTGTAAGATACAAATAACAAAGATATATCCTTATTTTTGTCCAAAAATTGAGTTTGTTTCCGGCATCAGAGATAAGACGTCAAATGGTATGTTTTCACGTCGTAGTCAAGAACAGATTGAGCCGGAAAGAAAAGGCACATGCTACGCCATTTTCACGTCTTAGACGAAACGTCGTGTTTGCTAAATTGCAATAAGTCGAATGAACTCAAAAAGGAAAAAGCCAGTCGTACCTTCTTTGACCGTCCTTTTGACCTCTAAGGTTTTCATTCTCATGATTTATTTCCTCGTCGATATCATCAGTGTTCTATTATAAGGTGCAAAAAATTTGTTATAACGGCAGATTTCATGACTTGCATATGACCTTGTCTGTTTATGATAAACGTTTTATAATCATGCATATTTACCTGGTCAGATTGAGATAAAGGATGTTCAATGGTCATTTCTAAAAGTGTCTTGGGACCAGTAACCTGGCAAAAAAAAACAATTACAATTGTAAAAAATTATAAAACATCATAACGTGTGTTTCTTTTGGAGAATATGTGTTTCTGTTTCAGGTGATCATGGAAGTGGTTATAGCAGTAATGATATTTAATATTTAATGGCATATTGATGACTCACTGTTCCTTTCGTTTTCATGCTTTTTCTGTTCTCCTTTTTAGATATGTTGGTTCCTGAGGAATAATTTGAGTCTTCATTGAAATTCGTCTCTAAAATGCCTACAAACAATTGGCAAGTTTTCTTTAAGCCTGGTACTTATCTGCGCTATCGGTTGCGTGTGATAATAGTCACTCATACAGCGCATGACGTATTCTACTTATGCAGATGTGCAGTATCATTTTCCTTGATTTTTCACACCTGCTTTTGCTCCAAATCTTATTAAGCTCGATATTTTCTGTACTACGTTAGTTCTGTTGTGAAGAAGTTGAAGACGACTAAAAGCTGCTACACCAAACTACCTGCACGAAAACCTGACAATTAAAAGGCGCATCACATCACTGTGTCTTTACCTTTTCATAAGTGTGGTTACAAAGTTTAAGATACTTTAATGACACTCTATCTAAGAAATGGAATTGTTTGAAAATAGTAAGATCTTTCACCGTTAAATTTCTTGAACTATATTTTTGCTTGTGTCATGTCTTTAGCGGTAAAAATTGCATAAGTTTGCATAAGTAGTTAACTTTGTATCTTTAACACAACTTCATATTCTTCCTAATAAAAGTAGGAAGAGCTATATGTATCTTATCAACGTCAGATAAAGATAAGCTTTTTCTACATTCCAATTAGCTCAGGCCTTGTTAATTGATAATATATATAAATGTGAATTAAAGAATTACCCATTTAAACTCTAAGTGTTTGATAGCCTACCACATTTCGTGCGTACACGGTGTAAAATTCGTAACTTGAGGCAAAAAAATAAACACACGTTCAACATTTGACAGCAAAAATTAAGGCACGTCTAAATCGTAGAAAACCACACACCTGCAAAGGTATAGTGTACGCAAAGCGCTACAAGCGACTCGACTCTAACAGCTCATGGAGCTCGTTAGTGGTGGTAACTAATTTTTCATTTTAAAAACTTAATTCATAAAGCTTTAAAAAGATCAGTTAAACTCTGGTAAAATAAATCATATTCGAGAATCATAAAAAGGCAATTGAAATTTTAAGAAAACAGAAAATAGCCCTTCGTTTCAAAACAATCATTGACCTTTTGAGGGTCACATACTTTGTTAATTATAGATTAGTATTTTTCATACTCAAAATAGTCGCCAAAATATTATAATTGGAGACTTCATTATGAATTACTTGCCGGAATTGTAGCGACAACCTTTTTATAACCTAATGATTAGTGAATATAGAGCTACCAACAACTAAAAACTAAGTTCGCTACTGAAATTAGAGTGAAGGACAGCTATATGTTTATATATTTAAGTAAGAGGTATCGAACTACTAAATGATCTAAAATTATTTACAAGTTCAATATACAGCTGATGTGATACATTTGTTTATTGAGGTCTGAAGATGTCAAAAACATGTCAAAACATGTTTACTTTAAAGAAAATTGTTGTTCACTTGAAATGTTTAATATCTAGGGTGCTTTTGAAGAAATTGTGGAAATATTATACACGACTTGACACAAAAATCTCCCCGTCTGACTTTTAAGCACTTGAGAGTGCACAGAAGAAAAACAAAGCCGATTTCGATGTTAACATTTTAAGAAATTGTCAGTTGTTCGAATTTTTTGCAAAATTTATTATTCAAATTCCTTTCATGCTTTCATTTCTGTAGTAGTTCTTGTTAAACTTGTTAATTTCTTAGAACTACCACGTCAATATGTTAATTTTTAATTTTCATCTTCAAGCGCATTAGCTACTTTCACAACTTCTCAATCTCACGCCCTCTTGGTTCAAGAAAAGTTGAGTACAAGTTGAGTGACTAGATAAGTTGAGTTAAAAGGTCTCAAGTTATTTGAATACATATACATTTACATATAAAGCCAATCGAGGATTCAACCATCATCAAAATAATTCAAAATAATCAATCCAATAATTGAATTCTCTATATTTTACTATAGGCCATCATCAAGCAGCCTTTTTGGACAAAACATTATCACTTTAGTTTTTTATGAAATGGCAAAACACTTAAATTGGTTCTTGCGGACCACAATTACTTGTAGATCGAGTGCCACGTATCTGCTTAACCAGTGAACCGGTGTGCGTTCAGTTCGGCTTAAAAGCACCGGTGTTTGAGCAAAGGCAACATTAATGTCATACATGATGAAAACTAACACCGAACTGTAGAAACGTTAGCTACATCGAGTTTGACAAATCGTTTAGTCCTGAATATTATCACAGATATAAACACAGTAGCGAAGTCACATGATTCCTATTCCTATGTAATGCAAATATTTCCGTGATCATTCACTGGAAAAACACTAAAGGAATTAACTTTCTGAAGACAAAAATTTTTCACTGAAAAATTGCTTTGGTCTTGCCTACGTAACAATTGACGGTAATGCGTTCCTTGACCCAATAACTCTTTAACAAAGTTAATTATTGCAATGGTTTTTAAAGAACTTCCTTGACGGTAAAATTTTGTTTTGAAATCAAGACAATTATCAATATGCAAACTGCGGCACACCTTGAATACTGACAAAAAAATTCCATAAATCGTAAACAGTAATAAACCAAAACAAAAATTTTACTATATATAAATGTACGCATGTGTAAAGTTTCACAGCAACTTAATAAATTGTTTTTGGGATTGAGTTGCTGCTCTGTAACATAAAAGTACTGAGGTCCTTCGTAGATCGAAGAAAATCAGAAATCGAAACCGGAAATAACAAAACGCAATAATTGATTTTGGTAAATACACAATTTGGAAGAAATGATATTTGAAAAAATTCAGTGTTACAAGATTATAATCAAACACTTACCCACTTTTTTATCCATACTTTGGTCAACGATTTTGGCATTGGATGATGTAAACGCTGTTAATTGAGATTGTCTCTTGTTAGGATTCTTACCTTTCTCTATTTGTAGGCTTAGAGACTTTGACCCATCAGCGCAAGGCTCCAAGAGCGCAAAATTGGAAGCGAAGAAAATGTCCTAATTACATTAGTAATTACAAGTTAAAAATCTAAAACACACTCCTCGTCCGAAGTGCACTTATTTCCAAACTATCGCGTATGATTCCGTCCACTGCTTTTTGAGTTATGTATAAACAAAGCAAAGTATTTGATTGGCTCTTATTAGACAGGCAAAGCCAATTGTATTAAAGTTCTCATGTTGGCTTGACTACGTAATACTTACGTGGTCATTGGTCGCGGCATAAAAAATAAGGTCATTACAGCCACTCAGCCACTGCATTCATAATTGCTGCTAATAGTCAATTGTATAGTTTGACTAAAAGAAACTCGGAACACGGCTTACAGCTGCACGTATTCTGATAAAATATACAATACTGTGTTGTACAGAAATGCCAGGGAGATTTGTTGATTTGGTTTAATCAAACTGCGTACCTCAAAATGGTTGCCATCAACAACTGCTTATATGTACAACAGTTTCGCATATAGCACCACAGTATATAGAATATACAGTAGGGCCACTCCATTGAATTTTCGTGCCACACATATCTTATTTTGCATGTGATTACCATATTGGCAGCCAGTAAATTGCATTGTGTGACCAATAGATTGACGATATGGCATGGCAGCCAGCTAATTAAATTTGGCCCTACTATATATTCCCTATACTGGTAGCACTAGGGATTATTGGAAGTTAAAAAGCAGCAGTCATAACTAACACTAATTTCTTTCTTATCCACAAGACTTGGAAATTTAAAAGTCAACATTGATCAAGGGGAATTATTCTGCCATAAATGATATGACTTTTGATGTTGTAGCGTTATAATACAGGTTTATCACATTGCAAAGCACATTCCCAAAAATCAAAACTTTAATATTTATATTGAAGGAAATAGTAGATTTAAACTTTTATCAAAGGTAGCTTGGTTAGTATAACGAACATTTTCATTCAGTATTTAAACGTCACACATGCACATTGCTGCTGGGTTAAAGAAGGTAAAAATTATGATATATTGTTTTTAACTACTTACTGATGTTCTCAAAT
The DNA here is from genome assembly GCF_021976095.1 of Xenia sp. Carnegie-2017. Lineage (NCBI taxonomy): Eukaryota > Metazoa > Cnidaria > Anthozoa > Malacalcyonacea > Xeniidae > Xenia > Xenia sp. Carnegie-2017. Next base: position 4,707,124 of record NW_025813493.1, on the reverse strand, counting down.
GTTTTCTAATTAAATGACAACTGTTTTCTGTATTTTATTTAATTTTATGATGAGATTTTTGTAACCTGATTTAAAAAGTACCTATATATCTTCCAAAAAATCTTTCTGAAAATTAAATGCGCATTATCAAGTTAAAGAATATCAAGCAACTTATCGTCATTAATAAAAAAATTGTCGACTAAATCAATACATTCTTGAATTGTGATCATCACTTTTCTGACATGCAAGCTTCCAAGCTTCAACAGCATGTGCAACAGTAACTTCATCAGGTAAACTCTCCTCGAGATCTTTAATAATTTCACAACCATCTCCTTCAAGCTTTGCATTGATGTACTCTGCTAAACTATATGTTAAGGACAAAAATTGAAATCTTAGTGGTATGAGCTATATAAACATAAGCTTTTTCTAATGAATACAACTAGCTTTCTGTTGATACAGTTAAAATAAGCATCATCGACTTATAAAATGACAAAATTTGATTGAAAAATTTTGGAAATGTAAAAAGCAGATGATTGTACAATCAAACTTTTTCATGATTTTGTATTACCCTTTCCTTTGTGAAAGGACATGTTTCAACACTCTTTTAACATTTTTCCGAAAATAAATACAAAACATTTGCAAATGTTTGTACATTTTCTATCATGACTTGTTTGTTACAATTTTGAAAAACGTTTTACGTGGTAAAATAAATTTAGTATCGTTTTGTATATATAAATGGTTGTATACAACAAGAGTTTTCACGTTAGACAAAGTGGTCAGTTAACGCCTTGAATTCAGAAAAATTAAATCGTATTCTCCAAACATGCGTGTATTTTTACCATGATATAGAATTTGAAATAAACTATTCAATGAAACGCTAACAAGTGACATTGGTCCAAACAATAAAAACGATCGACCAACTTTACGATGTAAAAGTTGGGATATGAAAGAAAGGACATGTAGCAGATGTTAAATAAGCAGCACAACAAATAGTTATGTAGCAAATAGTTTTACTTACGGCCAGTGCAACTGTTCGTCTTGTGCATTTTTCAAAAAGAGTAAAATAAGTTGCAACAATTCATCAACGAAACGATCAATTTTGATTTTCTGTAAACCACGACTTAATTCAAACTTTATTTCCCTTGTCAGTGCTGTCTTTATCTTATCTGTTACATCGTCAAATGGTTCCTATAGCAATACCACAAAGATTTCAATATTCCCATATCATCCTTTGCCTTATGTTTTTACAGTTACGCACTATAGTCCATATACAGTTCTTAAATCCATATCAACATAAATTGTTTTTAAAGGGCTGAATATATCCGAAGAATATATCAGAAGAAATATTTTTCATTGATGTAATTATGGTAGTCAATATGAGCTGTAGTTGCTTTATAAGATTAACGATAAATTTTGCTGATTTGAAACAAGTAAAAAGCAGGACTCACGTGCAAAATAATCATTATGTTTACCTAACTGATATGCTCTTGATCGACATTGGTTTTGTTAGTACCAAAACAAAATATACGTATAAGATTTTATCTGTTAGCGCAATTAATACCTTCACATAAGAATTCGTACACGATTTGTACCAAAATATAATCTAGGCCGAACAAACCTGTTTACGTCTAGTCAATATTTTTGCTCTTTCTAATGATAACAATTTCCAAAGCGCAACAACATGTTGAAGCTGACAAATCTGCTCTGCCTAAAATATAATTACAGAAACCCTTATAGTACATGTTGAAAGAATGCAACATACTTTTATGGCTTTCCCTCTTTACACCTTTGTGGCAGAGGAATAGGATAAACACTCATAAGCCAAAGAAAGAGACTACCTTTACAGACAAAAGCCTTGAAACACACAATAAAGACAAGGGCTTAATCCAACATTCAACAAGAACTTATTTGTACGATCGCGCAGAACTACGGCTCTAGGACTTAAGCCCCTCAAATAATAAAAATGGTTGGTTTAAGCCCTTCCAAAAGGATAGGCAAAGGAATGCGAGAATAAAAAAATATTAATATCGAATTAAAATATCAGAGCTTCAAATTTAAAGAATTAATTTCGGTCAAGCATCATAAGCCTGGGCTTTAACAAACTAGTATCGAACGAAATTTCCCTACTTTTTTCTTCTTCTTTTGATTGCAGACAAAGGACAAACCCTTCAAGAATGTTATTACACGTTTTTGTTTGATAAAGAAGATTTTAGCAAGAGAGTTTTCTACAAATTTAAAGGTCATCCATTTTATTTACACACAGCATAGCTACCTTGCCACTTTAAACCGTTTCTAGGATCAATTTTCAATGCTGATTTGATATTCACTGATAAGCATTCCTGGATTTCCTCCAGCACGATAAGAAACCAATGACATTGGGAGAGATTTAAGAACGTCACAAACATCAGTGAGTTGGTTCAGTTCACTCAAGATCTGATCTTCACTGGTCGACTAAGTTTAATCTACAAACAGAATTAGAAACCATGGATGTTAGAAAAATAACGACATTAGAAAAAAATGACCAAAATCTTGAAAATAAGATCATTCATACAGAGCAGATTCTATGTAACCTGAATACATAACAGAAAATATATTTCGTTTTGTTTTTCCTTATCACAATTAAAGTAGCTAAATTAGCTCCTTTTCTTATTAAGTGTACCTGAGGGATCTTTTGATTCAACGCTTTAAAAACAGCTCCATCACAAATATCTTTGCTGAACACAAATAATTCAACCTAGAAAAGCAGAAAATTAATTTATGTAATTAAACGCAGAAAGAGCTGACAGGACCATAAATTCTCAATCCATATCATTTATATCCTTTTCTGCACAACATGGATAACATGGAACTAACATAAATTCAGGGAACTAACCAAAGATGTAATTCTAGGTTTTCCTCGAATAAATCTGTCGATAAGTTGTCTTTCTAAAGATTTCCAGTTGAACTTCACAACTGTTTTTTCACCTCCTTCACCAACTTTTAGTGAATAATCACAGTGAGCCAGGACCATCGGCAAAATATCTCTCTCTGGATCATAGGCAACCAAATGCCCCTTAGTAACGTTCAACAGCGATAGCTCCTCTGAACTATAAAGATGTAAAAAATATCTAGCTAACAGAAGGATAGCAATGAAATATTTATTAGGGTGAAAACCTGCTCTATAACGCAATCTGTGTTTTCAGAATACATAACCAGCCTGAGGAATAAAAGTCGCCCTTTTCTTAAAACATAAAATTAAATGAAGTTCTCAACAGTGATGAATCCTAACAAACTCTTGCAAAGTTTATCTTACTTTTTATCGTCCTTCAACAAGCTTTTACATCGTCCAATAAAATTGTTATGTAAAGATACAAGGTAATTTGTCAATGCCAAAGAACACTTTCCAAGTCCTTTCCACGAAGGCAATAACATCAAAATTGGAGTAGCGTTGATAACTTCCTTCTCTCTCATTTCTTTTGAAATTCCGTAATGACCTAACAAGTCAATTAAGACAACCGCAGTTATTTAAAGAAATCTTGGTAATACAAACAAAGTGATTTCAGATATTACTCAACAGAATGCATTAGTTAACACTTAATTAGGTACTGATTTGTCAACCACTGTTGCTCTCATACATTAAAACAACGGAAGAAAACACATCAGTAAATAAAATAAATAAATTGAAAAATTCACTCTACATAGCATCAAACTTAACTCAACTTTTATTTTGTCACTCACCATCTTGTGGAATAGATGATCTAATGATTTTCCAAGCCATATTGAAACTGTTGATTAAGGACTTCACATGCTGTTTTATATCAGGGTCTACAAACGAAAAAGAGAAAATCAAATTTAAGGACTATTTCTTTGCCATGAAAAAGTATTTAATTGATCAAAATGTGAGACAAATAAACAAAACAAACTTTCAAAGGGTAATGAATGATTTCAATTCTATTCCATTAATCTTGACGTCTTAGCTATATATCTCTCTAAGAGAACATTTGTCTATTTAACAGACCCTAGATGCAAGCTACGAAGAAAGATGAATAATCTTGAAAAAACATGTTACAGCAGAAAAGGAACACGCATAACAATTATTGGTATTTTTAAGTGCAAGACGTCAATACAATGGAATAAAATCTTTTGTTTGATTAATATTGACAATAGGATATTTTATAAAAAGATGTATTAACCATAGAACAACAAGAACCATAGCTATTCTACAGCAGTAATGCAATTTACTACAGCAAATCAGACACGCGTTTGGATGTACCTCTTTTATATAAGTCTCCAATGGTGTATTTTTCAGCTTCATTTCGATCTAAGCAACGATGAAACTTTTCAAAAAGAAAACGTTGCAACTTTATAATATCCGGAAGATACTGTAGGGCACGAAGATGACATTCCTGGAAAAAGAAAAAGTATAGAAGTTTGTACAATGTATATTTTAAAATCTTTAACAAGTGATACTGGGCCAGGGTAAACACTCAATGTAGCTTAGATTAAAAAAGTAAAGTGGTAACAAAAAGTCCTAGTTGTAGACTGATTTTGACAAGTCCTAAACTAACCATAACATATTTAACAAATGTTGTGCTTTGTAATTCGGTGATGTTCGGCAATGTGATTAGTTTTGTCTGGTTTCTTAGTAGCTCGTTTGTGTTCAGTAAGTCTTATGTTTAAGTTCCTGCCAGTTTCCCCGATATAGGAGGCGTGGCAGTCGGAGCAGTTTATTTTGTAAACTGCACCTTGTCGTTCGTTGGGTTGTTCTCTGTCCTTTATGTCCGTTAGTACTTGTCGTAACGTTGTGATTGGTTTATTTGCGACACGTATGTTGTATGGTCGTAAGATACGCGAGATAGTCTCAGACGTACCTTTGATGTAAGGTATCGTTTCTGTTGTCACTGAGTTGTTCGTTTCGTTGGGTTCGTTGGGTTTGTAAGTGTTGCGTTTGATAAAGTCAGAGTTATAGTTGTTTTTGTCAAAAACACGTTTGAGATAGTTGTTTTCGTTGTGTAGAGCGTCAGGTGAATCACATATGATTTGTGCACGTCTTGTTAATGTTCTGATTGTGGTAGCTTTGTGTGATGTAGGGTTGTAAGATGATTGGTTTAGTAGTCGGTCAGTATGTGTTGGCTTGCGATAAACTGTTGTTCGTAGTTTTTGATTGTCATGTTTTACCAAACAGTGGAGAAAAGGAAGAGTTCCGTTTTTCTCGACAACTTTGGTAAATTGTATGTGGCTGTTCTGTTTGCTGATGTGAGTGTGAAAGTCATCAATCTCGTCTGCATGTAGTGCTGTGATTGTGTCGTCTAGGTCGCGAAACCAAAAAGGTTTCCCGAGTTCAAACCATTTACTTTATTATGTCTATTTTCATAAAATATTTTCTGCATTTTAGTTGTTTTATTTTAACAATAAATTAGAATAGCTACTTACACGCTGAAAAGCACACATGCATTTAATTTTAAATCTGTCTTGTTCAGTAGCCTGCAATAACTGTAATTCTTACATAGAAAGTAGCTACACCTAGCTAAATTTAAAGTTTTAAGAAAGATCAAAAATTAAAAAAAGTGAGTAACAGATTAGCGCCATTTGCACATTACATTTAAAATCATTGTAAAAGAAATTAAGCATAACCTTTTTTAAAAATTCATCAAGTACTTCACACTTGTCTGTTGGCACTGTGACACCTTGAGAATATTCTTGGTATTTGAAGGACAAATGTTCCATTGTGATTTTCTTGCGATTTCTCCAAAGTGCTGGACATGAAGTATCGAGTTTTGCAACGACATGGGAGCTTGGTTCATCTAATTCGTTGATCAATTTCATTAGCCGATTATTTCCTGGAAAAAGTGATGGAAAAATGTTTTGACCAATTATCTAACTCTATGTTTTGAAGAACCTGCATTATACTTTAGCATAAAAATATACGAATAGAAAGTAAAACGTAGCCAAACTGCCAAACGGCAAATTGTCATTAAATTTTAAAATAACTTTGTTCTCATAATGGACGTTTTACAAAATGAATTTCTTTGATTTAATTTGCAAACTTTTTATAAAGAAGCAAAACAGGAAAAACTTATTGAAATATATAATTCTGAACATAAAATTTTATACAGCACATCTAATTGCTTAGACACTGATGATAAAAAACAAGACTAAAAGTATTAATAGAAGTGTCACAGTTTCGTGACTGCATTTCATTTGAAATTTCAACATCATCTTGTTACGATTCCATGGGAATTTCGCTTCATTTTTCTTTCTAGAGATATTGATCGTGTTTTCATAGAAAATAATGATGCTCATCATAATGCAAGATATTGATCGTGTTTTCATAGAAAATAATGATGCTCATCATAATGCGAAGTAATGTTACCCGACTATATTTTTCATTTACATTGTTGAACATACGAAGAAAGAATTTTTTTCTAAATTGAAGCTGCTTTCTATAAAACATATTCAGAAAGATTAAAAACCGGCTTTAAAGGTTCTTCTTACCCAGTCGTTCATCGCTGACCATTTTACCTAAGGCATCTTGCAACAACTGAGAAACAACCTTAAAAAGAAAATATGTTACTGTAACACAAATTGTTTAATATTTATTAAATACCAAAACGCAAAAAACTACAATATCACCAGTATAAGATGATCATTTTCAGATTTTCTGTTGTTTTTTTTTCATTTTGTCTACTTGCTGGGGTATTGGTTAGTAAAAAAACACACGATAACTTACCGATAGAACAGGATTAAGGTAGGTAATCATAAATGCATCTTCCCAAGCTTGTCTTGACACTTTACTGCGCAAATCAGTTTGAAAAGCATTGATATTTCCTAACGATGGAAAATGTAGACAAAAATTATCACCGATCCAAACGTTTTGACAAAAAAGATTTTTTGTGATCAATAAACAATTGGATTTGTTAATGGATAGCCGAGGGTTGAGGGGTTTGGGTCGAGTCATTATGCATTCAAAAAGCAACAATCTAAAAACTACTGAAATATTTTGAAATCAAGGTTGCTTCCAGGATTGAAACTGAATTGGATGGAATTTTTATTTTTGAATTTATTGTTGCCTGTTGGTACGTTATAAAAGTATTGTATATTTTCCTTCTCGATTTTAGTAATGACCAACTATAGTACTGATATTTCTGTTACTTGCAATGAACGTTTTGTTTATTACAATTCAGTACACAACGTGGTCGTTGGTCACATAACTTCTAAAATCATGCATGAGTAACGTGGTGAAAATATTTCTTTTAATGATCTCCAAAAACAGTAGAAAAGAAAGAAACTAAATTTTAGATAATATAATAGAAAATCAAAATACGATAAATCGTCAGATGACTGACTTGGGAAATTTTAATATAAACTTCAAAAATTGTATCAGCAAAATCAGCAAACACGTTTAAAGTGGTATGTTCGACGTATTTATTTATTGCATTTTACTAGCCAGTGTAAACTGTTTTCTAATTTGTGACAAAGCTTTTAATTTTTCACCAAAAATTTAGACTCATTTATAATAACAAAAAAAGAAACAAACCATGATTATTTTTTACGATTTCTACAAAAATCAGATGGATGATCATAGCAGCTTGTTCAATATTTGTACCAACAAATCTTGCAATGCAACGTAGATCATTTTCTATATGATCTTTTATGAATTGAACAACGTTATTAACAGGTGGTTTGATAATAGCTGAAATATTCTAAAAAATTATAATCATAGAAAAATAAAGCATTAGAAAGTTTCAGCATTAATCTTAAGCTACAATAATGAAAAGCTTTGCTAAAAAAAGCTTAAACTAAAAATGTGTAAGAATCAGCTAGAACACTAATTCATGTTCTAATGATTCTGATGTTCTAATGATGGCTTTGGACTACAAGCCATTGAATCGAGTTGCTCTCGACATTTTAAATCTTGAGCCGTGTTAGAAATTAGAAGGTAGATAAAATATGTCGTAAATTCACATTTATTCAGTTTGCTTAGACACGAATTAAAACAAAATCAATTGAAGTTGGCATCAACTTTAACACATAGTAATTACTAATGAATCTGTGAAGGAATGAAATTCATTCATTTACACTTACCTGAATTTGGTCTGGAGTTGTTCCTAACAACATAGCCGCATGTGTCAAACAACGTAAAACACAACACGATAATGGGTTCAAATTTCTTTGTGCACTTGGAGGTTGATCCTGTGCACGTCCTAGAATGTGACCAGTACTACTTCGATCTGCACTAAAGGTGATACGGAAACTACGTAAAAATACGAGCAAACAACGACAAAAGAACATCATTGTTTTAAAACTATCATTAGTAAGATAATACGATTAAAGCTAAATTTTAAACCTTATTGTACCAATTAAAGGCAGAAAAAAGGTAAAAAAGTACAACCAACACATGTCAAGCTTTTTATGTTAGTTCTAAGATTCTTACGAAATACAAAATAAATTTATGTAAACATGCAAAGACGAACCTCGACGCCTGTCTATTATTGGCTGCTAGCTGATGATTTGTACCTCCAATAGGAACATCACAAGTTGGGCAATTATACGCTTGGTTTGGACGTCCACACTAAATTGATTGAAAAAAATAACAGCGTTTAAAATGTAGAAACACAAAATGTGTTACAGTTTTTAATATTTGCCTTTGCATAAACATTTTACATTAAAGGTAAAACCAGCAGCACATTCAAAAAAATAAATAATTGCGCACAAAAACATACTTATGTTAAAAGAAACTTACCTCAGTGATGACATAACGATGTCCGTTAATGCATTCTGAAGGGGTAAAAAAAATAAAAAAGTGTACATAATACCGCCATAGGTTAAGTATTAGAACATCTTATGCAGAGCCAATCTCTATAACTTACCATACCACGTGCCTTGGGTAACGCCCATGACCTCGGGACCATCATCGTGAGGCATGGTGGGAATGAACGCACTCTTAGAAAGGAATTTCATAAATAAAAAACTGTCATCTGTCTTACTAATTATTTCACGTCGTATCTGACAATAATCAACACTAAGTTGTACATCCATGTTAAATAAAGTGCTTTTAGTGACGGAAATTACTACCACTAAGGTTGTTGAACAACACCAACATTCCTTCTCAAAACTCCATTGGAAAATCTACTCTATACGGTCGTGAAAAGATACTCCCGAATTAAATTAAAATAGAACTCATTCACCATTTAAGTTGGTCACTGTTATGTTTATATTTACGATTATATAAGTAAATATTGTAAACACGTACCCTCATTGATCCTGGATTGAATGCAAGATTTGAGAAGGGAGCCAAAAGTTGATTATTTGGAAAGCAACTCATAACAACAAGGAAATGAATCAAGATTTCATTTAAACGTCTATCATTTAAAGTTTGGCCACTGTGTAGCTGAAGTAATTGCTGAAGAGAACTATTGTCAAAATTCACCAAGAGATTCTTCGCAAGAGGTAGCTTAAAGAAATTTAAATTGAAATGGTTTGAGTGTTAAGCATAGTGTTCAAAAATCAGTTCATATTCTAAAAACAATTACAACATTTCCAAAAATTAATTTTGCACTTCCCAATAAAATGCATGATTGATAATACTTAAATTATACTCAGAAAGTAAAAAGAACTGCTCAAGATTTATCTTTTAATATTTAATAGTAATGAATAGTGCACGTGCAACAAATGCCAACCTGTAACCAAAGCACAACAAGCAATGACGAAATACACTTTTATTTTTGTATAGTGCAAGTGATATCTAATGTTTTGGCATTTTGTTTCACTGTTACCCTACGAAACTAATTACTTTTGGAGAGTAATTTTTTTAACTGCCTGTATATAAGATTCCAAAGCATTGTTTCTGCACACAAAATACCTGAGTTGCTAAAACCTGACATCCAGTAAGACATTCATCGAGTTGTTCCACAATCTAAATATAAAATTATATTAATCATTCATACGAACATAATAACAAAAAAAGTAATTTTTTATAGTATAAATAATGTTTCCTGACCAACACACTTTACAGAATACATTCACATATGACGATGTATTTTTCAAGATATTCAACAAATATGTTCATATATTTTTCCGTAATGATGATACAAAATCTTTTATGAAATGTGCAATTGCTAGATTTATGGACAGAAAACAAATTTCTCGATCTAAAATATCGACTATATTTGATTCGATTCGTAAACGTAAAGTAAGTAAGACCAAGAAGTAAGAAATCATCTCCCGAATTACAGAGAAGGTAAGGGGGAGGGGGGGAGAAAATCCTGCTACACAGTCTTTGATAAAGTGCAATAAATATACCTTTGAAGGAACCCGATCTTCTTCGTTTTCAGTGGAAAAGTTGGTCATTACTTCGCAATAAACTGCAAGTAAAATATAACAGGACTGGGCACGATCATCACAGGACAAGTTCTAAAAAGAATAAAGTCTAACAAGTTTGTAACGTTACTATGGCTGATTTGACTAACTGCATTTCTCTCAAAGAAGAAAAATCATAAAGATCTTAAATTCAGCAGGTGATTGCAACTCCAAACAAGTATAGGGCATAAATATTTTCAAGGAGTTCATTCGATATTTTACAAAATAAGCTCCTTTCTTGCAGCCTGGTGCTCTAAGAAACTTGAAGTAGTTTGTTGTTTTAAATGTTATGTTAAAAATGTTTGATAGCTAGGCAAATCAAAACCTGCACGTAATACAAATCACAAATAGAGTAAACGTAGACATCAAATTTATTGAAGGAGTGTGGGTTTGCTCAACTATATAATATATCATATCAAAAGAAACATGATTTCAGCCTCAATTTTATATTATGCTGTATAAATATACATTGGCCATGTGAAAACAATCTTGTTGTTATAAGGAAAATAAATTATCTTACCCTCAAGATCAACTGTGTTTCTTCATAATTTGATGTTATTATTGCTTTGCCAATAGCTTCTCGTACTGTATGATAATTGTCGTGATGGACCATGAAACTGTCTGGTCTTTTGTCACGCTCCTATAGATATGGACATGCAAAAGACAGAAAAGTCAAAGTTTTTTTCAGAAAGTGAAGGTACAACAACAATCGTTCTTTACTTTTTGAAACTGCTTCGAAATGTATCAGAAAGCATGCAACTTCAACATTGTAATGGTGGCCTTGTACATAAGCGTGCTTTATCTAAGCATATCATATGATAAATCGCTAATTTGAATGTGAAGATCAAAGATTTGACATCATTAATAATACAATTTATTTCTAGAATAAAACAAACCACACATGTACGTATAAACTAGCTAATAAATGAACAAGTGGTTACCTCAGATTGTGGAGGCAAAATCCATTTCAATTCTTTGATCTTACATCTTTCTTTAACTCCATCGAAACCATTTTGATCATTATGGACCAACTGTTTTAGTAGGAATAACTGAAGAGCAGATTCATTGTCACATAAATGTTTAGCTGCTTGGATGCATTTTCTAAGTTCCGCATTGCTCTTTAAGTTTTCAGAAAGATCGTCATTCACATATGCAGGAAGTTCACTAAACGCAGCCCGAATTGCAGCAACATCTTTAAGGCTGTTAATGTCCAGGGTTTTGTGGGTACGAAAATTCCTTAGTGTTCTATCAAGGATTCTGCACAACATTATTATTTCAACACTGCCGTCAGTTTGTTTTGCTTTTAATAATTTCCCTGTTTCAACATCCTAAAAGAAGAAAAACCAATAGCTATACACTATGCACTTTTTAAATATCACAACATTAGATTTATAAGTGAATTACGCCTTTAACAACAAACGAATAAAAGCGCCCAAAAATTTGCAAAATGATTTTATAAAAACGTAATTTACCTCGATACAATGAACAAACAACACGCAAACGTTCATCAAATGTTCCTTGTTGGTAGATAAACCTTGAGCACGACAGAGATATTCTTCCAAATACGTACAAACTTCTTTTTCCCTTAAAAAAGCATTTTTTTAATACAACACAATACAATATTTTTTTGATAGCAACAACGCAAATTGATCTGTTCTGCTAGAATATTGATCGTTTCTTCGTGAAAAACCGAAACTCTCCGCTTTTTTGTAAGTTATCGTAACTGGCCAATCGAAAAAAAGTGCTTTGCCGAAAAATATTGAATAAAAATTCAAAAACACTTTCATTATAATAAAGATGACTTGTGATGAAGCTAGAGCTTACAATGTACAAGTAGATAAAAATGTTACCACTGAAACGCATTTCCGCAAGACATCGCTATTACTCAGCAAATCGTGCCCGAACTTTAGCATAAATAACACTAATCACTAATTTTCCTTGCAGAAACACAAACAAAAAATGACGTTTCTCATTTTATGTAATCAAAATTGCAGCAGCTAAAACGTATTGGAATTATTTGATTGATTTTCTCAGCATTAACATACCTTCCTTTGATTGCAAGAAGTTGTTGTAAAATGTATGATCTTATAACTGGAGTAACATCAATGCTGTGACCATCGAAAGGAGAAAAATCTTCTGTGAATTTTTCATCGTTTATTACATAAGCAATGAATTTTTTTACAAGTTCATCTTGTGGTAAATCATCACCAAAGCAATAAACAGAGACAACACTCATGAAAAAGGATTTGCAGCGATTACGAAAACTTCTCCACAACTCCAACGAAAGCCTAAATAAATAAAGTACTTATAAATGGAAAATTTTACTTTTTAAATTACATATTTATCAAATCTAGCTGTTTGAGAAAGTCTACTATCAATCTAAAAGTTCTTTTAAAGAAAACTATAAATTAAAAAGCAATATTTTCATTTTATAAGCATATATATAAAAGCAAAAACGACTCATTCAAGTGGAGAATGAACGTTGTTTTTCTGGACAAGACGCCCTAATTTATGACCAAACGTTTATACCATACATTAAATACACACATGTCTACTTTGATTGTAAAGCTTTGAATACAAAATAGTTACCTTATTGTTTCATTAATTTGCAATTGAAAATCATTGCCAACATCGTGTCTACATGCAGGACATACGTCATGATCGTTAAGCCAATTGGTTATGCAAGATAAACAAAACACGTGACGACATGGTAGCTGTACAGGATCTTGAAGTGATCTCTTGCAAATGGCGCATTCGTCATCAAATCTAACATTATAATAATTCATTAAGTATAACAGAAATGAACATACAATTAAGGTTCCATGTTAAGGAAATCTTTAATGCGCAGATAAATTGTAAAAAAATGTGTTGCTATGATACAAAATTTATTATTGAATGCAGTGTATTTTAACATAAAGACTTGAAACAGTAAAAGTATATTATTGGGTTTGTTTTTCAAAATTAATACCTCAATGTAGGAGATCAACACGCATTTTATGAAAATTATGATCATTACCACAAATGTTAATAACCGTGACTCTTTATCGGTATACTTACTTGACAATTCGTTTATGCAAATCTTTACTGCAGTCTTTCAAAAATCTTTCAATAACAACTATAGTACGTAGTGAGGTTAAGTCGGGACTTTCACCTAATGCCTAGAAAAGGAAATAGGCGCTAAAGGAAGTCTGCTGTTGAAAATCAGTGGCTTTGCTTTTTCAAATTCGTAACCTTTACAACTTGGTTATTGAACTTAACATGATGCATAAAATACAACTGGACACAAGTTTATTGACAGTCCACGTGTATCAGTACAGCTGTGTCTTACTCGACCGTAATGCACAGCAAAAAAAATTCAAAATGATTTAATATGAAAAAGCCTTTTTTAAAAGGCGTTTCCATTCAACGGAAATGAACTATGGATGTAAGCTAATACGTGAAAACTTTACCTTTAACAATTTCAAAGCATTACGACCATCATCAGTATGATTCAAATCCTCAGGTGGACAAGTGTGTTCAATAAACATACGTACAACATCCAAACGTGTGAACATGATCCTATGTGTAAAACGCATAAGAACAGAATGTAACTTTAAGTAGATGTTAAAATTAATGTCTAAAACATAGAGTTCATAGCGACCTAATGAAGGATATTTTGAACATTTTTCTTTGTATTACACCAAATTTTTCAGAAAAACAAAATTAATGAAAGATTTTTATGTGTGTATAAAAATTCTTTAATAAAACATAATAAAACGTTCGTACTCAGTCTCCTTTTCTCATAGCCATTATATCATAAACACAATTCTTTGCATATTCTATCCAAAGATCAATTCACACTTACCAACAAAGTTTCAAAATCTGCTCAGATTTTTCTGACAAAAGAGGAACAACATTTTTTGAGTTCTTACTGTCCGTTATTGACGCTTTCATAACCTGAATGATTGGACGTAGACATTGAACTTGATTACACCACGTCTTTCGTTTATGAAGACGCGTAAAATCATTTAAATTAGGCTCCAGTTCTTCTAGACAGCACTGAAGAGCCACTGCATCTAGGCACTAAAATGGTGGGAGAAAGTATACAATTGTACAAAGTTTTTAAGGCAAATGGTACTGTATTAATACTTGTAATGAAGTGGAGATAAAGTATTAAAATTTGCTGTACATGCTTTGACAAAACAAAAATTGGTGGGTAGAGTATAAAATTACATATCACGTCTATATTTCTACAACAACAATATTCCACAAATGGAATAATTTTCCACAAATAACTAACTTTGTGACTTACCAATTCTGAATCATTAATTGGCAATGGAGATTCCATAAGTTTTTCTACCACTTGAGGAAATGCATGAACAAGTTCAGAGAAATTCAGCATACGTGATTGAATCATGGAATAGGCAAAATGAATGAGAGGAATGTCCAGGTGAAATTCATCGTTTTCATGAAAAGTTTGGTGTATTTGCCAAGACGTCGCAAGTACAGCCTCGTGTATCAACTGGTAAAATAGAAATATAACATTTGTTTAAACGTGTATACGTCCATTTCTATAAATGTTGCTTTACAACTATCGGTGACCAAAACGTACGTTGCTCTTAAAAGTGTGCTTTGAACGCATTGGCCAGCACATTGAATATTTAAAGTTAACAAACCTTTAGCTCATTTTTAACAATTGGCTTATACATCATATGTAAAAAGTCATTTAAATAACAATTCGCTGCTTCCTCCTTGATATCCGGATCTTCAAATGCCAATTTCTTCAATCTTCCCAAAGGAGAAGTACCAAAAACATTTCTTAATGACGTCAATCTGTTTGTAATAACTCCTGAAATGCAACAAATGTATTTGTTGAAAGAAAGAACAATTGTTCTAACCAATTTTAAAATTTGATCGTTAATATATTCTCAAAGATTAACCATGCAAACAGAGTACATCAAATTATTATAAATTAATAAAAACAGTTTTTAAATATTGAAAAAAAGGTGAACAATTGAATTGAAAATGCTTAAAGTATAATATAAACATTCCTTTTAACTCAAACAATGGGTGATGAGTAATTTATTTTCTCTATTTTGAGCTCACAGAAATCGCAAGGCTCGTTGTGTTTACTGAGTGGGAAGCAGTGAAAGTTTACATTCTTCAAATGGTTTGAATCTGGGTTGGTTGTCCATATTAATTTAATTTATATAAACATCTTCCAATTTTTATATTTAAAAATTTACTTATAATCATCTGATGGTTCGGTTCTCTCTACGGAAAAAAAAGATTAAAATAATAAATATTTTTTTAAATATGACAACAACCTGGAAGATCTTTTTATGAACTAAATCAATATGAGTTAACATTCCATCTTAGATGTGACAACCACTTTCTGAAAATTTGAGCAAGATGCAAAAGTAAAGATTAAGTGGTAGGTATATTAGGTATACAATGGAAAGTATAACTATATTTAAAAAAGCTTACATTTCATGTGGTTGATGATTAATCACATCTATTGCAAAGCAATTTTGAAACTCTTTGTGATTACTCCGCTTTGCAGTAGCTGTTTGCCAGGAAAAACGGGCATTTCAGACCCATAATCACACATGACCACGTATGAGCACCGTTTGTTCGTGCAACATCATGCCTATTTTAGTTTCCTTTTACTTTTACTTTTATATACATTCCAGTCTTCTCAAATGTTAGAATGATTTTACTTTAAAAGATTTTAAATTAATTTAAAATTCTCATGTTTATGTAAATTTCTCATACGTGATAACGTGTTCGTGAGGAATTTATGTAAATTTATTGCGCAAACCCTAGTTACGCAAAGTTTTTTCCAATTAAAATTTTATATTTTTGTTAAATTTTCAAAAACTACAGCGGTCACTGAACGAGCAACCTAGAACTAAATAGCCCGGCGCTCGCTTAATCGAAGCAAACCAAACTGCCGTAGAACATAGAGGAAAACACTATAAAATTTCTACATACCCCCCACTTGCAACAAAAGAACGTGAACAATGTCTTTAATTATCCAGGAGAATGGAAATTTTCCTTCAAAAGGATGTCCAACTCCACTGCTCAACACAGTAGCTCGTTCTCGTAGCCTACCGGATACAGGTGAAATGAATGATTCATAGGTTATTGCCGTAAGGTTGTCTTCCTTTAACATTTCAAGCCATAACTTTCGTGTCCAAGTGTTTTCTTCAAGAAGCAAGTTGAGGTTTTTATTACGATCACAATACGCAATAACTTCGGACAAAATAGGAGACACAATTGACGATAATTTTTTGCCATAAAGCTTTCCTAAATGTGCCAGTTTCCTGTAGATGTCCCTGACATAACGCTTCCTCTTGAAGCCAAAGTCTTTGATCATCAAAGCATCTTTCATCACGCTCGCGGAGCAGTTTATACATACGAACAACAAGAATGGTAGATAGGTCTAAAACAAACAAAAATGTACTCGTATATGCGTATGTCCCGCAGTAAATTTCAGCCACGAAAAGAAAAATGCAAAATTGTTGGAAACCTGTTTCATCTCCATCTTCGGCAGGTAAGCAATCCAGTAATATCTCAATTCGTTTTGTGGCTCTCAAGACGTCATTAGATTCGTCAAAGACTCTTGCAGCAGCAGTTTGCATGCAGTTCCTCAGCAAGACTGTGGGACGTATATTTTCTTCGTATAAATTCTCCTCAATATTCTATATAATCAAATAATGATAAAGAAAAATTTTAATCAAAGCGATAGAAAACTGCTGAGGACGGTTGATAAATTTGTTTATTTCGTAAAAAAATCACGGTATCTTTTATTTTTTGAAAAATGCCTCATTTTCATCTATATTGAGCTTTAAATAGATCAACCAATCTTTAAATAGATCACTTTCGATGAATTAAATGTAATAAAATGTCGTAAAAATTGGCCATTAGTATAATATATACGTAAAGATTGTCTATTTTTTGTTGAAGGCTACCAATTAGCCTGCTCGCAGCCTGAATTTCCTCACTAGCTACCGAGTTTGCACACTTTGTTCCAAGATCTATAAATGCATGAGAGTATAAAACAACATTTTTATTGAACCTTGTCAGGTTAGTCTTACCTGCACATCACTGTCTGTCGGTGATTCAAGGTCATCATTTAGTGATAGTCGTATGTCTCCGAGATCAAGATTTTATTTGAGGAAACATTTAAATTAAAAAGATCACTAACAGATCGATTAACAAGTAGTTCAATTTGCGGTAACTTTTCATTCGCCTCAAGAAGTTCGTCAATATGGACACATCGCCATTTTCCACCTTGAAATCCCACAAAATGCTGACAGCCACCTGCAATTCTTGGCAACTGGATGATAAAGATAATATGAACGGGTTTCGGGTCAAACGTTTCCAAAGATGTACGACGTGTTTGATCAACAAGATAACGACTGCATGCAATAAGATTTGAATTTTTCTCCCCGTCATCACACTGCACCAATAGGAGTCCTTCAGCACCTCCAAGTTTGATGAAGAAATCGCTAATCAATATAAATTTATGAGTTTACAATGAGGTAAAAACTTTAGTAAAAAAAAACAAAATAATAGACTTACTCCAAAGTTTTGACAAATTGTTGCTCCGTATGAAATTCTTGAAGACTTACACATCGTGATTGCCAGCCTAGGAAACCAGCTTCAGCTGCTATAGCACGAGCATTTGCTTCCGATAAAAGTCGCGAGTGGGTGGTTATCTGTAAAATAATTCAACAGTAAAATCACAGCATAGAAACAAGCAGCAGGGCTACGTCGCTGTGAAACTGGCTGCTGCATATTTAATTAGATTATTGGTTGCTGCTAGTTACCTCAGCGCTTCTATTGGTCGGAAAATTTAATGGCTGCTACTATGCTAATGACATGCGTAATACGATATGCCTTACACAAAAAATTTCAATAGAGTGAAACTACTGTTTGGTTTTATACTATGATAAAATGAAGTTCTTTTATTCTTCATTAAAAATCGCATTTTGAAGAAATAAAATATATATATGTCATATATTTGAAACCTGAACGAGAGAGCCACTGTCTGCTGTGCTGCCTTTTGTTTGAAAACAATGAACTAAATATTCCTTCAAACTTCCGTGGTGTTGATTTTGGTAATATTCCCTACGAATTTCAATGGCTCTGTCTTTTAACTGTGATACTGTGAGTCTGGCAATTGCATCAGGAGATGCACATTGTAAAAGGGTTTTCTTTGAATCTTCAAGTATCTAATAAACAACAAATTTTTATAGCTTTAATGGTCTTTGATATTCGCAAATTAATCATTGCAGATAAAAATAAAAGTGACAAGAAAGATATAGTAAACCACAACTGTGACATGTGAAATATATGACCTCTTGTGAAGTTTTAAACTAAATATTAAAAAATTCTTTTTCGTACTTACAATTCATATATATTCATAGCAAAAACATAAATTTATTATTCTTGCTATTTTTCTGTTACACCATGAATACTATACTTTGAAATATTCCTGGAATGTAAAAGTTTTACAAACATACCTTAAAATCAGAGTAACCATACTCAGATTTTTGAATCACCACAGTAGCTGCTGTATCACTGTGATAACCAACAAAACAATCACCTGGTCCAAATAAACTAAAATTGAAAATAATATCTGAGTTATTTCTAAGGTTTTTTGGTGCATGTGGATGCAACTTTGAGTTGATTGCAACTTTCCTAACACGCATGCACACTAAGAAAAATGGGAATTAGGGCATCGCATAATTCAAACTGTGAATACGAATTTAGGTGTAAGTTCAATTTATACGTGTTTTATTGTTTCATTTTCATTCCGACATGTAGAAATACTGTCTTGAAATTCTTGTGTAAATCATCATGGCATTTATTGCTTCTTTTCATAAATATAAACAATGCAATTCAAAACATAAAAAAACAAGACAATCCGAAACAAGTTGCAAGGGGTAGACAAAAAGTACTGGCACTCTTATAAAAATTACATGCTTATCAACGAAGCTGGTTGAAAACCAAACTAGCTATTGCATACCCACAGCATTATTTTTGCAATTTCTTAGTATTCTGTTTTTTCTCTTTTAATAGCCAGACTAAACTTATAGTTGACGATCGTGAACATAACATTTTTGTTTCATTTATTTTTTAACTGCATTTTTTATATTTCTGGAATATTCTCTCTAAATCTAAGGAGCAACAAACATTACAAATCTCTTAACTTTAATTTCCACGTTGCAAAACTTAAAAAATAAAACTTATCACAAACTTGATGAGACCCTATATGATCATGTTCATTGTTCAGTGTTTTCGTTCATGCAAATATATATTTTTAATGATATAGAGAATATCTTTGGGTCTAATATAATTCCTAGTCAAAAACCCTGTCCAATCCGAAGTCAAGAATGTTTATTCAAACTCTATACACTTATGGTCTAGGTAATATTGAAAAAAATTCTTAAACATTAATCGACGTCTTTCTAAATCAATTAAAAAAATCCCGATCAAAAACACTGGCAGTCCGTAAGTTTGATTGTGGGATGCAAATATTATCGTGCTTATTCAGTAAAAACAAGGAATTTCACAAAATTTGACGAAAATTGTATGACAAGTTCAACTGGCAAGACAAAATGTTAATATGTGAAGTCCATAAAAGTGCTCTTTCAGACTCCATTGAATAGGAATGGTTTGTCAAATAATTTAATACACCTTTCTTGTGATGAATATTCGTTCTTTGCTTTGGACAATTTTGCAACCCACTTCTCAAGTTCTTCAACCAAATCAGTTTGACGTTCAGTCAAGCCAGTTGACATCACCAGCAAATGTTTCTCAAGACGATTAATAAGAGGAATTGGAAAGCGTTTGTAAACGTCATCTTTTTCAGCAATCACTATCAATCTAGAATATGAAGTAGAAGTTTATATCATTTGAGACAGAACTTGGCAAAAATTTGTTCCAACAATATAAAACCATAATGGATTATCTATAGGAAGTGGTGCAATGAATTGAAGTGAAACAAAAATTGTTCCAGTGCTTATAGTATGTAATAAAGTAGATACAATAACCGTTATTGATCTTTCTTACAAAGAATGAGCATCACACAAAAAATTTACTTGAAATTGTCAGCAACACGGCACTTGACTCTGTGGTTTCCAAGGCCTAGATCGACGTATTTTGTTGATCAAGATACACGTAATACTACAAAAGATATAGGTACAAAGTTTATTATTTAGTTATAGCTGAAACTATTCCTCCGAATATAGCATTGATTAGCAAAATGAAAAATGCTGATAAATAAAAAAATTCATATTGACACGTGTAAAATACCCCATAGTCCCACTCTAAAACGAGCTCCACCTGGTCATTGGCTTTTACACCTATACGGTGTTTGCTCTACAGTTTGAAATTTAGAGTATTCCAAATCGCCATGCAGTTACAGCATAAATTATGCTAACCTGGTTTAAAGCATCATAAAGACTTTCATAGAGACTTTCCAAGTTAAGTAAAATCACCATTCTTCCTGTTTCCATGCAGACTTTAATACGATTTATATTTCGACAAATCTAAAATTGATATCATATTGAGCCCACTTGCAGACAAGGCTTTATACATACACATGGTTAGTTTTCCCAAACGTCCTGTAACTTATTGAATTGATTATAGGTGTCTTGTGTGTGTTTTAACAACGTCAAACATATCGAAAAAGTTATCAAAAATATATCAAAGCTGTTACAACTTATTTTAACAATAGAAAAGACAAAAATTCAAAACAGCATTAGCTTTACGGTTGATATGCAGCTATATTCACACGAATTGAAAATTGAAAAAAACGAGAAATGTTTCACGTTTTGAACTTTTGAGTTTTTTCAACGTTTGCAATGTAACAGCATTTTGACATGAAAAAATGCTTCATATTTTTATAGCATAGGAAAGAGACATAAAGTTTAATTTTGACCATTTTATGTAATTGATTGCATGAAACTCTACAAAATCATTAATTTTAAAAGTGTCAGGAAGCTATTGTGATTAAACAATGTGTTCTAACTTGGCTTTCAGCCTTTCCGTGCTAAGTATTTACAAATTCAATATAAATAACTATTCTTTGCTTTAAAAAATAATAAGTTTAATGTAATAGAATAAGAGCAATATACTACTTATTTCTACAAAGCACAATTTTCAATTATATATACCTGTGTGTATTGTTGATCTTTTGGAAAACTGCTGCCAAAAATCACTTCAGGCTCGTGCTTATGAAAGTTGTTGCCTTGTAGTAATCTCAATGCTGCATAGTTCTCAGTCAAAACAAGTAAATAACGGCTTTCTCTGAAATTTTAATACGTATGGATGTAAGAATTATGATATCACAACAGTCATTTGTGCACTGGTAGGCTTGGCACATGACTATAGTTTGAATAATTTAGTATGAAATACCCTTCATTCTCTGTTCTACCCAAACTGTCTTGAATAAGACTGACGGGAAGACATTCCGGTGAAGGAGTCTAAGAACATTGCATATTAAATTAAAATCCGAAAACTTTAACAAGTTTTTTTTATTGTATGCGTAGTACATTACCTTTATATGTTTAAGCCTTCGGAAATGTCGACTAAATATTTCAACAGGATTAACATCATCCAAACCACTAAAATTTCTTCTGATGCACTGCTCTAATTTAGTATCACCAATCCAAGCACCATCATTAGTAACTCTAGCTGATCCATTTACCATCTTTACAAGACTATTCAAACAACAAGGAACAAACGCAGTGTTTTTTACAGAAGATAGTTCCAATTTAAGACTACATTATAAAATGTAGACGCTAAGCTTAAAGCCAACATATACAGAATGTACTCGTACAAATTGTTTTGATGTACTTTAAAATAAAAATATAGAGTACGAAAACACATTCATACCTATAAAAATCTCTCAGACCAAAGAATTCGTCTTTTTGAGCGTTTTCTAGAGTTTTGGAGACTTTCTGCTGTTCATACAAATCAAAATATCCTTCGCACAACTTTTTCATGATTCCTTCAATATTATCATCATCATTGCAAGAACATATACCCCTAAAAAATTTGTAATGACCAGGAACAGTAATTTGTAAATTTGTTAAAGAAACACTCATTTTATGTTTTGATCACAGGTCTTATTTGCAATACGTTAAGGTGGTGATTGCTACAAAATTCAACAAAATGTTTTATTAGCGTTTACAATTCTTGAAGCAATAGTCATACAAGTTTTCATTGGAATTCATAAAAAACATACTGAAAAAGTATTTTAGAAAAGATCACAGGTGACCAGTCATGTATGATCAATTTCATATATTTAAATGAGAGTTTACTGAAATTAAATCGATATGTTTGCTACAAACCTTGCACTGTCCAGAAGTTCAGTTTGGCTTGGGGCTCCTCTACTCAACATTATTCCACGATTCATTTTTGCAGGGTCCAACGCCCAGTTTGACAAACCAATAAAACCTACACGGTTATGATCAAGTGTCTTTCCAGATTCTTCAGAAGTGGCTGTACCGTCTTCAAGTAATGGATGAAGTGTCTTAAGTGGCATCAATGGTGAATCTTCAGCTAAACCAATTTCGTCTAACACAACTACGGAGACAAACTTGCTCAAATCTTTGTCTTTCTGAAGTTGGGAACATTGTTTAAAGATGGAGACGATGCCATCAGGTGTAGATAAAGGGCTGCATTGATACGATTGCATGTGTATCTAAATATATTTTAAAATATGGATTATTATACGCTTTCCATATAACTATGAGCAAAACAGCCAGGAAAGAAAATTAACGAATTTCAATCAAAACTATAGCAACAAAGCTATCTAGCACTAAAGTGTCGCTACGTTCAGTAAAAAATCAAGAATTGCATTTAGGACAGTCAGCTGGAAGCTTAAGGTAGCTTGTTCCTTTAGAAAAAAACTTTTGGCAAAGTTGAAAAAACTTTCTCACCTGTTTCAAATTCTTAAACAGTTCGCTGTTAGAATTTCCAGCTTGCATGTTGGTTGATATTACATCTTTTGCTAGAGACTTTGAGCTGCCTGGTTTACCGACTACAAATAAAGGGATTCGTAGTTCTGCACATATCGCCATCATAAAAACATTTTCACAAAGTGCTGTATTTCTTGCAATATTCTGGCCAAGTTCCACATCGTGCAAAAACGTTCGTTGACACCTTTTGTAAAAAAACATTATTTATATATTTACCAAGTTCCAAGAATGGAATCATATCAGCTAAGTTCGTCAACTGTCGTTATTAACTTCACGTAAATACAAACTTTAATTATAATTTCAAATTGACATTTACAAAATGAGTTATAATGTCGCTTCATCAGGTTTTGTTTGAGTAAGGCACGTACGTATAGAAGTGGCAAAAATACAGTACAAATTATGAGAGAGATTTTTTTAAACATCTAGGTCATTAACACTTAAGACTCTTACTTTACTATTTCATCCACCATCCTTTTAACACCTCCAGGAAGTGGGCATGATTTGTCAAAATACTTGCTGATGTACCGGGAATACGCATGTCTTTCATTTAGTCGTGCATAATAACAAACACCAATACCTTGGACGATGGAAAACACAATACGATTTAAAGGCTAAAGAAAAAGGGATAATCATTTTGAGTGTTGATAATTGTGTTCACCGTAAATATTATCACGGTTGACAACAAATACAGAAACAGTAATAAACTGTGAGCAAATTTGAATACAAAATAAGCTTATAAAATTGAGATGTGAGTTCTGGACATGGTACAATGACATATCGTTTCAAGTAAATTTGACTTGCCAGAAAAAGGAAATTACCAACAATTATAGCTGTTGGGTTTATCGAACGCAAGCCAAATAACATCACACGACTATAATTCATAAACGTTTTTGTGTACCATAAAACTAAACTTAATCTTACCAAACTTTCCTCATCTTCTTCTTCACTGTCACTGGAATCATATTCCTCTCGGTGAGAATCATTAACAATTTTCATTATTAAATCATAATTGTGGTAAAACCAGTTTATTACTGTCATTGTTCGTTCAACATCACGAAGGCTGACAAAGCTACATTCGTTCTAATCAAAAGAGGGGAAAATGTTTGTGGATCATAAATTGATCCGACATTTAAATGGCTCTTGAAAAGATCTTTTTAATGTTCTACCTTTTGTTTCCGCATGTATTTTTGGGAAGATGACAAAATTTTAGCAATACATGAAGCTTGGACATCATTTCCACTTATTTTTTCATCGGATGTAGCAGATGTCTTAAATTGTAAAATGTTGACATATATATTTTGTGTATAAGTATTCGATAGGTAATATTTCAATGTTTATTTGTTGGTCATGTTCATCGGTTGATAAAGCATATAAATTTGTATTATGATATCACATATACTTTGTTGCATAGTTTTTTCATTTTTATTGGAACATCATGTTCATCTTTCTATGTTAATAACAACTACGTGGAAAACATTGAAACTTACCGGTATTATTGAAGGCGTGGTCACATATCTCTTCACTATTTGTCTGGTATATAGTTCTTCAGTGTGATCTGTCAGCTGACCAAAGTCCCAGACAAGAGGTCGCATACTTTCAGGTAAAGGATGGACACGATACACGAGCTGGCGGAGAGGAATGGAGCCTGCGAAAGATAAATATAACATCATAAACTATTTATAAAATCAAACATAAAACTTCTTTAATAAAAAACGAGCTTTATCTGCAAATTAACGAAGAAAAAATCAATTTGATGATTATTAGATATAGTTGTCACGTTTCAAAACAAAGATTACGGGTATTTTATCAATTATAATAAAGGAACAATTATTCGTTACACTAATTTAATTCCGTACCTAGTTTATCTTCAGTCTCGTCAGCAGAAACATGGTAACCCAAACCAGCTGATTCCAATTTTTTAATCATCTCGTCAGTGTGTCTTAAATGAAGTAATAGTGGTAACTTTATAAATGTCTGATACAATCC
This sequence comes from Xenia sp. Carnegie-2017, assembly GCF_021976095.1. Classification (NCBI taxonomy): domain Eukaryota; kingdom Metazoa; phylum Cnidaria; class Anthozoa; order Malacalcyonacea; family Xeniidae; genus Xenia; species Xenia sp. Carnegie-2017. The sequence goes on along the minus strand of NW_025813493.1, from coordinate 4,681,844 downwards.
ATAGCAAAGATTATTTAAAAACAACACAAATTTAAAATTAGTAACTAACTTCCTGTATGGATTACACGCGGCAATAAAATGAAGACTAGTCAATTTTGGATCGATATATCGTCCCTTCACTCGTCGATCAACCATTATCTCTTTGATGAGATCAATTGCATCTGTTGTATTTGCTTCATCAAAGAACAAAATTGTGTCAACATTTATTTTTTGGTTACATAAAGCCAAAATTTCCGCCTCGGCAACTTTCTTCTCTATTTCGTCGTAGCTTGTTCCGCCATGAACCTGTATAAACACAATTGAGCAACTGTGATCGATATCTAGGTGAGAATTTTTACAGATGCAAACATTCACTAGAAAGTTACGTTTCCTTCAAAATGAATGATCCTGTTTTGCCAAATACATTATAGCATCACAAGTAACTCAAATTTTATGAAAAATGCAGTAACAAGATCAATGGAAGTCAGGTAAGACTCGTAATTACGAATTGTTTGCGGCTGCAAAATGAAATTCGCAAACCTTCATGAGAAGTAAGTTCTTTGGTCCATCAAGTCCAGCCTGAAGCTGACACATAAATCGTATCAATCTTGTTTTACCACAACCCGTTTCTCCCATGATAATGACAGGAATGCCACATCTATACAGAAAAAAGAAAAGAAGAACGTGCGTTACATAATTCCAGGTTGCAGTGATTCAATCAAGGCAACAGGGACGTTTACTGACGTATTCCCCAATTCAAATACAGAGATGAGAGATGTTTAATTCTTACCATGTTTATAGAAATGAATGGTATGTCTACTGAGTTAAAATCTTCAAAATTAATATGGAGTTTTTGCCTGAATAGTGTCCATAAACAATGGCTAAAATCAGTATGGTATTCTTGTGCATGGAAAGTTTTCATTTCTTTCCATTAAAACAAAAATAAAATAGACAAATGACAATTTCAACTTTTTCGTATATATATTTAGCGACCTGTAATATACTTTGAAAAATATGTACCAAATTTTACTCAATTTACCTAAATCTCATGTGAATGGCCAAAATTTTCTCAACGTTGTCAGTGGTAAGCTCGTACGTTGGATCAGGATCATGAGGATAATCAATACCCATGACCTGACATAAGTCGTTAATCCTCACATCACTAGAAAATAACCATACACCTAACTGTAAATGCCGTTGCTATGGCAATAAAAGTTATTCACTTTTTTGAAACTTTTACAAGAAAAAAATTGAGGTCTCTACTCCAAACTATGAAAACAAGATTGTATCTTGTTACTTGTAGTCTTGTATGTCAATAATAACAAACTAACCGTCCACTTATTTCGTAGTTTACATCAAAATCTACTCCTTGCACTTTCAGTTGACCTCTTAAAGTGGTTGGCATCAAACGTTGTTCTAAAATAGTTCTATTTCCAGGGTCCAGCAAGTCTCCGTTATCATTCAACAAGAATCCCAGAAACGTCATACTGTGACGATCATGGTTGAAGAAAATATATGGATGCGGACTGAAAGAAAATTAAACATATTTAAAAATAAGAAATAACCACATGAATTATGTTTTACAGAGAATGATAATTACTCAACAGTGATTAAAGAAAAAGGTTTGTATCATTCTCATTCATTGTTGCCATTAGTTTAATATTTAGTATTTATAAAAGTAGATCACTGTAAGGACATGGAGTTCAATGAGAAGATACATTATACTAATTACATAAACTTATTTGAATAGTTTTACATTAAAACATAGAATGTTTGCAACGGCCGCCATGTTGGTAGAAAATCCCACATAGTGAAGTCTCATAAAGGTTGATATCATGCATCGTCACTTTGGTGTAACCTTCCAACATAGCCGTTTTGACGTCACATGCACGAAAACACTCTATTGAGTTATTTCAAATGTACCTTAATTCCCAACGTCGACGTATTTGAAAGGGCTCTAGATCGTCATTTACCACCTCATCAGCATCATCGATACCCAAATTGCGATCACTTAGCGATCTGGTAGCGAAGTCCTAGAACAAAAACAATTTAAACGAGCTAAAAAAACTTGATGAACAAGGTAGAAACATCTATTTTAAACTAGCTATATTTTTAAACAAAAGCATCTCTAGAATCTCTAAGCCAGTACAGACAACATTTAAAATAAAATTAAAAAATGGATTTGAAATGCGTAAAAAGTTAAGATCAAATTGCAAAAAGTAATTTTTAAAAGTAGAAATTTGTGCAATTGTTCAGAAAAGTGCCGTTGTGAACACACAAATAGAAATCTTTTCATAAGTCAAGACAAGCGGGAGTGATTCAACGTAGAACAGAAGAGATTTTACAAGCAATGAAACAATGGTCGCTACAAGTTAAGCTAACTATTGAAAAACTACGTGAAAATGTAAATCTTACCCGTGACATTTGGATCATAAAACGCACGGCAAACGTCTTGAAACCTTGCAACAAATCTCCAACCAAGTTAGTATCACAAAAGACACTTTCCTCACAATCATGGAGTTGAACATTCAAAAAGTTAGCAAAGTGATGAAGCTCGGCCCATGATGGATCGCGTATTCCACAGTATCTGAATTAAATGAAAATCCATATGTCTATAAATGTAGCCATTCAAAAAAGTAAATGAAATAAAAAAAAACTACATTGCATTATGAATTAAAAACCTCAAAGCTAAGAAAATCAAATTATGTTAATATTGCAGATAAAATATATATGATTAAATACGTACAAGATTCGCTTTTTACAAATGTTATTTCTTAGTGACATTTACTTACTGGATTAAAATAGTCAACGCGTTATTTGGATCGCTTACAGCAACACGAGGATCATTGATAAATGAAAAATTGTCCAAGTTAGCACCAGTGGATACATGCAATAAATATTGGAATGCTCGTTGATATTCATCACTGTTGAATTCCTCTTTGTCGAAGCTCGTATCTCCTAAATATTTTTCAAACATTTTAGTGAAGTAGAAAAAATACTTACGTCTTTAAAAGTATTGAAAGAACGATTACGTATTGTAACGTCAAAAACTGGCAACATCAACACGATTCAATTCATGACATGAATTGATAATAAGTATGTATTGAACAGTACATTTTTTTATGTGAAAAAAAAATGTTATCAAATGATAAATGCCATATCATATATAATACAGGGAGTACAAAAGTGAACTCTTGATACAAGTCCTTTAGGCATAAAGGTGATTTTTGTGTGTTTCTAAGCACTTTCATGTAATTTGGCAAAGTTGGCGTTGAAATTTTTGAAAACATACTTACAAGTTTTTTCCAGTGAGAAAACTGTGGTAAAAATTAACACAAGCCATGTGCACAAAAATCACTCGTAACCATGAGTCAAAACATAAATTGTGTCGCGCAAGCTGTCGAAGTTTTAAGAACTTAAGTGCATTTTGGGAAATTTGCATAAATTACTATAGACAGCTAATAAGTTAACTCTTATAGGTGGAAGTAAAGTAATAAATCTCGGTTTAATACGTGATACGGGAAAAAATCCAAGTTTTAATTTGTTGCGTTGATAAGAGCAAGGTCTATGTTGAAGGACTTTTAATAACAGCTCTCACACTATGAAAAAATATTGCAATCTTAAAAATTTCAATACTAGCTGTACCAGAGAACTTTTTCGAGTACATTTCTGTAAGAGACCATTGTCTTGGTTTATATTTTTTCTATTTACCCTTTGTGCAAAATGTTAACTTTGGCTCCTCAGGCGAAGTCATGTATGTGTGAAAATATTTCTTACCATCTCTTCGTAATTGCAAATTTCTTAATGTTTCCCTTGGTGAAAGACAATGGATACGTGGTAAAAACTTCATGAACGAATACTTGCCACTTGACGGTCGATTTCGTGAGTTCTACGGATATAAGTGATAGTAATTTTTGAATACTGAGCAAATCTCAATATTTTTATGCTAGCTTATGCTAAAAAACAAAATTCAGATACTTTAGAAATATCGAATAAATGATAACGACAAAATATCAATACAACAAACATTTTTTTATCAACTAAATATTAAATGGTAATAACTTGAGTACAGCAAAGCTGAGTGTTTTTAGCAAAAATGTTTATTTTAATTGTAACGAAAATTAAAAGAACTTACTAAGTATTTGTATATTAGCAATAAACTACAACTATTACCTTGGATAATCTCTTAAATGAACAAGAATGCTCATTTTTTTGTAAAAATCAAATAAAATATGAAAAATTTGTACCGGATTTTGATTCGTAGGAAAATTATCAGATGTTAACATCGCAAATGTCTTGTCAGTTGTGTGTTCAACAATATACAAATCGGTTGTTTTTCTTCGCCAAATATTTCCATTGTTATCTTTGACAGATCCAAGGATCAACAGTTTAAAAAGAAAGTCATCAAGTCCTTTTGATACCTTAAAAAATTTTACTGTTACACTTGTTTCTAAGACAATAAGAGTTCCTCATTAAAATATCTTCATTTTCATTACAAACTTTTTTCACTTAGCTGTAAGTGTACAACTTACTGATTGAGAAATGTCTAGATGAAAAATTCTTGAAACAGGAGCATCTCTTTTTGGAGCATGTGAAAGAAGGTGACGAGTGATCGAATTGCCCTCAACACACACTCCATGGACTGGGATAGTACAACACAATGATGATTGGAAATTTCGGGAATTTCTCTTTATAGTGCTTGAAAGACTTTCTTCTAATTGTTTAGTCAGACGTTTTACAATCAAACTTTTCCCCATTCCTGCTCTAGATGACTGGATAAAACGCACACATGAGCTATAAAAAGAAAAACAGTTTTCTAGCTACATTTTTTTCACGTGTTTTAAAGACAAATTTTTTGACAAAATCTAGAAAGTCTAAATCTTTAAGACCTCTTATCCAAAACCGATTTCCCTTCTAACTTCAAATATAGCTACATTCCATGGCATGCAAAAAATATTAATGTTTAGCGAATAAAAAGACGCTTATATAATACATACTTTTCTTCATCTACAATAGTCGCTGGCATGAAAGCCTTGTTGATAAGTTGATTTTTACAAACAAGTTTTTCTTTCAAATATTTTTGGACGCCTTCCAATGACGTTAGTGGAGGAAATGAGCGACGATAGGGATCTAATGTTCTCACCATATTTGATTTATCATTTTCAATACTGCATATTACGACCAAGTGATATTCTGAGATATAAAAAGAAGCAAACAATGACATTCTCCAATAAATCACTTGAATCAAAATGTCAATGACAATGCTTTCAATTAAAGAGACAAAAACGTTCATTTAAAACAAACTGGGGGGAGGTTGAATGTTGGCATTGAATGAGTACCAATAACATACAATGCTGTATCGTTGAAAGTGCATTAACTTACTGGATCGTCCTTGCGTTAAAAAATCAAGTAAACGTAATGCTTCCTGACTGACGTCAAAGTCCAAAAGATCTGCATTAACAAGACAAAACAATCGACCAGTATCGTCAACTACAGCTCGTCGCCAAAGTAGTTCAACCTATATTAAACCATTTAAGACAAATCTTTACAAAGCAAACGTTTACATTTCAATATATCATTGATGTAGGGCGAATAAAAAGTTCATGAAAGGCAAGGTTAGCAATGGTTATATGTCAAATACACAATCACAAGAAACTAAAAATGTTACAAAACAAAATATGTTTCTCGTTCATTTAAGACAAGAACAAAACCTCAGAAAATACA